>NW_021703784.1:50646189-50836680 GCF_005190385.1 Monodon monoceros
ATCTATCAGAGGTCAATCCTTGGTCCTAACCTCACTTGATCTATCAGCAGCATTTAACACAGGTCATTCTTCTGTGTTCCTTGGAACGTTCCCTTCACTTCACCTTCTTAGGATACCGTTCTCTCCTCTCCTCTTCACTTACTTCCTTCTTTGCTGGCTCATCATCATGCCCTAGGTCTCTAAAAGTTGAAATGTTTTAGGGCTCCTTTCTCAGATTTCTTCTACTTTCTATCCATGGTTACCCCTAGCTGATGTCATCCAGTTACATGGTTTCAAATTTATCTGTAGCACTTTATAGTTGTACATCTCTAAGTCAGGTTTGTCCTCTGAACCCCAGACTTGTGCATCCAACTGTTAACTTGACATCACTGTTTGGCTGGCTGACAGGTATCTCAAAATTATGAGTTTCAAAATTGAACTTCTTATTCCCACCACCTCATAATCAGGCTCCTCCCACAGTCTATCCCCTCTTAGAAAATGTCAACTCTGTTCTCCCAGTAGCTCAAGCAAAATCTTTGGAGTCATCTTTGATTCTTCTCTTTCTCTCACACTTGGAATCCATTCCATCAGCCAACCTCTGTTTCTATCTACAAACTATATCAACTCCTCACCAAATTACCTCTCAACCAAGCCAATATCATCTTTTTCCTTGATCAATGGAAGAGTCTCTTAACCTGGCTTTCTGGGATCCCTTCCCCCCCTTGTCTCTTTCTGTCGATTCTCAACACAACATAATAATTTCTTAAAATGAAAATTTAATCATGGCAAACCTCTGCCCAAATTTCTCCAAGATCAGTCCATTTCACTTAGAGTAAAAGCCAGATGCCTTTACGAGGACCATGAGGCCCCATCTCCACCTCAGCTCACCCTCTTCCTTCTGCTTCAGCCTCACTGGCTTCCTTGGTCTACCTCTGCCACGGGGCTCTGAGTTTCCCACTCTCCATATGACATACCCCTGCCTTGGCTTCAGATCTCTAATGAAATCCCCCAGTATGGCTTCTCTAACCACCCTCAATAAAATTCCATCTCCCCCTTAACTGTCTGCCCCCCTCCCGGATTTATTTCCTCCACAATACTTTTTTTTACTATTTCATATACTGCACATTCATTAACATGTTTTCTCCTATTACTGGAATTCAGTCTCCATGAGGACTCCATTACCTCTAACTGTAGCTACCAGACCAGTCTCTGGCACACATAAGACACACAAATAAATATTTGTTAAATAAACAAATAAAGAATGCTGCCCCTGCCCTGGTAGACCCCACAGGTTTTGTTCCATAAGTTCAGCTGAGGTTTTTGAGCGCCTACTCAGTGCCAGACCTGGTTCTTGGAGCTGGGGATGTATAAATTAAGGAAACATGGTTTCATCCCTCTAGGAGCTGAAAGCCTGGTCATTGAGATGGATGAGCGTTTGCCCCTCTCCTCACAGCCACCACCCAAAATGCAGGGTCTGAGAAAAGGCTTGCATATAGGTAGCTAATTTTATGAAGTGACCCAGAAAATAGGGGTAGAGTACTAGGAAGAGTGAAAGAGGGAGACAGCAAAAGCTAATATGAGTGCATGGTATCAAACTGGTCGCTCTGTGGGCACCTGGAGCTCACATCTGCTCTGCCCCTCTGAGAAGTGGTATAGACCATGTCTCAGAATTATGGACCTGAGAGGCAGAGGAAGGGGGACTCCAGCCTCCAACCCCCTTTCCCCCACTGGGTAAGGGTCATCTATGGCTTGATAACACCCTTCTGCTTCCAGGGTGTATATGGGTGAGTGCCATGAGCATTGAGAAGCCCCCAGGAGAAAGCGAGAAATGCCCAGGAAAACAAACAACAATACAAGAGACACTGCATTATGTGCTTCAGGTAAGTAAAAATAGAATGCAGGGATAGAATAAGGCAAAAAGGTTGATCCCAGCCTGAATGTAAGGGAAAGCTTTGAAGTTGTAGCGTAGTTTTAGTAGGGCATTGAAAGATGGGTAGAAGATAGACTATCTTTTGAATTAATTTTCAGCTATTTTAATGAATAAGAAAAGGCATAGGGAAAGGTCAGTAACACATTCATTTCACTCATTTCAATTCAACTCATTCTAAAAAGCAAGCAGTCGCAGCTGAACCTACATAGTAGGGCCTGGGGCATAGCAGGGGCTTAAAAATATTTCATGAGTGATTATAAACCAGAATATAGCACAGACTACGAGGGCTAGACAAGAAGAGTGAGAGGGGAAAAATAGTTCCCATTTAATTGCATTTGCAGTCCAGATGGGAGAATATAATTTTTGCATATATTTTTACAGACATGACACATTAAATAATTGTATGCTACTTAGTAATTCCATCTCTTTCTCCCCTACTTTCTAGTCTTTAAATACCAGATGCTATTTACTCAGCTACCAAGTAGACCCTTAGGATGGCCTTTCTGAAAAGTTAGTATGGTGTAACACTAAAGGAGGTGGTTTGCATGCATTTGGATTACCTGGTTATGGTAGATATACACATCAAAGTATGTTCTAGTCAGACTGTGTGCTGCTATAACACATAACCATAGACTGGGTGGCTTAAACAACAAACATTTATTTTTCATGGTTCTGGGAGCCGGAAGTCAGAGATCAGAGTGTTAGCCTGGTCAGGTTCTTGGTGAGGGCCTTCTTCCTGGTTATGTCCTCATATGGACTTGCCTTATGTGTACATGCAGAGAGAGATCTCCTGTCTCTTCCTGTTTATTAGAGCATGAATCCTATCATGAGGGCTCCATCCTCATGACTTCATCTATACCTAATTACCTCCCAAAGGCCTCATCTCCAAATACTATCACATTGGGACTTAGGGCTTTAACATATGAATTTGGGGGTGACACAAACTTTTAGTTTATAGAAAAGCCTTTGCCAGTATCTTCCTGTATTCCTTATCAGATTGCAAATGTGGAATCTAAGCATAGGTGAAAAAGGTTAGTGGATGTAAACGGTCTTCAGAAAGTAGGAATTTGGACTGTGATAGTGAAAGAGGTTCTGGACAAAGTGGTTCATAAGTCTTGCTTAGATAGGAAAGTCGGAGGATCAGAGAACAACATTATAGGAATGGCTGCTAGTCCCAGACTCAGTGATGGACACTAAGGTACAAACGAGTTAGGGTCTTTATCCCCAAGGATTTTAGTGTAGAGTGAGCTTGCTGCTAAATGAACATTGGAGTTTAGGGATGGGAAAGTTGGAGAAAGGATAAGGTGATGCATTTGACCCCTTAAAAACTGTTTTTTTTTCACCAATACTTTGCCTAAAGTATTGGTCTGATAATTTTGAAAAGGTATACTAGATCTACTAATATAGAGCTGTTGCACCTGTGTGCAATTCTATCCTAAACTGCATTTGTAATACAAATAGGTTTTTGCTAGGTTAACATGTATACCACTCTTTTTTTCAAAATGTTTGTTCTGAGTACTATATATACCCAGTATTATGGATGGGCGGGTGGATAAATAGGTAGGTGATAGATAGATAGATAGATAGATAGATAGATAGATAGATAAATAGATAGATAAATGTACATTCCTCAACTTCAAGATGTTCCCAGTCTAGTCGTAGAAGCCAGTGTACTAGTCTACACCTAACTCTCCTATAATGTGGTAGTTCTCTAGTAAAGATATGCACAGAAATTTGAGAGACAAGGAAGGAGCTCAAAGATTGTTCTTTGAACTGTGGGGAATGGATCTTGCATGTTTTCAGAGAGGAATTGACTTTTGGACACAGTCTTTCAAGGGGAGAGTTTCAACCTGTGGAGATGCAGAAGAGACATTTCAAAGAGAGGGACAACAGAATCAAAGGTCACCGGTGAATGGTGTTTTCAGGAATGCTGAGTGGGCAGTGATATGGCTGGAAGTGGCTGCAGGATTAGATCACAGCAGGGTTGGGGCTGGGGCTTGGTAATGCTTGTAGGGGTGAGACTGCAGCTTGTAGGGGTGAAACTACAAAGGCCTAACTAAGAGGCCAGGCTAAGGAACTTGGCTTTCATGTTGTTGGATTGGCAATTCCCGTTTCTCAGAAGATGCCCCTCTAGAATAGGTTCCAAAAAAAATAATAAATTTGAAAAATTCTTTATGTTTTGGAGGTCCGGGTCGCACATCAGCTTATTATACCTGCTGGAAAGTAAAAAAAAAAGTTTTGTAACTTAGTTTAATTCCAGCATTTTCCGAAAAGCTCTAAAACATACAAATGTTTATTTCTTCCCCTCTCAA
This sequence comes from Monodon monoceros, assembly GCF_005190385.1. Lineage (NCBI taxonomy): Eukaryota > Metazoa > Chordata > Mammalia > Artiodactyla > Monodontidae > Monodon > Monodon monoceros. The sequence goes on from NW_021703784.1 coordinate 50,650,411, forward strand.
CATCTCCTTGAATCTCATGGAACATCATTGCAGGGAATTCTTTGGAATGGAAGTGTTTAAGCAGGGAACTGGTGCGACCAATTTTACCTTTTTAAAATATCACTCTGTTTACAATGTGAGGCCTGGAGAGGAAGCCTTTAATTTGGAAATAAGGAGATGGAATCAGAAGCTGTAATAGCGCTTTACCTGGAGAGGTAAAGGAGAGGGTGAAGTGGGGATTGGGCACCGGTGACAGAAGTGAGTAAAGTGGGAAGTGGGAGCAAGTCGTAGGAGAGACTTGTGAGATCGGGTGACTTCGGCTTTGGGGACAAGGGGAGAGGTGTTGTGAGCCACTCACATTCTAGTCTGTGGAATTGGTGCAACGTGTGGCATTTCACAGAATGAGCAGCAGACTTGGAAAGGAAGATGATGGTGGCTGACAAATTCTCTCTAAGGCCCTTGGAGTTCAAGGTGCCTGTAGAAAAAGACATACTGAGAACCTTCCCCTTTCTAAAAAAATTTACCCTGTGGTCTCAGCCCCGGAAGGCTCATTCTGCCACGCCTCCCTCTGCTTTGCGCTCCACACCTCCCTCTCCAGCTGCCCTGAGCTCACGGCCCTTCTCCAAGCATGCCAAGCACATTCACAACTTCGTCCATTTGCTTCCGCTGTTCTCAGTCCACAGCGACCTTCCTGCCGTCATGAGTTAGGAATTGTATTTAACTGGTAGTAACAGAGGCCCAGTTACAGTGGCTTAAAAATGTAAGAGTTTATTTTCATAAATTAAAAAAAAGTTAAGATGATGCACAGTTCATAGATTGTTTTTGACCTCACAAATTTACCAGGAACACCAACTTTTCTATCTCTCTATCCCCAGTCCTTAGCAAGTAGCCTTTATCATCAAGGACACAGAGTGGTTGGTGGAGCTTCAGTCATCACATCCACATCTTAGAGAGAAAGAAGAAGCAAAAGAGGCAAAAAAAAAATCACGTTCATATCTCATTGACTATACCTATATGGGAGGTGGCTGGGATATATAATACAGTCTTTTACTGTGATAATTGCTGCCTAGGGGGAAAAAAATAAGTAGGAGGGGGTAAATTTTCTATTTAAAAGAAAGAAGAAAATGCATACAGGAGGGCAATCTCTGCCACATTGAACTCCACCTTTTGCAACTCTGCTCAGGGTTGATCCACCTTCCAATCAACCACCACCTTCTTGAAAGGAACTTCTCAAATTGCCCTTCTGCCAGAGCAGCTCTTTGCTTTCGGAGCACATCCATTGCCTTCTGTTCAGCACTTACTTACGTCATGCTTGCTTTACCCTTTCTTGTTCAGGCTCATTTCTGCCAGCTCCTTTCAGCTAGATCACTTTTTATTAGTCTCTGCGTCTTCTTTTGACCTCTCTGAACCACAGGGTCTGACCACACCTCTGGCCTCTTTTAGGAACTTAGAAGTTGAGTGTCACCCATGGTGCTCTTTCTTTAGTGTACATCAAAATCACCTGGAGGGCTTGTTAAAGTACAGATGGCTGGGCCCCACTCTGAGTTTCTGATTCAATAGATCTTGGTATAGGGCCTGAGAATATGCATTTCAAAAAGTTCCCAGTTGATGTTGATGTTGCTGGTCGAAATTTCGCACTTTGAGAATCTTTGCTGTAGAGGTCTTCTGCAAAGTCTTTTCTCTCACTAGATCCCAGGTACTTTCTTAATCCCAGGCTGGCTAGCTGTGTACCTATCTCCTTGCCCACAGTCCCCATCTTTTCCTCTTCTCTGCACTCTAACTATTTTGCTGTAAAAGCACCCCAAATAAGTTGAGATGAGCCTTGTATTATAAATGGTAAATGGGCTGATGAAAGTCAAGGACATAGTCTGGATTAATCACACTCTGTATAGCTACCCAGCCTTGTCTAGCTCAGCCTTTGCCACCACGACCTTCATGGTACCTCTCTTCTTCTCTCCTTTCTTTCCACCATGCTTAGACAGTCTCATGCTACCGAATCCCCAGTCTGCCTGCAGAGTGTTAATTCTTTTCTGGGAATGAAAAATGCCCCTCCATTGCTAGGAGAACTGCTAACCCCACACAAATCCTACCAGTGATGTTTGTGAAATATTTCACTTGAACTAAAAGATTTTTTCCAGGCCAGTAATTATTGTCATTGACATTTAGATAAGTTGGCTCTTCCCTGCTCTGTATCACTCTGCGTTCCATTCACTCTTAATGGAGTAATAGGGGGAGGACTGAAGAATCTCAACCCAAATATTCTTTTTTTTTTTTTTTTTTTTTTTGCGGTACGCGGGCCTCTCACTGTTGTGGCCTCTCCCGTTGCGGAGCACAGGCTCCGGACGCGCTGGCTCAGCGGCCACGGCTCACGGGCCCAGCCGCTCCGCGGCATGTGGGATCTTCTGCAGCGGGGCACGAACCCGCGTCCCCTGCATCGGCAGGCGGACTCTCAACCACTGCGCCACCAGGGAAGCCCAACCCAAATGTTCTTTGCTAGCAAAGCCGACAACTTCATTTAGGATGGATTTTATATTCATTGCAGCTAGATTCAGCCAGACGCTTTCCCCCCTCCCCCTCCCCCACCCCTGCCTTCCTCTTCTGGGGCCCATGGTGGTCCTGAACGTTTTGACTCCTCAGCGACCCCAGTCAAAAGAACTTTAAGTGCTGCTGCTGCTCGTGAGCAAGAATGACTCATTTGGGGGCTCCAAAACTGCATGGTTGTCCTGTGTGGCTCCCTAACTCCTCCCCCTGGGTCCATCTGCTGCGACCAGATCTGGAATCAGGGACCCCAGAGTCAAGCTTTGGGCACTCCCTTTGCTCTTAAAATACAACAAACCTAAATCCCCTCCCAGATTTCTCCAACACGGAGATCTGTATACTGTGTCTACCACTTAGCATTTTTTTTCCCAAGCGGTTACCCAGTGTGTCCTTATCAGAAAGCCTAATCTAGTGGTATCTAATGGGCTTTGCAGGCAAAATGAGTTCCGATGTTATATATGTCGGGGGCAGCAGGTTGAGAAAGTGGAGAATTCAATTTGAGCTTGCAGAGTGGAGATGGCCGTGCACAAGGCTTTAGCGGCCAGCTGGCGTCACAGGGAGCAAGCAGACCCTTCAAAGGTGCTTGTGCAGCTCTTGTGGGTCTGACACTTTACAGATGCGACTGGTGCACAGGGCCACCTGCCTGTGAGCATAAAGGGCAGTCTCATTAGCTTCTAATTGCCCACAGGAGAATGGGTGACTTCATGACCCAACCCCAACTCATTTTATCCACATTAAATTTTCAGTGGTTCACTTTCTGTTTCGTATTTTGGAAGTATTCAAATCTACAAAAAAAAAGTTGAAAAAAATAGTACCTTTTTTTTTTTTACCTAGTTTCACTAATCATGAACATTTTGACATATTTGCTTTAAACATCTCTCTCTCTTTCTCTCTGTTTCTCTCTCTCTCTCCACACACTACACACACATGCACACATACACATACTTTTTTTTCTGAAAAATTGAAAGAAGTTGTAGAGTTCAAATCAGGTCAACCCCTCCTCTCTTTAGAAGCCTTTACTCACTACTGAAGTCAACCACTGGCTAAAAATAAGACCCTTTTCACAGCGTGATGTGAAATCGTTTTCCTGGCCCATGCACTCCATGGGAAGGGGCTGGAAACTGCTTCGTGGAGTTTGAGTCTTGCGTCTCTAGGCCAGTCTGACCTTTCCGCTACTTCTCCTAAACATTAGGAAGAACTCACAGAAGTCATGTCTGCTCGGATAGTCGGATGACTAAGTAATTTGTCAGCCATACCAGGACACTTTAAATTGAATATTCAGCAAGATCATTCCTGGTTAATGGAGAAGTAAGGTCACTCTCAGGCCACAGCACCTTTTGTGTCCACAAAGCAGTAAGGTCAGGAGCCAGGAGATGTGTGGGTTCAAGGTTGAACTTGACCATTTTATCAGTTTGTGGCCCTGACCACATTTCCCACCCAGACCTTGTTTCTCCGGGCTCTTGCAATATTGCAAACAAAACAAAGCAAAAACATACTTGTTAATACATTTTGAACACTCTAAAATGCTAAACAAATGTTAAGGAGCCTTTCCATGGAGATTCACGCATTAGTCAGCCAAGCAGCCTGACTCTATTTTAGTTTAATATATGCTATAATGTCGAGCACCGTAGTGAGGCCTTTGCCATTTTCATGGAACTCCCCTGCCCTTTCCTACCTCTTCACTGTTTTCATGCTATTTTCTCTTCTGAAATACCCTCACTCATATCTTTGCCTACAAATCGACATCCTGCTGAAATATCACCTCCTCTAGGAAACCTTCCTGGGTTTTCACTCACAAAGAGACTTTTCCTACTCCAAATACCCATGGTACCAATTTTCTGCTGTTGAGAAAAACAGCCTCCTGGTTACAGGTATTTTTCTGTATGAGGCATCTTTCACATGAAACTAAGTAGTACTTGACAGCAATAATCACACCAGTTTTGTCTCGCTTTATCTTTATCCCTGCACCTACGCCATAGCCTTGCAAATACTTAGATTACAGATGTTTGTCAAGTATCTCCTAGCTTTAAGTAACAGAAACCAGGCTCAAAATGGTTTAAATCATAAGGAAATTTATTATCTTATGTAACTAGAGGGAAAAGGTAAGGAAGGCCTCTAGGGAAGGTCCACCAGGGTTTCTGCTTTGCCCTCCTCCCGTTAAAGGCCACAGACCTTGCCAACAGAAACTAGGGATGCACATTTCCTAGTTTAATTTAGCACACCCAGAAAGAGAGGGGAAACCTTTTCCCTATCCAAGGATTATAGTCCCATCCTTCAACCAACTTGGGCCAGTTTAGCTGATCTATGCGTGTGTGGGCCAATAGCAGTTGCTAGGGGAATGCCATGCTTTTATTTATTCACTTTTTAAAAATAATGCCATGCTTTTAAAGACAGGATTGGGAAACAGTGTAGGTGGAATTACCATGGTGGATCTAGACTGCCAGCACTGTCCAACAGAACTTTCTGCAACGAGGAAACACTGTGTTTTTCATTGGGCAATAGAGCAGCCACTGGCCACACGTGGTTATTATGTATATGAAGCCTACAGGTAGAACTGAGAAAATAAAGATTTTATTTTAACTAATTGTAACTAATTTAAATAGCGAGTGGCTACCATATTGGACAGAGCAAGAGAGTGGTCAATATGCAGCCTGGAGCTGGGGATAGAGTCAGATTTTCTGAGTCACATGGGCTGCAGTGGGCAGAGGGGAGATGTGAGTGAAATTTAGGCCCTGCTTGGAAAGAAGAGAGGGAAGTAAGTTCCGATTAGACAGGCAGGTCCTCTAAACCAGCGGTCCCCGACCGCTTTTGTGGAAGACAATTTTTCCAGGGACTGGGGCGGGGGCGGGGGCGACGAAGAGAGGCATATGAAGCTTCCCTCGCTCACCCACCACTCACATGCTGCTGTGCGGCCCGGGTCCTAACAGGCCGAGGATAGGTACTGGTCTGCGGCCCGGGGGTTGGGGACCCCTGCTCTAAACCCTTGCTGCCCAGAGTGTAGTCCATGGACCAAAGGCATAAGCATCACCTGGCAGCTTGTTGAAAAAGCAGAATCTTAGGCCCTGTGTCAGGTAAACTGAATTGGAATCTATTTTAATAGGACTGCAGTTTCTTGGTATATAACCCGTGCTTTGGCATAAAGACTTACAATCTAAAGGACCTGGATTCCCAACCTGGCTCTACCATTCACAGACTGCTAGCTAGGCAACCCACTTAAGCTCCCTGAGTCCCAATTTCCCCATCTCTAAAAATGGTACATCAAAAGTTGCCTCACAGGGTCATTGTGATTATTTTCGAAATGAAATGCTGTGCATGAAATGCTTAGCACAAGCAGAGCATCTAATATACGCTCATTAAATCATGGTTTTGCTGACCTCTCTTCTAGGAGAGAGTACATCTGCTGCATGGCAAAATCCCCAGTCCTTTCCAAGACTGCACATAATAGATGTTCAATAATGTGGGTTGGAACAATACATAATAAATGATGGATTGAATGAGTGATTAGGAAATCCAGTGCCTCGCAAATTACAGATGGGTCAATAAGTATAATAACAGATTATGTTAGTGAAAAATACAATTATTTCACATGTAGCATCAGGCTAATATTTGATTTTTCCATTTTGAGTTAAATAATTTCTTACCTTGATTCTTTTGCCTAGAACTTCATTCTTAAAGGGGACAAGAAGGCACTTTTTTTTTTTTTTTTTTCTACAAGATCATTCTCATTGCCAGGCTGTTAGTTTGCAAAGCATTGCACATGCCCTCTACATGTGTGCCCCTGCCCTGGCTATCTTTGGAAGCATTTATAAAAGGAGAAGGACGCTCGTGTGTCCCCACCACACATTCAGCACTTAGCTATTTGCTACCTGGTAGCAGCCCTCACATATCCTGAGTTTTCTCAATTAACCAGAGTCACCAGAGAGATTGCTTACATTTTCAGGCATTTTGCATCATTCTCCCAAGTAGACTGATCTTCCCAGCCCTTCATAGCCAGACTAGGCCTCCCAGCACCTCCTCTGTCCCATCCTTGTAAGATAGATAACATTCCACTTTGCAGTTACGTGCCCTGTACCTCCTTGTTAAGCCCAGTAAGCTGAGAACTACTGTGGATGGCCTGGGGCCTGGGGTTGGGAAAGAGAGCAGATCCTGCCCCAGATGACTGGAGTTGTTCACCACCTTTGCTGTAGACCTGAGTTATGATTTTGATCTTGGGTGACTTAGATCATCTCTGATCCCCCATGTTCTTATCTGTAAAAGGGACCAAAACAAACAAACAGTTTCACAATATCTAAAATTTAAAGCATTATAAAAGTGTAAGACATTATCTGTTTCTATTCCTTACTGTCCTATCTAGCATCCACTCATTCCTACATTCACTTATTCATACACATTGATTGTCCATCTACTGTGGAGGCGATTCTGAATAATGTACCAGGGTTACAGAAATAACAAAGGGCATAGTCCCTGACCTCAAGTAATTGACAATCTCAGACAAGACATAAAAAAACTGTGAGCACAGAGATGGGACCAACTAAGGCAACATGAGGCAGTTAATAAATGCTTTTATGAGGTGAGTCTTGAGAGCTGAGTAGAAATTACCCAGACAAATAAGGGTGGAAAGATTCCAGACAGGAGGAAGAGCAGTGTGTTCACAACAAATCTTACTGTTGTTTTGCTTTGTTTAAAGAGAAGTATAAAGCTTATTGCCTACTTTAAATAAAACTCAGGAAGTATAGACCTTTCATTGCAGACGAGGCTTTTTTGTCTGTAACATGGTCTCTTTAGTTCACTTGACGACTGACGGAAGTGAAATTCAGAAAAGTGCACCAGCATCCTCAAGTCACACAGGTTGTTACTAGCGAAACTGACCTCTACGAATACCCATTCAAGCCCTCTCTCCCTCCCATAGTGCTGTCTCTCTGACCCAGGGGCCAGGTGATGATTTAGCATTCCTAGTAACCCTGACACGTGTGTCAGCACCAAACACAAATGAGCAACCAGCACCTCTCCGCTGGACCCAGGTAATTTGCCAATAGGGTCTGTGTATGGATGTTTGCTATGAAGAAGAATTTTAAAACTTAGATCTGGGAGTTCTTGGCATTGTCCCACCTGGCACCCTGACTCACTTAGCTTCCCAGAACTCGTAGGCTTAAGGAAAACTTAGTTAAAATCAAGTCAACAGAGAGCTCTCTGAGAAAATAACAAGACAACACAGAAGTAAATTAGGCTTTTTATCTTTCTCTCCCTTTTTGCTGTCCTGTCATCCTCAACCCAACCTTTGATTTATCTGCATAATGTATATATACATTTGAATCTGAGAAAGATATCCTGAAATCTAATTCAATTACCACCAAAGCATCCAAAAGCTTGAAGGAATTTCAAGAGGTAACAGACAAAGATCAGCTTTAACATTATGCAGAAATCCATGGGCAGTCTTCTTTAAACAAAAAAGAGAGTTTATCGGGAATTCCCTGGCGGTCCAGTGGTTAGGACCCCATGCTCTCACTGCTGGGGACCTGGGTTCAATCCCTGGTTGGGGAACTAAAATCCCACAAGCCGCGGTGGTGCAGCCAGTCGATCAGTCAATCAATAAGCAACAAGGATTTTTTTTTTTTTTAAACAAGAGAGAGAGTTTATTAAAGTTGACGGTTAAATGGCTGCAGTAATGGAATAGTTTATATATATATAAATATATATATGTGTGTGTATGTATACATCTACATATATATATACATATATATTTAATTGTTTCTTTATTTTCTGACTGTGTATAAGCCAACCAAGATGAATAATATTTTGAAAATTTAAAAATTTATCTAATTATGATGACATGATAGTAGAAGGTGGGGCGGAATTATTGTTAGACATGAAATTCCAAACCTGGCCATGAGGCCCTGTGCCAGAGATAACAAATTGTGTGTGGTGGTGGGGTGGAAGCGCCCAGTATGATGTTGAGCTCATATTGGTCTATGCCTATTAATTTTCTACATTGATTGCTAAGACCTCCCTCTTAGCCTCACTTTCCCCATCAATAAAATGGAGATAGTACCTGTTCCTTCCATTTTCCAAGTGATTATAAAAATCTCACGATCTGGTGTATGTTTTAAAATATGAGTTCAAAACGCAGGAGCTGATGGTGATATCTGCCATTTGGGTTGGGAGGAGGGTGGGCAAGGTGTTGTGAGCTATTTCAGACTGAGTGGCCAGGAAGGCCTCTCTGAGGAGATGACGTGTGAGCAGAAATCCAAACAGAAGGAGTCAGCCATGGGTAGGACCGAGCGTGGATATTCTAGGCAAGGAGACCAGCAAGCACGGAGGCCCACAAGACACTTATGAGCGAGACGCCAATGAAAAACCAAATGCTGGTCACTGGCATAATGAGAACACAGTGAGGAAAGATCACAGTGAGGAAAGAGGGAGGTAAAGTCGGAGAGGCCCACAGAGCCATTCGTGAACGATGGGAACTTACTCTAAGGGAATGGGAACCCACTGGGGGATTGAAGCCAACATTTTCACTTACTGTGTAACCTTGAACAAGACTGTGAGCCCAGAGATGGATCCAACTTCTCCAAGCTTGCTTCTTCTTCTATAAAATGGACATGCTAGTGCCCATATTGAAAAATTATGTTGAGAATTGCATTCCCTATTCTGTATAGCATATTCAGTATTTGACTCCTAACAGGTACCGTACCTATTACTGACTGCTATGGCTGCTGTGGTTGACAATGTCACCATTATCATTATTATTATCTGATCTCAGTTAACTCGGGGGTAGCTATTGGTAAGAAGGAGGGGTAGCAAAAGAGACAAGGCCAATATTAGTACCACAAAGTTATATTTTATTTCCATAAATCAGATAAATAGCCTTATTTTTCTTTGTTCATATATTTCATTTTCCTTGTAGTCACAGGTCTATCATAGCCTCTGACTTCAGATGCTCCTGTTCAAGCTTATGTCGGGAAGTGACTGGCTTCAGAATAGTTCAGTGCTTGTGTCTCCAGGCCCATGAATCCGGGGGTCAGGCAGGGAGCCTGCTCTATCAGAGTGTGGGGCAAGCACCCAGATCGCAATCCAGGAGGTCAGGCAACCCTTCTGGAAGCTGCCGGGGATGATAACTGGTCTTGGATGTGGATAGTAGGTATTTTGACTCATCTCTCTTGAAAATAACAGTAATAGAACAAAACACATTTACTGCAGCTGCTCTCTCACTATGGCTTGTAGAGAGGATGCCCAGCAAGCCTTGGTTTGACTTAAGTGGGAAAACCAGAGAAGTGAGCTGGAGGTGTTCCAGGTCTAATAACTACTCAAACATGCTTTGTAGATCCCGTGCTTGACTTCCTCTTATTCTCAGAAGAAATGCATGGCGTTCTCATAATGTGGGCATAGCAATCTTTAATAGTAATCCTACAGTCTGCCTGTCTTTCCTCTTTCTCAACTTTTCTCTCTCTTCCTCCTTTTCTACCTCGTTCTCCCTCTCTTTCTCTTCCCCTCCTTTCCCATCACTTTCTATATTTTTCCTTTATCTCTTCTTTCCTTTTCTTCTTTGTCTTTCTGTCAATGTGGATGTTGAATATCTATTGGTTCCAATCCAGAGATTTTTCTGGGCACTTGAGATACAAACACCAGTATCACTGGATAACTATGGACACACAAGGAAGAATACATCCTATGATATGTGATTTTGTAGAAGCACAAAGGAAGATGGGTTGATCTTAATTGGGGCATCAGAAAGGCTTTACTCTTGGATTTCTTTTGGCAGTTAAGTAGACTGACAGAGACAGATAAAGACGTAAAAAGCATTTTCAGCCAAGGAAACAGCATGTGCAAAGACACAGAGTGTAAAAAATCGGGATGCATCAAGGTAAGGCTGCAAGGAGGGGGCTTTTCAAGCCATGCTAAGAGGGATAGACTTCATGAAGGAGGAACTAGAGAGCCACTAAAGAATTTTAAGGGCAGACATGATATGATTAAATCTACGTGTTAGAAATATCACTCTATATAGTATGTGGTATATGAAATGAAACAGGCCAATTAGGATTCTATTGGCTTTTCAGAATGAGAGTTGATAAATGTCTGAACCAAGCCAGTGACATAGTAGATGGAGGAAAGGAGGCAAAGTGGAGAAATATATTAAAGTGGCAGAAGCTTTAAGATGATACCTGCTTGGGTGGAAGGAAGTGGTGCAGTATGATTACAAACTTTCTGACCCTAGAATCTGATTGGATATTGGTAACATCCACTAAAATGGGGATGAGGAATGAGGATATTCTATATAGAGAAGGGTAGACATTTTGGGTTTGAAGTACCTGTGGGACCTCAGTAAGCAGATAACTATATTGATCTGAGACTCTGGCAGTCTCTGTTTCCAGATTCCTAATGGAGGGATTGCACTTAGTTGCATTAATTTGGAAAATGTATGTAAATCTCCTAGCGGTCTCTAGCACATAAACTCTTCTAAAATGTCAGTTATCTCTTTCTTGTTCTTTTATATGCCCACGGTACTCTGTACTTTTTAAGGATCATCAGGGGCTGCATGTATGCCCTAAGAATTTTGGCAAAAGGGAAGTACATTGCCTCCTGGGAGTGAAACCATGAGATCAACCACACATAGAAGCTCAGAGCAGAGATATGCAGTAGGCACTCACTTGGTTCCTTGGCTGGCCTGATGAAAGGCCATCACATCTAAAGGGTACCTCTTCATGCGTTTTTCTTTATTAGGAAGCAGGCTTTGTTCCATGCATCGCTCCTGCCATTAATTCCAGAAGAAAGGTGAAGGCTAAGACCACAAAGGAGAAGAGACAGAGGATAGTGGGGGTGGGGGGAGGAGTAGAGACCTTTCAGTTCTAGCATGGTGCCAAAAGGAGAAAGATTTGAGCTTCCTCGGCCGAATTAGTTATGCTGCCTGCCTTCCTCGAGGAACCCTGGCCAAAGGGGAGGCTGTGGAGGGAAGACAGCAAAGAAGCCCCAGGGAGGCCATGGGAGAATAGAAGATGCAGCTTCTCTCCTTCCCTGCTCCATCTGGATGGCGTGGGGGGCAGGAGGGGAGGGAGCTGGAGAGCAGCAAGGAGAGAGAATGATGCCCAAAGCTCAGCTTCTCTGTACACGGTGCTGAATCAAATCTTGGAGACATGGTTTTAGGTGAAGTAGAAAAAGATAGCTTTATTACTTTGCCAGGCAAAGGGAGACACAGTGGGCTCCTGCCTCAAAAAACTGTGTCCCCACTTGGAGAGGATAGTGAGAAGTTTTATAGTAATGGTTCAAAGAGGGCGTGATCAGCTCATGGACATTCTTCTGATGGGTTGGTGGTGAGGTAAGTAGGAGTCAGCACCATCAGCCCTCAGGTTCCAGCTGGTCTGGGGTCTGCATGCTTGTGGGCAGCACACCATCATTAACTGTTAACTTCTCCCACCTGGAAGGGGTTTCAGGAACTGCAAAATAGTTCAAAGATATTGTTGCGTGTATCCGTTGATGGGGAACCAGGACCTTGCCCCAAGGCTGCGCTGTTGTTCCCCTTGAGTGTTTGTTTCTCCCGACTGTTTGTTTCTCCCTGGTCTCTCATCTCCTCACTTTCCTAATTAGTAACTGCTTGAAGCTGTCCATTGGAACTCAGGGAAGGTCATGGAGGCTGAATGAAGGCTGTTTCCTGTAATCAAAGAAATGGGGGACACAGAAAGGCTTTGTGCCCAGGAGTCCCACAGAGCCCTGCTCAGTATCAAGAGAAGCACACAGAGAAGTCACTGCATAGACTGCAGCAGTCCCAGGGGTTTCCAAATGTGCAGGGATACCAGAGATGTTGAGAAGATGGTGGACCCTTGTAGGTCTGTGGCCAGAATAAGGCTACACAGTCTGGGGGATCTCAAGACAAGAAGCAATATTCTAGCATGACAGATTTCAACAACGGTAGGTGCCAACATCATACTTAAAATAAAGACAAACACACACACACACACACACACACACACACACACACACATTTTCTTTTAATTTTACTTTAAAGAAAAAAAAAAGGGACTTCCCTGGTGGTGCAGTGGTTAAGACTCCGAGCTCCCAATGCAGGGGGCCCGGGTCTGATCCCTGGTCAGGGAACTAGATCCCACACACATGCCGCAACTAAGAGTTTGCATACCGCAACTAAGGAGCCGGTGAGCCACAACTAAGGAGACTGCGAGCCACAAGTAAGACCTGGCACAACCAAATGGATAATAAACAAATAAATACTAAATTTAAAAAAAAAGGCAGATGCATAGAAACCAATTCAAACCAACCACACTAGTAAAAAACGAGTGAGGGTGTGACACCAACCAGAATGCCTCTTGTGGCTGCCATGACGTTACATGAGTTTCACCTGCACCAAGTTGCCAGGCTGGGGAGAAGAAGGAGGGAGGAGACCCTTTGGAGAAGAGAAACAGTTCCATCAGAGTGTTTGAATTTGACCCTACAGTCCCTCCAAAGAGAATAAGTTTAGTGAACAAACCCCACAACATCTTAAAGAGGAAAGTGGTGATTATTGGTTTCACCCTTTCACCCCCTTCACCTCTGGGAATAAAAGTTTGTGAGAATACTTTGATCATTTATAGGAAAAAATAATAGCTCAGGAATAGTGGGTACATTTTAGGAATAATGGGTACATTTTCCTAAGGAATAAGGGGTACATTTTAGGCCCCTCTGTACAATCATGTAATCATCAAATTACAATACAAATGGGAGATTATCAGCCCTGGGAGTACAGCGAAAGCAACATTTTAAGTCACTCTGAGCAGTGATCTGAAAGGCAGTTGATTGATTCCTGGTGTGGAGGCGGATGCGTAGGAACGTGGCCCCAGCACTCCACGTATTTCCGAACCCCTTGGCAAACCATCCTTACTGTGAAAAAGCTGAAGCGGGCTGTTTCCCGGTGCTCATCTGCATTCAGTTCCTCTGACTCCCTCATTCAGATTCCATGCCCACAAAGCCACCTCCTTCATTGTCTCTTGGCTCATCACGTCTGTCATCAGGAAGTAGTGTCGCAGACACAGGTGGTTCAGATCCCATCACAGTAATGGTTCATAGTACACTCGCAAGTGGTCCCTGATGATGATTTTGTTTCCCATGTAGCTTGATTCCAGGGACAGACTTCGACGACGACCCCAGTGCAAACTTCCTAATCTCAAGAAAGTGTTATTTCTCAAACTCCTCTCCATCTCTGCTATCACACTAGTCCATGCCACCAACCAACCTTTGCCTAGACAGCTGCATGGCCTCCTGACCTGAGGCCCTGCTTAGCCAAAGTGAAATTTTCAAACTTGACTCCGATCATGTTATTGTCCTGCTCAAAATGCCCCAGCGGTTCACACTCAGAATAAATTCTGGACTCCTCCCTCACAGTCCACAAAGACCTTCATGTACGGTGCCTGCCCCCTCCATCACCTTCACCCTCTACCATGTCATCCTCACTGTGACACCCCCATACCTGGCTCCTCGTGGGCTCAGAGACTTTGCCTTTCCCAAGGTTCTTCCCCTGGCATTTTAATTGCAGGCACACACCCCCCGCCCCCTTCGTTCAGGTGTTTCCTCAGGTGTCATCTCCTTTTTGTTCTCTAACAAGGCTTGCCTTCCCTGTTACTTTTGAACATAATATTCTACCTTATTTATTTTTTTCCAAAGCATTTATCACTGCCTCATATATTACATACTATTTATAGTCTTACTCTTTCACCGTGGTTTAAGCCTAACAAAGCTTAAAGTTTACCACTGTGTCCCGAACTCTTGAAACAGTATTTGGCACATAAAGGGAGTTCAGTGCATGTTTATTGATTGAATGAATGAATGAATGAATGAACAAACAATGAAGGAAATCAGCTTTCTGATTCCAACGTTGATCTTCTGTACATATTAGTTAGATTTCTCTCGATGCAGGGTACTGTAAGGATACTGCCTCTAGGTCTTCTAAACCTTCAGCGAGATCCTGGAATATACCTAAGAGAAAAGTGGCTTCTATCTCTAGCCCTGGAGTGAAGATGGGTTTGAATCCCAGGACTTCCTAGCTGTGTGACTCTACACATTACACTCTATCTCTCTGGGCTTCTGAAATTTTGTTTCCCTATGTGTAACATGGAAACAGTAACGGTCCCTACTTCATAGGACTCATGTGAACATGAATAGAAGAATTACCAGGAGAGAATGGGGGCAGGGGAGAGATAAATTGGGAGATTGGGATTGATATATACACACTACTATATATAAAATAGATAACTAATAAGGACCTACTGTACACCACAGGGAACTCTAGTCAGTACTCTTGTAATGACCTATATGGGAAAAGAATCTAAAAGAGTGGATATATGTATATGTATAACTGTTTCATTTTGCTGTACACCTGAAACTAACACAACATTGTAAATCAAAAATAATAAATAAGTAAATAATACACGTGAAGGCCTAGCCCAGCACCTGACACAGAGTAATAGTGGACATATAGATACACATATATTTCTTTTTTAATCATATGGTCTCTGTGAGAAGACTATTTACTAAGCACCAAACAGTGTCTTTCTTGTCCATCATATGACCTCAGAGTTTAGCTACTCAACTGAATTAACTCTCCTCATGTGTTCTTATCCTTTTCTCTCTCTTTTGCTTATAGGGACAATGGTGTTTAAATCTCCTCCTGTTTGTCTTTACTACTCTGTCATGAAAATGATGCATAATCAGAGAGCCGAAGAAAAGGTAGCACATTTATGGTGTCAACTTTGGACTCAGGTCTGAGTTTGAATCTCAGCTGTATGATTTACTATTTGGGTGACCTTGCACAAAATGGTCATCCCCTCTGGTCCTCTCCTTTTTCCTGGTTCAAACGTGAATAATACTAGCTACTTCTCAGAGTTGTGATAGGAATTAAATACAGGTAAAGCATCTATTAGGTGCCTGTAAATCAGCTTAACTTGCTACCACATTCAAGAATTCCAGGGATGGTTCTGTGAATGGCAGACAAGTGTATGGTTAGGAGCACAGACTTTGAAGCTCCGTTGCCTTGGCTTAAAACCTCTGTCCAACACTCATAAGCTTTTGGAACTCCCATTTGAGTCACTTAACCCACAGGTGCCTCAGTTTCCTCACCAGTAAAAAGAGAATAGTATCTACATCACAGTGTAGGGCCAGCAATTAGTAAATTCTAAACACATCCACACACACACATTTGTGGATATTAGTGAACATAATGTCCCTTTATAGTTGAAAAAGTGTTAATAAAAAAAAGGAAGAGAAAACAATGATATTGTTATTCTTCTACACGCCGGAAACTCTGTTCCTTCATTTTTCCCCTGTGAAACCTCCTCCCTCCCTAATCATTCAGCCTGTTTCATCTCTCTAATATCTCACTAGAAAATACATCTTTCTTCTCACATTCAGTATTCCTTTGTGCCTTTATTAAGTGTAACTAGAGGCTCCAGTCTGCATGAATGATTCTTTATCAAATAAAGCTGGGTTACATTATACTCTTGGGAGCAAAAGCTGAACTTTGGTGTTTTAGTTTTTATCAAATCATATTTATTAAGGTCCTATGTTGCTGACAGTATGCTATTCTTAAAAAATATTCCAAAAAAAAAAAAAATCCACAGCCCCATGTTGAGAGAGGCTTAAAGGAAATGCAAGAAAAAAAAAAGAAGAAAAAAGAAAACGACTCTTGTATTATAACAATGACCGTGCAGATCATTTTATTTGGTTTTAAAATGCCCTCCATGTGGTTGACATTTTCTCTGATTAATCAATTGGGGAAAATTAAATGATGTGTTTCTGTATCTCCTCCCTAGCTCTGATTCTTCTAAAAGAACGAAACAAGGCAAGTCTTTTAATGTCCAATCATTCCAAGTTTTTTTCTAAATTTAAATTATTATGAAGTACTACATATTTGCCAGTTGTTCAGAAGGTCACTAGGATGAGTAATTCCTTTTTAAGGTTGCAAAATAAACATTGCCCATCATTCTTTTATTAAGATTATGTTAAATGATTTTCAAAATATATCACTGTGTTAATTAAGCTGCTTGCAAACCTTGATTCTCATAAAAATAGCTATTTCTAGCTTATCTCTGGATGAGGAATTACAAACAGTTTTTTATGTGCTCAGAAATTGGTGTTTCTCTATCTTTTCATTTGCCAAGTGGTGTAGAGGGAACAATACAACCTGGGGGGTCATGGAGTTCTGGCTGTGAATCCTGACTCTACTCAATGAAGTGAGTTGCCTTGGGTACTTACTTGATTGCTCCAAGCTTTACTTTCTCCATCTGCAAAATGAATAAATAATTCCTTACTCTGTAAGGTCGCTGTGAAAATTAAAGGTAATGATGTATCTAAAGTACCTAGCTCATAGAAGACAATTAATAAATGGTAGGGGTTTTTTAATATTTGCATACATTAAATTTTACATAAGAATGTAAATACCCACTTGCTTCCCAGGAGACCTCCTTTGCAGTAAAACACAATTACTCAATACAGCTAGTACGAAAGAAATGAAACAGCACATCTATGAAGGAAAAGAAAAATATTCTAACAGGAAGAACTAAGTGTTAAATGCAAACTCAGCTGCCAGGCAGCCAAGGCAATAAGCACGGTTCTCAGGAACTAAGAGAGAATGTAATAACAAAGAGAGTAAACAACATCTTGGTAAAATAATCTAGACCAAGTTTAGCATGTGGATCCTGAAACAGAGAGCACAAGAAACCTTAGGAATAAATGACTGAATTACAACTTTATAAGAAACTAGAAGCATCTAGCGTCCTTTAGTATTTGATTTTGCCCATTTTATAGGTAAAAGAACTGGGTCTCCAAAGTTTAAGCAATATGCTCAAGATTACACTCTAGTAAGTGGCAGAGATGGGATTTTGACTGAGGATTTTTGTTTATTGCTTCTTTATGCATTTTATTTTCTTTTACCTTTGAGATTGTGCACAGAAATACATACATACATATATATATATATATATATATATATATATATATATATATATATATACATTAGTTTGGGGGGAACTACATCTTAGAGAGTGAAATTCAGTGTAGCTTTACCTTTCATTAAGATCCCTAGTATAGTGACATATGTTATCTTGTACCAGCAGTAGAATTCTTTTCTAAACATCTATATGCTAACTTTCAATTTAGGACTAATGTCCCTGTTGGAAAAATTAAATATGACATGTGATCATTTTCAGTTTGCTTAGTGAATTTCCTAAAAAAACATGATTTGGATAAGTAACCATGTATAAAACATAGGTCTACAGAAATAGCTCACTGCACTAGTACATGGTCATGACTATCAGGTATTAAAATAGGTGTAGGTTTTATTCATTTAACAAACACATATTGAGTGTCCATTAAATTCCATTTACTGTTATGAACCTGAAAGGAGACACAGTGAGGAATAAAACACAGTGAACAATTTTGAAGACATCACAGTCCGGTGAGAAAGACTGATGGATAAGCAAATAGGTACAAAACAGTGTGATCGGTACCAAGTCATCATAGTTCAAACCATGTGATAATTGCTAGGTTCCTAAAATATATGTGGTTCATGGTTAGTTCAGTCACCCAAAATAACCATCAGGGACTGTTTAAGATTGGTTTCCCTAGGAAGCAGACTCAGATTGATTTTAACTTGCAAGAGATTATTAAAGAGTACTTTTGGGATCAGCGTTGTAGATGGGAAGGTGAAGAGGCAGCCCTGGGCAGAGGGAGAAGTCAAGCTGTCATAGAGGCCAAAGAGCAACCTCAGCTGACCCCTATGAGGGGATCTGTAGATTGGATGACCTTTCACAGCTGTCTTCTATTGCAATGATAAGGCTGGGATTTTGTAACCTCTTAGCCCATCAATTTCCTAGGGTGGGGTATATCGGCCACCCTAGGAAAGGGATGTGGCTTTAGGCAAGGTAACTGTGAAGCTGATACATCCCAAAGGGACTGATGGTTGAGGGTCACCTGTCAGAGGTATTCCCAGAAGCAAGGGTAACTATCTTTCAATCTTGCATTGAGATCTGGGCAGCATTTCCCAGCACCCACCACAGAGACCTGAAATCTGCACCCTTCCCCTCCACCATCCTCATCATGTTGCCTTTTGTCCTCAGAAGATCTCTTAATGTTCACAAGTTCATAGCTACTCAGTTCCAAATTTGACATTTCCACACAGGAGCATAGAAAACAGGGAAGAAGCAAAGGGACCATCATCTCACAATATTCTCTTTCTTATTAGAGAAAAATCTTTCTCAAAACTTTATCAGAAGGATTCTCTGTACCTTTCACTGACCATAAATGCTGCCAGGACAAAATCAAGGTTAATTATCC
This sequence comes from Monodon monoceros, assembly GCF_005190385.1. NCBI lineage: Eukaryota > Metazoa > Chordata > Mammalia > Artiodactyla > Monodontidae > Monodon > Monodon monoceros. Next base: position 50,669,236 of record NW_021703784.1, read on the forward strand.
AGGAAGAAAGGAAAATGACCATTGGGTAGAGTTATGGCTGGATGTTTGCGTCCTCCACAATTCATGTATTGAAACCTAATGCCCCATGCAATAGGATTTGGAGGTGGGGACTTTGGGAGGTGATTTGGTCATGAGAGTGGAGCCCTCATGAATGGGATTAGTACCCTTATGAAAGAGGCTCCACGGAGTTCCCTCACCCCTTCTGCCATGTGAGGACACAGCAGGAGGATGGTGGTCTATAAACCAGGAAACAAGGGCTCGCTAGACACTGACTCTGTCAGCACCTTGATCTTGGACTTTCCACCCTCAAGGGCTGTGAGAAATAAATGTTTGGTGTTTAAGCCTATGTCTATAGTATTGTCTAAACCCAACTGGACTGAGACTGGTAGGCTGGGTCAGAACTGACCCTAGTGCCACAGTGGGATGCCCAAGTTGCACTGGGGATTTGAGAGGGTGGTCCCATGCAGGATGTCACAAGGCAGAGGGGGATGTTCATGTAGTATCCACTTAAGGCTTCTGTGTTCAGGTTTTTTCCCAGGATTTTGAGTCTGAGGCAAGCCTGTGAAGGCTAGCATTGCTCAGCCTTAGTTTCCTGCTCTGTAATGGAAATAATAATAAAAAATAAGGCAGTTAAAAGTTATGGGAGCTAATGGAGTTAAAAGCATGCTATAAACTGAAGAATTAGGAGAGAAGTAGTAAGCAGTGTTAATAATGCTACCTATTGAAATTCACTGATGTAAATCCACAAAACAAGAGGAGCTTAATACAGATAGATTCTAATAAAACATGCCATTAATTTCAAGACATGATAAAAACACTCCTTAATACTTTTTTGTGCAGTGATCTTTGCCAAGCAAATTTGATCCTGTTTTCTTGCTGGCTAAATGTTTTCAAAGAATCCTGAATTTTTCTTGTTAAATGTCAAACTCTTCACATTAGGTAACAAAGGTTCCCTGGTCGTGCCCTCATTTTCCTTTCTAGTCCACGTATCCTAGGCCCTCATTTAATCTTCTCCAGCCACAAAGTCTCATAGTGCCCCACATGCATCAAGCCTTTTCTTACATATTATCTTTTACCTCAAATGCCCCTTCACACTTACTTACCTGCTACCTCTTCATGCTAGACACTGCTGAGGAGTGTCATCCATTCACATGCTTCCTTGACCCTCCTCCAGACTGAGGCGCTGGTCCTTCAGCTTGACCGATGAATATCACCATCATAGCACATCATACACCTTGTCATTTTCATGTTTGTATTTTCACCGTGATCTTCTGATCTCCGTGATGGCAGGAGCTAATCTGATGGCAAGAGTCTGATTTGTCTCTGTCCACTGAGTATGTACCATGTTCTCAGTAAATATATGTGTGGGTTAAATGGAGACACTGCATGCTACACACCTCAATATAGTCTGTAGACATACAGTGTTCCTAAGAGGATAGAATATTGGAGTCAGGCTGCCTGAATTTGATCTTGGCTCTACCATTTTCAAGTTATGTGACCATTGGCAAATAGTTAACCCTTCTCTAAAATGAAAACTAAACAAGAAAAACTAAATAGGAAAAATCATGTAAGACACCCAAGAGTGCCAGGCACAAAGAAACACTCAAAAATTTAGTCATGCTGATGGTAATGATGATGTAAGGAAGAAATCCCATGGATAGGTATCAAATCCTTCATATCCTCCGCTAACAATGGGATGTCAGCTATTACTCTGAATTATTCTTTGACTCCAAGAATGCGTATGGGATTCCTCATGTTATGGTGGACATGTAATAGGCAATCAATAACTATATATTAATAATAAATAACATATATATATATATATATGCTGTGTGCCAAATAGTGTTCTAAAGGGTTTCATATACATTAATTTGTTAATCCTCATCAATCCTTCGAGGTAGTTACCATTATTATTCCCATTTTTGCAGATAAGGAAACTGAGGCACACAGAGGTAATGACCTACCCTGCTGGCCAGAGGCAGAGATGGGATTCAAACTTAAGCAGCCAAGCTCCAAAATCTGTTCTCTTTCTTATTATAATATCCTGAATGAGTACATGAATGAATAAACCTTATCACTTAAATATATTCAGTAGGGCACACCTGAGCGTCCTGGCCGAGGTTGCCTCTTCCCCAGCCAACCACCTGACAATGCTGGGCACTGAGAGGGGCGTAGCATGGCTCTCCCAGCTCTGTGTGAGCCCCTGGCCATCCCGGACTGGGCACTGCTGGAGTGACTGTGGCTAACTCCCCATCCCCCAGCAGCCACCAGAGACCCTCACACCAGCAGCCTGGCTGGTGACCCCACAGTGCCCACTCTCTACCTCTGTCCTTGCTCTGCCCGTCCCTGGTGTGGCACTGATCAGGCGTGAGCCTGGCGCCAGTGTCTAAATGTCCATCATTCTTAGACCAAAAAAAAAAAAAAAAAAAAATTCAGAAAAGGAATCTATATGCCCTGTTCTTAAACCCAGTATAATTTAAATTTATCACTTCTATCTCCTTTTTTTTGTAACAGTATGCTGTGTTGCTTCTACTTTTGATTTCCCCACAAATATACCAGGAAGTGGAAGTTAATCGCATGGAATGAGATGCTAGCACTGAGAAGGTCAGTGTGTCTGCATCTCTGTGTTTAACAATTAAGAATATACAGATTGGCATTAGATCAGATTAGTCTTGGTGTCTGGAGCTGACTCTACAGCCAAACAAAACTATCCATGGCCCACTTTTGAGGTTCTGGATGACCCTGGGCCAGGCTGATCAGGTGAAATGTTTAACCGCAGCAGCCAACAAAGTCAAAGAGCAAATTTAAAACATGGTAGGGATCAAAAGCCAAAGAATAAGTTGGTAGAGTAATAAAAAGAAGGATAAAGTGTAACCCTATGTATAGAAATGAGTCAAGTGTTGGAAAGTCATGAGATCCACACTAGATTGTGAAATGAACAGAAGTAGGTCAGGGTAGGTGGTACCATTGAGCCTGCTGTGGTGATTCTTCTGTGATGTCTAATTAAGACATTAGGGATTTCCAAGCATCCTAGTTTCCTTACTAACCCATTATAAATTTGTCTTCAATGGATTTATCTAAGCTATATCTTAAAATGTTAACAAATGTAGCCAGAAACTGGACATAAAAAAAGAAAGAGAATTTAGAAATTATTTATCCCTTTCATTTTAAAATAACTCAACGGTGCCTAAAAACATTGACATTGGTCTATAATCACTCAATTATAGGACTATACTTTACAGGATTGCAACCCCTGCAGAAAGTGAAACTTCCTTATCCTAAATTTAGTATTTTTAATTTCCAAAGATGCCCCCCCACCTCAAAAGAAGCCCTACTTTGGGAATACTATAATTGAGTAAAAGTCAAAACTTCCATACAGATATAATCTCCAGTCTTGCAAGTAAAAGTCTTTAAAAGAAAAATGATTTTTCACCATTTCATGGAGAAGCCATCCATTCAGGAAGAGTGATTCGATATAAATACATTATGAACTTCAGGTGAATGAATGCACAGTGGCCTCATGATCATAGTTACCTTCTGGTTGCTACTGCAGGATGTCAGAATGTGTGCTGCAGATAGACACAGCACAGGGAACTGGGGCTGGATTTACCCCTTCAGAATTCCAAACTCTCCTTTACAGATAAAGAAATTAAACAAGTTGGCATCAACAGCTTCCCAGTGTGATACACTGAGAATGCATTGAAACCTATGTATGTAATGTTCAGGCAAAATAAAAGTTTAACCTGAATCCAATCATGAGAAAATAATCAAGCCATGCTGAGGGATATTCTACAAAATAAATGACCTGGACATTTTGAAAATATCATTAATGTCTTTAAAAGTTAAAAAAGAAAAAGCTTGATTGACATTTACAGAGACATGACGACTGAACACAATGTAATTCTTTTTTTGTTAACTGATTTTTTTAATACATCTTTATTGGAATATAATTGCTTCACAATACTGTGTTAGTTTCTGTTGTACACAAAAGTGAATCAGCCATATGCATACACATGTCCCCATATCCCCTCCCTCTTGAGCCTCCCTCCCATCCTCCCTGTCCCACCCCTCTAGGTCATCGCAAAGCACCAAACCGATCTCCCCGTGCTATGCTGCTGCTTCCCACTAGCTAACTATTTTACATTCGGTAGCGTATATATGTTGATGCTACTACTCTCACTTCACCCCAGCTTCCCCCTCCACCCCTGTGTCCTCAAGTCCATTCTCTTTGTCTACATCTTTATTCCTGCCCTGCAACTAGCTTCATCAGTACTTTTTTTTTTTTCTTTTTAAGACACAGTGTAATTCTTGGTTGACTCTTGGATTAGGGAAAAAGCTACAAATAAAATAACTGAGATAATTGGAGAAATTTAAATATTGAGGATGCATTAGATAATGGAATTGCATTGATGTCAAATGTCCTGAGTATGATTATGGTATTGTGGTTGTGCAGACCCTTCTTATTCTAAGGAAACACACACTGAAGTATTTAGAAGTAAAGTTTCTTGATCTCTGCAATTAACTCTAAAATGGCTAGACCAAAAATAAATATATGAATGTGTGTATGTATGTATGTGTGTACACACATACATACTTACATACACACATAGAAAAAACAGATGTGGCAAAAGGTTAACAATGGATGTATCTAGGTGTAAAGAATATGGATGTTCATTGTACTATTTTATAACATTTCTTTACATTTGAAATTATTTCAAATAAATAGAGGGACATATGTAGAATAAGGGCTTACTACTCTAAACCAGATAGAAAACATGGACTCTTCAAATAATTGGCAGTAAAGAAATATGTTGAATAAAAAAAATGATCATTTCTGGGATATTCCTCATGCCTATCTCTATATTTCTTCCTCACAATCCTTTAAGAGTCATAAATACTATGATTACTAGCTTATTTCTTTGGATTAAGTCTTATCTTGCTTGAGATCCTTAGTTAAGATGAAAATATTATTGGAAAGATCAACATACATTCATCCTCATTTTCCAGTTAAACTGAATATTTCACTTTTCTGTTGCAGTTCATAGAAAAATTATTTAATCTTTTTATTCTTCAAGTTTCTAACCTTTGAAATGGGGATAATAATGTAATTATTGCTGTAAATCAAATAATTGTGAGGATTAAATGTGACAGTAAATTAAAATGCTCACAAGTAATGAGCACTTAACTAATGGTAGATAGTATCATTATTTTGCATGTATAAAGCCTACTTTCTTGCCTGGTACATTCACAGGCTATTTCCTGGTCATGCTTTCCATTTTACTTCCCAGTATAATATAATAATTATGGTGGAAAAATAGTAGAACCTCTGTTGTGCCCAACAGTGTTATACCTCTAAATAAATCCACTTCTTACCTATCACTCTGTCTCTCTGAATTCTTTCTGCAATGAGACATCAAGAACATGAGCTTCATTAAGTCCTGAGGCCACATGTGTGATCTCAATTAAATGACCGTGGTTCAGGTCCCAATCTAAGTTGCACACTTTCACTATCACTCAGGAAATTCCAAGTTTTTAGCTGCTTTCTGGCAGGATCTGAGGACAAAGACCAAATATATTCCTTATTATACCACAGTGTTTATCCTAATGTGTATTGGCACTTTAGAAACCTGCAGGAATTGTCTCTCAGGAATGGGTCATTTGGCAAGTAATTTCTGAAGCTGGTAAAGGACATGGAAAGGCAATTGTGGGGCAAAGAAAATGATCTTAGCCTTTTATCAAAAATGTTTTAAAGTATCTTTCAGGTGGAGTCTGGGTGCCTGTATGTTCAGTGGGTATCCGTGTTGCTACCATTCAAAGTGTAAGGGCAACCGTGGTTTCCATATTTAGCAAACTGTAATTTGCAGACTATTCCACAGAGTGGTGGAGGGAACATCTTTCAAACAGATCCACATCAGCAGTCATCAAAGGGCTGAGACTCCAGGATTTAAGGGTGAGGCACTCTGAGCAACTCAAATGCTTTGAATGGGCTTCTCTTCTGAGTCTCCCTTTAGCCTTTCCCCAGTTCCAAGTAGAGATCCTCTTACTGGCCCAGTTAGGGGTAGGTAGCCACTCCATAAGTAATCAACCATGTTCAAGAATGCAGGGAAAAATTCTTAGCGGTTTGTCATCCCTCTACAATGTGTCCAGTGATCCTGGAGAGGAGGAAATATGTCAGTCAGACAAATAATACACATGCTAGTAACCACAACTTCTAGAAAAATAAATTTTAAAAAAATTGAATAAACTATTTTTATTGGAAGAAATTATTATTTTCAAAGTTGATGATAGGAGCACTTCTGTGAGCTGAGGTATCTGGCATAGCTTTTCACTCGAGGATCTTTGGTTTGAAGCCGAGGGCAAGATCTCTGTACATAGCACCCTATGAGCAAGTGAAACTGGACTAAGCACAAAGGGGAAGAAAAAAAAGGAGCTCATATTCTTTTCTTCCCACTGGTGTCTGTCTGCGATATTGCAGGATCTGGTGCTACGTGTCAGTCTCTGAGTCTCACTGGCCGCCGGCAGCCAAAGTACCAGGTTACCCATCAGCATCTAAATCAGGAGGACCTTCAAGATGGCAGAGGAGTAAGACGTGGAGATCACCTTCCTCCCCACAAATACGTCAAAAATACGTCTACATGTGGAACAACTCCTACAGAAAACGTACTGAACGCTGGCAGAAGACCTTGGACTACCCAAAAGAGTCTCGGTGCTCTGGCTGGGAGTTAAGCCTGAGGCTCTGAGGTGGGAGAGCCAAGTTCAGGACATTGGACCACCAGAGACCTCCAGGATCACGTAATTTCAGTGGACAAGAGCTCTTCCAGAGATCTCTGTCTCAACACTAAGACCCAGCTCCACTCAACAACCAGCAAGATCCAGTGCTGGACACCCCATGCCAAACAGCTAGCAAGACAGGAACACAACCCCACCCATTAGCAGAGAGGCTGCCTAAAATCATAAGTTGACAGACACCCCAAAACACAACACTGGATGCGGTCCTGCCCACCAGAAAGACAAGATCCAGCCCCATCCACCAGAACATAGGCACCAGTCCCCTCCACTAGGAAGCCTACAAAACCCACTGAACAAACCTCACACAATGGCGGCAGACACCAAAAACAAGAGGAACTACAAACCTGAGGCCTGTGAAAAGGAGACCCCAAACACAGTAAGTTAAATAAAATGAGAAGACAGAGAAATATGCAGCAGATGAAGGAGCACGGTAAAAACCCACCAGACCAAACAAATGAAGAGGAAATAGGCAGTCTACCTGAAAAAGAATTCAGAGAAATGAGAGTAAAGATGATCCAAAATCTTGGAAATAGAATGGAGAGAATACAAGAAACATTTAACAAAGACCTAGAAGAACTAAAGAGGAAACAAACAGTGGTGAACAACACAATAAATGAAATTAAAAATTCTCTAGAAGGAATCAGTGGCAGAATAACTGAGGCAGAAGAATGGATAAGTGACATGGAAGATAAAATAGTGGAAATAACTACTGCAGAGCAGAATAAAGAAAAAAGAATGAAAAGAATTGAGGACAGTCTCAGAGACCTCAGGCACAACAATAAATGCACCAACATTCGAATAATGGGGGTCCCAGAAGAAGAAGAGAAAAAGAAAAGGACTGAGAAAATATTTGAAGAGATTATATTAGGGAAGTTGGAAACTTCCCTAATATGGTAAAGGAAATAGTCAATGGAGTCCAGCAAGTGCAGAGAGTACCATACAGGATAAATCCAAGGAGAAACACACGAAGACACATTATCAATCAAGCTATCAAAATTAAATACACAGAAAAAATATTAAAAGCAGCAACGGAAAAGCAAAAAATTACATACAAGGGAATCCCCATAAGGTTAACAGCTGATCATTCAGCAGAAACTCTGCAAGCCAGAAGGGAGTGGCAGGATATATTTAAAGTGATGAAAGGGAAAAACCTACAACCAAGATTACTCTACCCAGCAAGGATCTCATTCAGATTCAACGGAGAAATTTAAAACTTTACAGACAAGCAAAAGCTAAGAGAATTCAGCACCACCAAACCAGCATTACAACAAATTCTAAAGGAACTTCTCTAGGCAGAAAACACAAGAGAAGGAAAAGACCTACAAAAACAAACCCAAAACAATTAAGAAAATGGGAATAGGAGCATACATATCAATAAGCACCTTAAATGTAAATGGATTAAATGCTCCAACCAAAAAACATAGACTGGCTGTATGGATACAGAAACAAGACCCATACATATGCTGTCTACAAGAGACCCACTTCAGACCTAGGGACATATACAGACTGAAAATGGGGGGATGGAAAAGTTTTCCATGCAAATGGAAATCAAAAGAAAGCTGGAGTAGCAAATCTCACATCAGACAAAATAAACTTTAAAAGAAAGGCTGTTAGAAGGGACAAAGAAGGACATACATAATGATCAAGGGATTGATCCAAGAAAAAGATATAACAATTGTAAATATTTATGTACCCAACATAGGAGCACCTCAATACATAAGGCAAATGCTAAAAGCCATAAAAGGGGAAATCAACAGTAACACAATCATAGTAGGGGACTTTAACACCCCACTTTCACCAATGGGCAGATCATCCAAAATGAAAATAAATAAGGAAACACAAGCTTTAAATGATACATTAAACAAAATGAACTTAACTGATATTTATAGGACGTTCCATCCAAAAAACACAGAATACACTTTATTCTCAAGTGTTCATGGAACATTTTCCAGGATAGATCATATCTTGGGTCACAAATCAAGCCTTGGTAAGTTTAAGAAAATTGAAATCATATCAAGTATCTTTTCAAACCACAACACTATGAGACGAGATATCAATTACAGGAAAAAATCTGTAAAAAATGCAAACACATGGAGGCTAAATAATACACTACTAAATAACCAAGAGATCACTGAAGAAATCAAAGAGGAAATCAAAATGTACCTAGACACAAATGACAATGAAAACACGAAGACGCAAAACCTATGGGATATAGCAAAAGCAGTTCTAAGAGGGAAGTTTATAGCAATACAATACTACCGCAAGAAACCAGAAACATCTCAAACAACCTAACCTTACACCTAAAGCAATTAGAGAAAGAAGAACAAAAAACCCCAAAGTTAGCAGAAGGAAAGAAATCATAAAGATCCGATCAGAAATAAAGGAAAAAGAAATGAAGGAAACGATAGCAAAGGTCAATAAAACTAAAAGCTGGTTCTTTGAGAAGATAAACAAAATTGATGAACCATTAACCAGAGTCATCAAGAAAAAAAGGGAGAAGACTCAAATCAACAGAATTAGAAATGAAAAAAGAGAAGTAACAACTGACTCTGCAGGAATGCAAAGGATCATGAGAGGTTACTACAAGCACCTCTATGCCAATAATGGACAACCTGGAAGAAATGGACAAATTCTTAGAAACAAACAACCTTCTGAGTCTGAACCGGGAAGAAATAGAAAATATAAACAGAACCATAACAAGCACTGAAATTGAAACTGTGATTAAAAATCTTCCAACAAACAAAAGCCCAGGACCAGATGGATTCACAGGCGAATTCTGTCAAACATTTAGAGTACTAACACCTATCCTTCTCAAACTCTTCCAAAATATAGCAGAGGAAGGAACACTCCCAATCTCATTCTACAAGGCCACCATCACCCTGATACCAAAACCACACAAAGATGTCACAAAGAAGGAAAACTACAGGCCAATATCACTGATGAACATAGATGCAAAAATCCTCAACAAAATACTAGCAGACAGAATCCAACAACACATTAAACGGATTATACACCATGATCAGGTGGTGTTTATCCCAGGAATGCAAGGATTCTTCAATATATGCAAATCAATCAATGGGATACTCCATATTAACAAATCGAAGGATAAAACCATATGATAATCTCAATAAATGCAAATAAAGCTTTTGACAATATTCAACACCCATCTATGATAAAAACTCTCCAGAAAATAGGCATAGAGGGAACTTACCTCAATGTAATAAAGGCCATGTATGACAAACCCACAGCCAACATCGTTTTCAATGGTGAAAAACTGATACCATTTCCACTAAGATCAGGAACAAGACAGAGCAGCACAAAAACAGAAATATAGATCAATGGGGCAGGATAGAAAGCCCAGAGATAAACCCACACACATATGGTCACCTTATCTTTGATAAAGGATGCAAGAATATACAGTGGAGAAAAGACAGCCTCTTCAATAAGTGCTGCTGGGAAAACTGGACAGGTACATGTAAAAGAATGAAATTAGAACACCCCTAACACCATACACAAAAAATAAACTCAAAATGGATTAAAGACCTAAATGTAAGGCCAGGCACTATAAAACTGTTGAGGAAAACATAGGCAGAACACTCTATGACATAAATCACAGCAAGATCCTTTTTGACCCAGCTCCTAGAGAAATGGAAATAAAACCAAAAATAAACAAATGGGACCTAATGAAACTTAAAAGCTTTTGCACAGCAAAGGAAACCGTAAATAAGACAAAACGACAGCCTTCAGAATGGGAGAAAATATTTACAAATGAAGCAACTGACAAAGGATTAATGTCCAAAATATACCAGCAGCTCATGCACCTCAATATCAAAAAAACAAACAACCCAATCCAATAATGGGCAGAAGACCTGAATAGACATTTCTCCAAAGAAGATATACAGATTGCCAACAAACACATGAAAGAATGCTCAACATCATTAATCATTAGAGAAATGCAAATCAAAACTACAGTGAGGTATCACCTCATACCAGTCAGAATGGCCATGATCAAAAAATCTACAAACAATAAATGCTGGAGAGGGTGTGGAGAAAAGGGAACCCTCTTGCACTGTTGGTGGGAATGTCAACTGATACAGCCACTGTGGAGAACAGTATGGAGGTTCCTTAAAAAACTAAAAATAGAAATAACATATGACCCAGCAATCCCACTACTGGGCATATACCCTGAGAAAACCATAATTCAAAAAGAGTCATTTACCAAAATGTTCATTGCAGCTCTATTTACAATAGCCAGAACATGGAAGCAACCTAAGTGTCCATCAGCAGATGAATGGATAAAGAAGATGTGGCACATATATACAATGGAATATTACTCAGCCATAAAAAGAAACGAAATTGGGTCATTTGTAGAGACATGGATGGACCTATAGTGTGTCACACAGAGTGAAGTAAGTCAGAAAGAGAAAAACAAATACCGTATGCTAACACATATATATGGAATCTAAAAAAAAAAAAAAAATGCTGCTGAACAACCTAGGGGCCAGACAGAATAAAAGCACAGATGTAGAGAATGAACTTGAAGACACGGGGAGGGGGAAGGGTAAGCTGGGACGAAGTGAGAGAGTAGCCTTGACCTATATGCACTACCAAATGTAAAATAGATAGCTAGTGCGAAGCAGCCACATAGCACAGGGAAATCAGCTCGGTGTTTTGTGACCACCTAGAGGGGTGAGATAGGGAGGGTGTGAGGGAGACGCAAGAGGGAGGGGATATCGGGATATATGTATACGTAGAGCTGATTTACTTTGTTATACAGCAGAAACTAACACAAGAATGTAAAGCATTTATATTCCGATAAAGACGTTTAAAAAAAATTTTTGATGACAGGGTAAGAATTGAAATTACTTATGCTTTATGAATACCCATATGTACGAGCGTGTGTGTGCTTACATGTGTGTACAAATGTGTTTCAATGAGCATAAAATGATAGGATATGCTGGAATTATAGGTTATAGGTAAAGCTGTGATTGACTTGATCAATGTCAGTGTTATTTCCTTGCAGACGGTCTCCATTTGTCAGAAATTAATGGAAACAGAATGGATTATTGCAGATGGCATTTCCAAAGATAGCTTTTATAGCACTTGGCCAATCGGACACCCCACCTTGGCCCTGTTGGGCTTATTACTTTCATTCAGACATTTGAAAATCTCTTGACAATTCTCTTTCGCACAAAACGAAGCCAGCACTTTCAAACAGATCTCATTAGACTTCGTATAAAACCACTACACGCTAGAAAGAGTTTCCATCCCAGAAGGGTTTCTGCATTCAAACTTACCACGCCTCTATGCAGTTCTATTCCTGATTAGTAATTTGTCCTCCTAAGAGCTTTAAAGATACACCGTTATATCTCTGTAATTTCACCCCTTTCCCATTTTTTCTTTATCGGCACATTCAAATGTATTTTACTCTTATCTTAGATCTGTCACTCAGCATATGTCAACTTCAAGAGTGCTGGACTATAGCAGCGACTGTCAATAATGTTTCAAGGGAAAAAAAGAAAAAGAAAAAAAGAGTCAGAATGCATGCATCAGATCTCAGAAAGCTGTCTGCCTTGTTACATAGCATCCCTGTATGTTATTCTAAATTATTTCCATCAAACAAACAAATGCCAATCTACACTCTTGTCTGGGAGGAACAAAGAAATTTTCTTTGACTATAAGTTAAGAAATACCATGTCTAATCTCTTCATATCATCTTTTCCTTTTAATGTTTCCAAAGCTTTTATTTAAGGCTCTTTTCTTTCTGACCTCCTCCTGCCTAAACCTCACATTCTCAGCCTATTTCCTCTGTGAAGTCTTCCTGATAATCACTGCTTCCTGTCTGATGTAGCCATCCCTCCACTCCCCTTCCTTTCATTCTCTGGGCAGACCTTGATTGCTGTCCTTACCACATTTATTTGAAGGTTCTGATCATGTATCTGGCTCCAAAACTCAACTGCAACCCCTCTCTGGGCAGAGACTACAAATTATCATCTGAGCCAGGACCTAACACATATATAAATGGCCCAGATTAGTGGTCCAAGGAGGTTTGCCTGCTGAATCAGTAGTCAGATGGGCATAAAGGTGGATAGATGGATGAATGGATGAACATGAATAACTGGGTTGCTTTCTATAAAAGCAACCTGTGGGATGATGTCTATACCTAGTAGGTACTTAGTAAAAGTTGTTGAATTAAATTGACATCCCAAATGTGAGGCAGAGTTAAATGGAGAAATATAAACATCTTTAGAAAGATTACCTCCTAAGTGATTCAAAAAGTAGAATGTAGAATCTAGTAATAACAATGTACAAATTAAGTAGGAAATGAGGGAATTCTAGGATAGCTATATACATCTCTTTCTACAGGGAAGGAATTAAACTTTGACTGAAATAAGGTAAAATTAGCTTTTCTAAAACCACAAAGTGACAGAAAGTAGCATTTTCCTTCTGCAGGGGTCACTTTTAAAGGGAAGCCTAAGAAACACTGGGTCACATCATACTCAGTCTGTTAATTGATAGTTTTTCACCAACTTCGTCTATAGTGGATCGGGAGTCAGAACATCTTATGTCAACTCTGCTACTAACTATGTGACTAAAACTGTATGGAATCCAAGCATTAAGTGATCACGTGCTTATTGAGTGCCTGCTACATGGCAGACAACATACCAACTCATTGATCTTCACAACCACCAGATGAAACTTGCATTTTTCCCACATTACAGATGGTAAAACTAAGTAGGGTCTGACGCATGGTAAGAACTCAACCAAGATACTTTCGTTCCTCCTTTTTCTTCTGCCTTAATCAACTTTCACTTGGATTCCATACTCATACTACTCTGTACAGCGAACCATGTTAACTAGCTATCACCAATCCACCTCCTCTCGGCTGACCTCAAGTTACCCTTCACATGGGCTGCTCAAAAAGTGAGTTGAGCGAATAAATGCTTAATGCACATCCCTTCATTGTCCACATGTTCTAAAAGTCAGTGACCCAATTCTTCAGAGTCTCTACAGGAAGTGCAGTTCTTTGACAAATCTAAATTTTAGATTGTTTCTGTATCCCAGAAAACATCCAAGTGGCCTGGTGTTAATACAAACCATCACAGGCAGCACCGGCCATGATCATAGGAAATTACATTTTCTGTCCCAAAGAGTGACTGGGAGGCAGCCTGTCATCAGAGAGAGAAGGGTGGTGAGAGGGGATCTGACTTAAATGAGAACATAAGTTAGGAACATGGGAGTTGGGAACCAAAAGAGATTCGGTAGCCATATAAGGCACCTGGGGGTAGAAGGAATGGCCACTGGCATGGATGAAACAAGAGGAATATCCAAATGATGTTTTCTAACACCCCTGATGGGATTGCAGAAATGTAGACATGAAGCAAGTTTTGATTGTATTATAAAGAGCATAGAGTATGTTCTATAGCTAATGAATCCAATTCAAAATTAAAAAATATATATATCTAGCATAATGTCTGAAACCAGTATACACTAAGTGATATTTTATTCATAAATGTGTTTACATAATAATAATAAATGCTATTTATCTATTGTATACTCTCAATGCTTGGTATTTTATAAAAACTCAAAACTTTATTAAAAAATTCAGGTAAATTAGAAGATAAAGATAGGTGGAAAATTATATATTAGAAAACCAAAAAAGTAATAAAATTGACAAGCAAATTTAAGAGTCGGTTTCTTTGAAAGAGAAACAAACAATTTAAAATTACAGAAGCTCCAGTGAGCCTGATAAAAACAAAGAGAGACAATACAAATATACAGCATTTGTATGAAAAGGATGGGGCTGGGAGGTTATCAGAGATATCAAGGAAGTAAAAAGAATCCAGTAAAATTACTTTGCAAGACTAAATAATACTTTTGAACATCTGGTTGAAATGAATGATTTTCTAAGAAAATATGTCACCAAAACTGACTCCATAAGGGCCAGATAACCTAGGCAGTTGACAAAATTGAGAAAGTGATCAAAGATCTACAACCAGCAGTAAGCTGGAGCTGTCTGGCCCTGATTGGTGAAGGATGATTGTGCGATCCGAACCACCTTCAAGTTCAATGACATCATGTTAATAAACTTGAAATCCGCCCTGGTGGGAATATTTACATTACAGAAACCAGCAAATGCAACAAATCAGTGACTTTTTATTCCACCTGAAGAACCGCTTATTTAACTTTGACTACCAGCACACCACTGATTGTAGTTCTAAAAGATGTCAGGGTCAGATGACTTGACTCAGATTTTTAAAGAGCAGCCATTTCAGTTATTTGAAAAGCAGTTGGGGCAGGGTGGGAGGTGGGGGTAGAGTCCACCTCTTTGTTTGACAAGCCCTACACTGATACCAAAACAAACGGTGAAAGCTGTAGACAAGTCTTTCTCTTGTGTGGTAATGCAAAACAAAAACAATGTAAAATAAAAGCAAAGAGAATTCCATAGTCTATCATAGGCTAATGCACCAGAGCCAACTGAGGTGCATTCCCAGAAGGCAAGGGTGGTCTGTAGTAGGAGCTCCATTAATTCAATACACAGTAATAATATTGTGTTAATTGAGAGAATGTGAGTTCTGTTCTCATGTGACTGAGGTGAACATACAAAGAAGCAATCAAACAAAATACAGTATAGTGAAAAAAAGAAAGAAAATATGCATGATTAGGGAAGAAATTCTGAACTCTGTTTATCAGAAGGACTTTGCTACTTTCTACTGATTCAGCTACCCATATTTTTGTAAATATAAACAGGAGCAAGTATAGAAGCCCCCCTTTGTTTTAGTTTGGAGCCACATATGATGCATATCTTAGGATATTTCCATTAACTTATACTTGAGACAATTATTATAATGAAAGAATAAAATGAGAAAGAGAAAAAGAGAAAGATTGATATAGGATGAAATAGGATGAAAAAGAATATCAAGAAGGAGAAAGGAAGGGAAAAGAGAGAGAGGAAGATAAAGAGAAATTAAGACAGTGGGAAAGAAAAAAAGAAAGAAGGAGGGAGGGAGGGTAGGGAAGAAGGAAGGGGCGAAGGAAGCTACATTCAGCTTTTCTCCTCCCCCTTCCTGATTTAAAAACTCCTTAAGGAGCATATCAGCTTTGATTCCTTGGAAAGCAGCATCTCCCTCCCATTCAGATGTGTTTATTAAAGCACAAATGGTCTGACTTGGCCCAGGCTCTACCAGCCTGGGAGGAGGCAGATAATGAGGGGGAAAGAAAAGACCAGAGCCCTGAGGTTTGCGGTGGGGTGGCCAAGCCCTTGCCAACTCAATCAAAGCCACCAGGGTGACAAGTGCCTAAGCTTGCCGGCTGTGGAATGTGCTGCTGTGCCTCTGAATGCAGCGGGTAATTGTACTGGAGAGGTCTGGATGAGGGGAAGGGGTAGGGCTCTTGAAAATAGCTTAACAGCTCTGAGCTGGCCAAACCCTTCCATGGGGCCTAGAAGCCAAGGTAAATAACATTTTCCTAAGCCGAAGACCAAACCAAAGGAGGAATGAGACAAGGGAAAGGAATCGATTGCTTCCTGATTTTTTTTTTTTTCTTTCACTCATTTGACAGGGAAGGTACTAACATTTTTGGCTGTAGTATTATTGTAGGAAAAGTGGAGCTCAAGAGGATGGTCATGTCCCAGGTCTCAGGTGAGTCCCTGGGACGGGCCGCCAGTGAGGGTCCTTGGTTTCGCATAGGAAAGAATTAAAGAGCAAGCCATAGTAAAGTGAAAACAGGTTTATTCGGGGAGATACACACTCCATAGACAGAGTGTGGGCCATTTCAGAAGGTGAGAGGTGACCCTGAAATATGGAGAGGTTAGTTTTTATGGGCTGGATAATTTCATATGCTAATGAGTGGGAGGAATGTTCTAACTATCTTGGGAGAAGGGGTGGGGATTTCCTGGAATTGGGGCACTGCCCACTTTCTGCCCTTTTATGGTCAGCCTTGGAAGTGTCATGGCACCTGTGGGTGTGTCATTTAAAAGGTAATATATTACAATGAGTGTATAATGAGGCTCAAGGTCTACTGGAAGTCAAATTTTCTGCCATCTTGGGCCTAGTAGATTCTAACCAATTTTTGTGGCATCCTGTTCTTTTTAATGGTTGTCTCATTCTTTTAATGGCTGTGCCCTGTCCCCTTCCTTCCTGTCTTAGTATCCAGGCAATTTTAGATATTTTGCACATATTGCTCTGTTGTACTGACAACATCCCTGAGAGATGTCCTCATCATAGGGGGAAGGAAAGGAGGAGAAAAAGGGAAAAGAGAAGTAGTAGTAGTTACAGTAGTTATTGTATAATAATGGCCGTGGTGATGATGATAGGTCAAATTATGGTTGTGGTTATTTGAAAGCATTTTGACTAAATATCCCAGGTACTAGGTAATAAAAACAAGTGTGATAAGAGCTATAATATGCACATAAGATGAAGAAGAAAGATGGAAAATCTTTCTGGGAGGATGTTAAATCTTGTCAAAAGCTTCTGAGAGGAACTTAGGACACTAAAGAGAAAATTAAGAAGTTAAGAGAAGAAATAAGAAAGGACATTATGTGAGCTTGCAAACTCTGAACACTCTAGGTGCTTGTTATAGACTGAATTGTGCCCCTCCCTGCCCCCCATTCCTATGTTGAAGCCCTAATCCCAGTAGGTTAGAATAGAGATGTGATTAATTTAAAAGATGCCAGGCTGGGCCCTAGTCCAATCTAACTGGTATTCTTATAAGAAGAGGGGATTAGCACATACAGGAAGACACCAGGGGTGCATGCTCACAGGAAAGAGACCATGTGAGGATGTAGCATGAAAGTGACAATTTGCGAGACAAGGAGAGATGCCTCAGAAAGTAGTCACACCTGCTGACACCTTGATCTTGAACTTCTAGTCTCCAAAACTGTGAGAAAATACACTTCTATTGTTTTTCACCCAACCTGTGTTATTTTGTTATGGCAGCCCTAGTAAACTAAGACAGTACTCAATTAAAAAGGTGTTATATAAAGAGAGGAGTCAGGGAGGGGTGGAAGGAAGGAAAAGGGAAGGCAGGAAGGCAGGGAGGGAGGGAAAGGGGTAGGAGGAGGGAGGGAGGGAGGGAAGGTGAGAGGAAGAAAAAAAAGAAAGACACAACAAGGGGGAGGGAACAAATCTTGTGTTCCCTTACTTTATCAGGATGGTAAATATCACAATTTACTTCCAACTTCCTTACGTCATTTTATAGACCAATATTACTGAACATGACCATAGCCAGGTGTTAAAATTAGGGGGATGGGAAGAGATGCATTCTAGAAAGTGCTTAATTTTGGAGGTTTAAATTAAAGCATTTTTTTCATTCTCTTGTTCCTGTCTTCTTAAATAAAGGATTATTTGGTGTTGCAGAATTTAGAAGAAGTCACTGCCTACCTCGTTGATACACATGTATTTGCTTCTCTCTGAATTTATCCTAAACTTCATACACAGTCTCACGCATAGAGGATGTTACTAGATACATGAGTAATCCTTGGGGTTAGTATACTGACTGCTTAATAAAACCCAGACGATTTAGCAATTTCCCCATTTACCTTTACATCCCTCGCTGTTCTCTTTTCTGAGGGGAAAAAAAATTGAGATTGTAATAACATTAGTTTGTTGGTTCGAAAGGTTTCCACTTGGCAAATTAAAAGAGGGATTTAAACATCACTAAAGCACTAACACAGTGGTTACTCATTTGCTGAGCATTTGGGGGCAGATCAGGAAACAGAGAGATGCCACGATGATTAAAGTTGAATAATAGTTTGCTAAGTGTAAAGAGTCCAAACCGTGCTTTCGGGGGATCATTCACTCCCAGTGCATTGCTCTAAAGAATTCTGTGATGAGATTGGAGTAAACAGCTTCCCAAGAGGAGAGAAGGCCAAAAGTAGAACCAGGGATAATAAATAGGTACTACAACAAAAGTAGTTGCAAGGGGGCATCTCTGACTGCCAGAATCCAACCCATCCTTCAAGGCCTGGCTTAAGGGAAGGGGCCTGTCTCTACCAATCACCAGACTTTTGGAGGTCCTGAGCCCCATTTTCGAATCTATAAGATAGAGATCATTTATTTATTTCACAGAATTTTAAACTAGATACTGCAGGGGAGAAAAATGATGTTCCCTCTACCCTTCTAGGTTCTTGGCTGAGATCCCCCTGTAATACAAAGACAGATTAACAGGAGAAAAATAATTTTAATCACATACATACATACAGTAACCCCCACAAAGATGTGAGACTCAAAGGCAGCCACCCTATTGAGGCTTAGCTATAATCCTGAGTTAAGGAAGGGGATAGGGCCCTGGGGATTCAAAGCATGGGGGGAGGGAATTCACCAAAAGGTGAGGAGAGGAAATATTTGCTAGGCAAATATTTGTCCTGCCCCGCCATAGGGGCAAGTCTCTCAGGTGAAAAAGTGGGTGATCTCTGGTAATAGCTCCCCTCCTGGTTACAGGCCCCCTTTCTAATGTAAATTTCCCTTCCAGAAGGGTAATTTCTACTCTGTTTCAGAGCGCCTACTGTGTCTGCAGTTTCTCAAAATAATCATTTTAAAATAATCCTTATGCCAAACAGATATATTTTGGAGTGGCATATTCTGCTATCCTTCAGAACAAAGGAGGTAGTGACCGGAAAGCACATTTTATTAAATGTAAGTGCAAGATGATGGTGGTGGTGATGACAAGGAAGAAGACTTCCTGGGGACAGTGTGTTATCTCCAGAGAGCTGAGTCATTACTACCCTAGGAGGTGTCTCCACTCCTCTTGCCCCGCAGCCCACAGTTCCATCACCTTCCAAAAGGAAGTGTGGTCAGCTCTTCCTGGCCTCCCCTCACCTCTAGCCCTTCAAGGAGGCACACAAGAGGTGAGTTTCCTTTTTGCTGTTGTCAATGGGAATTCAGGCCTTACTGATTTGGGGCTTTTTTTCTTTTTCCTTTCCTGCTTTCAGAAACAATTCCTTCTTGAAATGTTCCTCAGATCTTCAACTTCCAAGCCATGGCAGTGAAAGGTTTTAGACTTAGGGACTCCGGTTATCTCTAATTGCAAAGCAAGGGAATGAAGCCCTGGGCACTAGTGGTAAGACAGATCTATTCACTGAGCCATTGTGTTCACTGCCAGAGGCCCTTGTTAATTGGCAACATTCACAGGAAAGGGTGAAAGAGGGAAGCCGTTCCCATAGACTGAATGTGTCCTCCCAAAAGTCATATGTTGAAACCCAATCCCCAATGTGAGGGTATATTTGGAGGTGGGGACTCTGGGAGGTGATATAGGTCATGAAGTAGCATTCTCATAAATAGGATTAGTGCCCTTAGGAAAGAGACCCAAGAAGGTTCTCTAGCCCCTTCCTTCCACCATGTGAGGACACAGAAAAAAGATAACTGTCTATGAAATGGGAAGATGGCTCTCACCATATGCCAAATTCCCAGCCTCCGGAACTGTAAGAAATAAACTTCTATTGTTTATAAACCACCCAGTTTATGATATTTTTGGTTATTGCAGTCCCAGCAGACTAAGGCACCTGTGAATGTAGTCTATCCACACATAGTCCCAGAGCCCTGACTGGATGCGTGGCTCTGCACTGGATGCTGGGGGAGGAGATAGATAAAGATGAGCAGATCAGGATCTGCCCCTGGAAAGTGAGCTTTCCTGGAAAGAAGACTTGCATGATATACTTTCTATTGGGGTCTCCAAATATGGGAGAGAACACAGGGGCAAAGTGTTTCCCAAGCACTGAAGAGGGAGAAAGATCTTCCTGCTGAGATTAGGGAACTCTTCGTGGAAGATGTGAGTTCTTGGAACAGCGCCTTCGGTTTGAACATTCAGACTTGCTGAAGGCAGGTAAGGAAGTACATTTTAGTTGGGAAGAAAACTTGGGACACAAATCCCAGGTCACACCTATGCTAGAATTTAGGAAACAAGAGGCCATGATAATGAACATATACTTTTGACTAATGCCAGTCACCATAAGTACTTAATGTATGTTTCCTGTAATCCTCCTAACAGCTCTACACAATAGATACTACTGTGATCTCAGTTTAAGGTATGAAGAAATCCAGATCACACAGCTATTTAAGTCTCGAAGAAGACTATTTCTGCCCTTGGACTTAAATGTGTAGGTACTGAGATGCAGTTCAGTTAATGGAGGAACATGCAAGATGCTAAGGGAACCTGGAGGAAGCCCTCCCTATTCTGTGCAGGAGAGGAGTTACAAAAGAGGCAGGTCTTCCCCAAAACCAGAATGAGATAGCAGAGAGAGTGGAGTAGGCGAATTCTAAGCAGAAGGAATCAGCATGTGCAAAAGTTGGCACAGACATGGGATCTAAGAGGAATAGTAGGAACTTCAGAACACAAAGTATGGGGGTAAGTGGTCCATGGCAAAGTGTGAGATAGGACTGTAGCAATATGCAAGGCCCACCACCAAAAAAGCTTCCTCTGCCAGGTTATAGAATTGTGCCTCAATTCTCAAGGCAATAGAGGTTTTAAAAAGTTTTAAATGTAGGAGGACTCTGATTGTTTTTCTTTCCCAGAGATCACTTTGGTTACAGTAAAAACTGGATGGTAAGCAAAACAGGCAGCAGGAGACAATTAGGAGGCTCTTACAGAAGTCCCGGTATGATGTGCGCAGGGTCAGTGGGCTGGGGATGAGGGAAAAGATTCCAGAGACATTTAGGAAGTTAAGTGGTCTGGACTCAGTAAATGCTTAGATGGGTGGGATGAGAGAAGGGATAAAGTTGAGGATAGCTCATGATTCTAAGGCATCTAGCCCTAAAGACTAGTTAGATAAAAGAACCATCATCCATGTTAGGAAATTCCAGCGTAATGGTGATAATCATAGTCTGTTAATGAATCAATCTCATTGCCTCCAGCCTTTTTCTGCTTCAGTTCATTTTCTATAATATCTCATTTAGAAGATTATTTTTAAAGATGCTACAATGTCATAACAATCTAAGTCCACTGTTTTCTGTAAAACTTGGCCTGAGAGAGAGAGAGAGAGAGGGAGAGAGAGGAAAGAAAGATAGGGGAAAGAAAGGAGGAAAGGAAAAGAAAAGGGAATGCTTAATTCCAATTTAAAACAAGAGATTGAGATTTTTTTTTTTTTCTTTTTTTTTGGTGGTACGCGGGCCTCTCACTGTTGTGGCCTCTCCCGTTGCGGAGCACAGGCTCCGGACGTGCAGGCTCAGCGGCCATGGCTCACGGGCCCAGCCGCTCCACGGCATGTGGGATCTTCCCGGACCGGGGCATGAACCCGTGTCCCCTGCATCGGCAGGCGGACTCTTAACCACTGCGCCACCAAGGAAGCCCAAGATTGAGATTTTTATGTCAATCTGTGTTTTGCTGCTGCTTGAAAGTAATAGTAAAAATATTACCAATTCATAGTTATCAGGTCCCTACTAGTAGCCAAGATTATTATTAGACACTTTTCACAAATTGTTTAATCCTCTTAACAATAAGTTTATTATGTAATTATCCCCACTTTTCATATGAGGAAACCAAGGCTAAGAGAGGTTAAGTAATTTGATTAAGGACACACCTCGTAAGTGGTAATTCTAAAATTTAAACAAGGTATTTTCGCTCCAAGACCATCCTTCTTCCACTGTGTCATGACAAATGTATTTTATAGACACACTCAAAGGAGAAAAAGTTTATGTCCATCTAAGTGTGGAATTGATTTACTGAGGAACCAGAGAGAAAATGTGCCTCAGTATTCTCTTCATAACTCATGGCCCACCTCTGACAAGGTATGAGGACTGATTGATTTTCACATGTTAACTGGATGCTCACCAGCTGCATAAATACAATTTCTGAAACTAGGAGTAGCCCAAAATAGATCCTGTTTTTCATTTTGTAAAACAAGAACTTGGTGACTGTTGAATAGTAAATGTTGACAGTCGGGCAGCAAAGTCTTGGAGTGGCAGCACGGGAAAGCGTAATCGGTGTTTTCAAAATGGCACTGGACAGGAGAGACCCTACCAAGACTGCAGCAACTCCATCTGGACAGTGGGTCATTTTGAGGTTGATTTCCTAAATGTCTATGCTCATTACTTTGTTACTTCTCCCTTGTCAGCCATGGAAAATCCTGTTCCACTGACAGCCCTGGACGTACCTGCCTCTTGGATGACTAATGCTGTTCAGTACTCATTTACTGCCTTTCTGGCTCTGACATCTGGCATGCGCTTCTCATTCAGTCCTGTGCTAATCCAGTGAAATAGAATAAGATTTTTTTGGTGTAGGTGTATACTGGGAGAAAACGTGATAGGAGCACAGATGCATTGCCCAACAAATCTTTCCTGAATTTGCATACAAAGCTATGTATGATTATAGATAGATAGGTAGATGGATGATAATGTCGATCAAATAGAGGTCCGTGTGAAATTATTTGGGCGGCATTAAGAAAAACTCACAGCACTGAGTCATAAGAATCCCCCTTTTCAGATCCTCCCTATGTTTCTCCTTCAGAGTCCAACACAGATATTGTCTTCTCCATGGCAATGTACATCAGTGTCTGCGTGCTGTAAAGTGGAGGGAGGGGGTACAGGAATGAAAAAGTCACATTTCCGTACCCCCAAGGAGCCCTAATTTAGTAGGTGAGATGTACAAATGAAAAAGCTAACTAAGGGTGTGGCCAGGGGTAGGGATGAACAGTGTTTTCAGGGCAGTGAATCTACTCTGTATGATACTGTAATGGTAGATGCATGTCATTATACATTTGTCTAAACTCATGGAATGTACAGTGCTAAGATTGAACCCTAACAAAAAACTATGGATTTGGGGTGATTATGATGTTTCAATGCAGGTTTATCGATTGTAGCCAACGTACCACTCGGGGCGGGGGGGAATGTGGATAATGAGGGTATATAGGGAATCTATACCTTCTTCTCAGTTTTGTTGTGAACCTAAAGCTGCTCTAAAAAAGTGAAGTCTTAAAAAAGAAGGAAAAGTAACCAAGATAAATAAACACCCAAGACCCAGTGGTTGGTGTTATGATATAACAGAAATGGGTTGCCCTGATGACTCAGACAAAGGCTGATTGTTTCGTAGCACCTTTGCCACCCCTTCTCCAGACACTGAGCAATTTCTTCCCTGGAGAGGCAAGTGGAGAGAATCCACTGGAACTGTGGTCAAGAACCCCGAAGTGAGTCCTGCTTTCACAGCTGACCAGCTCCGGGACTGTAGGAGAATCACTCAGCATTCTAAGGTTCAGTAAAGTTGGGGTGATAACAGGAAACTCATAGAATTATTGTGAATATTCAAAGAAATAATAAAATTTTAAACACTTGCCAAACAATTGAAAACAAAAGAACCTAGAGAATAATGGTACTGAGCTGGACTCTGGAGTCAGAATGCTGTACTGACTAACTGTGGGATCCGGATATGTTGCTGAAGCTTTCGTGCCTCAATTTCCTCATCTACAAAATTAAGATAACAATACCTACTTGAGGTAATATGGGGAAAGCATTTACAATGGTGTCTGGCACAATGGTGTCTACAATGGGTATTCACAAATGTTTGCTGTTATTATTGCTGGTATAGTGCTGTCGGTGATAGTTATTCCTGTTGTTATTATTATTATTATTTACTAAAGCCCATTGGATTTAGGCATACCTTCCTAATGTATTCAGCCTTTTTGTTCTGCATCCTTCTGTCCTTTTGTCTCTTGGGTTTTTTTTTTCTTCTTCTTTTCCTCTATCTTCTCCCTCCCTCACTTCCTTCCTTCCTTCCTTCCTGCCTTCCTGCCTTCCTTCCTGCCTTCCCTCCCTGCCTCCCTTTTTCCCTTCCACAAATATACCCTGATATTATACTGTGAACTGTGTAGCCATGTTCTCGATATAATGAGGGAGAAAATAGATGAGCCAGATCCCATCCTCAAGGAAAGTACTGTTTTTATAGAAAATAAGAGAAAAGAAGAAATATATTATAAACCAGTGAAAAAATGCTGACTATCAGAGGAAAAGTCCTGCTAAATTTCTTTAGAATCCCAGAGGCAGGAGTCCTCACTTCCACCTAGAAAGAAGCAAGACTGTTTCCAAGGGTGGCAGAATTGAAGTAAGTAATAATAATAATAATGACTACTACTGACCTTTTTGAAGGCTTCACTGTATCATGCACTTTACATACATTATGTCATTTCATCCTCCAACTTTTCTCCGATTCTCTAACCCAACAGCCTTGTCTCTTACTCACCAAGAGATACTGCCCGCCACAGTCCCTCTGGGCTTTGACAGAATGAAGCACAATACGCACATTTGGGAATGAAAAAGAAGAAAAGGGTGTGGGGAGCAATGTAGTGTAGCAGTAAACAATGGAGATTAAGAGCCTAAAGAGAAAAAGCTTATGGCATATCAGGAAACCATAAACTATTTCGTCAAGATGACCTGAAAATTAAATCAGGTAGGGGCATGTATAGAAGCACGCATACCTCAACTCTATTCTGAGGTCTGTAATTTCTTCAGGTTAATTAATCTTGTTCATGTTTTGGGTCTCTGAGTCACAGAGACCTTGTCTTCAATCTCAGCTCTACCACTTCCTGGCCGAGGGACTTCCCGCAGGCATTCAACTTCTCCAAACATTCATTTTCTCATCGGCACAAAGTGCACAATTACGTCTTCTTCCAGAATTGCTGTGAAGATTGAGATGAAGTATGAGGCCTGCCTGTCAGAGGGCTTGGCATATAGGAGAGACTCAACAAATGTAAAATGCTACCTACTCAAAGGTTTGTTGTGAAGTTTATATATCACCTAGGAGTGTGGCTGACAGATGTTGGGACTCAGTAAATGTAGACGCCTTTTTCTTCCCTGAGGAGGCAATGTCAAGTAGATAGGTAAGGGCTCTTAGAGCAGCTGTAGTGGATGTGAGGTTCCCTGAGGAATCAGATGCCTCCAGAAGTGCCATCCTGCCTGGAGACTGCAGAAGGGGAAGGACCCTCGTGCTCCCGCTGCAGAATCCCTGTCAGGACACCTGTTCCCTGGGCACAACCTAGGCTAGGAAGAAGGACCAGTTCATGCTTTGTAAAGTTTAGTGTAAACCTCTTTCTTTTGAGTGCAAATACTATGTGCCTGCTCTATGTGCATACTTTGTAAGGTTCTTTTCTTTCTCCCTTTCTTTCTTTCTTTTTCTTTCTTTCATCCTTTTTCCTTCCCTCCCTCCCTCCCTTCCTTCCTTTCTCTCTCTCTCTCCCTCTCTCTCTTTCTTTTAATTAGTTTAATGTATTCAAGCTTGGGACTGAACAAAGCTGGAATATCCTTTGTACCTCACTATGCTTGGAAATGAGGACAAAAGGAAAATGAATTTCTGTACTCTCAGTTTATATGTGCTTCACTCATTCTATACATCTTTAGCTAAGGTCTGCTGAGTTCAGGGAGCTTGATTTATTATAGTTCATAGCAGAAAAAGAGAAAAGAACTTGAATTTCTGGATTGCTCACATGTACTGCTCTCCATGCTAAGTTTTTCCATCATTTATCTCATTCTCACAACAACTCTTTGGATAGATAGGGTAGGTTTAAGTAGCTTCCCAAAGTCATATACCCAGCAGGACACAGAGCCAGAATTCAACGGCAAGGCCTTTCTTGTTCCATTGTTCACAATACAGCCATTATGTGGCTCTGTCTCTAAACTAACTAATTTTATAAATAAGGAAACTGAGTCCCAGGAAAGCAATGTACACAAGGGTCATACTTTGTAGCTAGTGACAAAGTTAGCATTCAAATAATGTATTTCTCACCCCTGGTCCAAAGTAATTTATTTTTATATCTGCCAACTTTCCTTTCATTTTTTTTCATATTTTAATAAATTCTGCTTTGTCTCTACAATGTGCAAAATACTGCTTGAGATGCAATGAAAGATACAACAGTGAAAACTAATATAGACCCTGGCCTTAACAAACTGAAAGTCTGAGGTGAAAACTTAAATGAGGAAATAAAAGGTTTAAAGCACTAGTGCCCTGAGAAAAGTACAAAAGGTTTTTAAGAGAGACACCAATGGAAATACATTAGGATATTTCTTAAGAAAGTGGTCGGGGCTACTTTATATTAGATGACCAGGGAAGGTGTCTTTGAGAAGGTGACATTTAGTCTAGTACAACAGTTCTAAAGCAGATGGAAAGAAGGCAAGTATGCTGGATCCCAGCGAGCAAGGGGGAGTCATTGGAGTTGGTGACGTTAGAGAGATGGGTCAAGGTAAGGATATTCCATTTTATTACAAACAAATGGGAAGTCTTTGGGGAATAAACGCAGGATTTTCACAAGGTCGCTCTGCTGCTATGCAGGGAATGAATTAAAAAGGAGCAAGCATGGAAGCAGGCCAGTGTAGTTGTCCCAAGGAAAG
Source organism: Monodon monoceros (assembly GCF_005190385.1). Taxonomy (NCBI): domain Eukaryota; kingdom Metazoa; phylum Chordata; class Mammalia; order Artiodactyla; family Monodontidae; genus Monodon; species Monodon monoceros. The sequence goes on from NW_021703784.1 coordinate 50,696,331, forward strand.
AGGATGGTGGCTTAGGTTTGGAGTGGAGCTGGAGAACAGTGAACATATTCAATTTTATTTATTTTCAAGGTGGAGTCAATATTCGAGTATGTATGCTCCATGAGTGTAAGAATGTTTATGTTCTATTAATATCTGTATCCTTAGTGCCTGGAAGAATGACTAGCACATAGTATGTTCTCAGTAAATATTGGTTGAAGAACTGAATTAATTGAAAGTATGGAGTCTTAGTTGACTCGGGCTGCTATAACAAAATAACATAGATTGGGTGGCCTAAACAATAAGCATTTATTCCGCACAATTCCAGAGGCTGGGAAACCCAAGATCAAGGTGTCAGCAGATTCTGTGTCTGGTAAGAGCTCTCTTCCTGGTTTGCAGATGGCTACCTTCTTGCTGTGTCGTCCCATGGCAGAGAGAGAGAGAGAGAGAGAGGCTGTCTCCTCTTCCTCTTTTTCTAAGGGCATTAATTCCACCACAATGGCTTTATGACCTTCATGACCTCATGTAACCCTAAATACCTTCCAAAGACCCCACTTCCAAATACCATCACACTGGGGATTAGAACTTCAACACATGAATTTTGAGGAGACACAGACACTCGGTCCATACCATGAAGAGAAAGGAAAAGTGTGATTATCAAGAACAGCTTGGGTTTTGTTTAATTAGCTGGGTACGAGTCTAGTCCTCAGGAGAGAATTCATTTAGAAGCTATAATCACATAGAGATTATTTAAATTCATAGGCTTGTATGAGATCACCAAAGGAGAGAATGTGGATGGAGGAGAATAGAACTCTGCAGAGCCTGGAGCCTTCTACTTGTAGGTCGAACAGAGTTGGGAGCTGGAAAATGCAAGGAGGGCTGCTCCATTGTCTGAGATGGTGCTTAGTGGTCAAGAGAATGATCCTAATGTTGCTACCACCATTGTGTCTATAGCAGTAATCATCACCATCATCATAATATGACTAACATTAATTGAGCAGTTACTCTATCTGGCACGAGTTCAAATGCTGTATGAATTTACACATTTAATTATCACAACAAATCTAAGAGGTATGTACATTTGTTATGCTCGCTTTTCAGATGAAGGAATCGAGACACTGAAAGATTAAGTCACTTTCCCAAGGTCACACAGCTGTTAAGTTAGAAACACTGGTACGTAAACCCAAAGATCTAACTCCAGAGTCCACCCTCTTAACCTTTATCCTGTAAAACATATGAAGAGGAAGGAGTGGCCATAAGAACTGGCAACTTGAAGATCACTGATGAGATGACAAAAGGCTTGAGGAAAAAAACAGACTGGAAGGGGTGGAGAAAAGAATATGAAGCTGGGAAGTAAAAACCAACCGTGCCTACAGACAACTCTTTAAAGAAGTTTCACTGTGAAGGGTAACTTAAAAAATGAGGCAGTAACTAGAGGCAACGTGGAGTCATGAAGAGTTTTTGTTAGTTTTTCATAATAAAGAGTTATCTGACCCAGAGGTCAATAGTACCAAGGTTGAAAAACCCTGCTCAGCCAATAAGTAAACTCAAAGTGGAATCTTCAGATACTTCATCGTAAATCTCCAAACTCCAAGTTCAGAATCCTCATGGTTCTCATCTGTGGAGTTAATTAGTTTCAGATACAGTTTTTAAATAGAAGATACTAGAGCCTGTTTGTAAATCGTTAGAAATGATCCAGTAGGGAAGTAGAAATTGATTGTAGGGGACACAGGGTATAATTATAGGAGCAAATTCCCTGAGAAGGTGGAAAAGAATAGGATACAGGCCTCAAGTGTAGGGTTGGCCTTAGATGAGAAAAGGAACCATCCATTCCAACAAGAGAACAGAGTATGGGGTGCTAATGTGTGGTGAGCAGTGGTAGACAGGGTGATAGAAGGAGATCACCAAGGCAGAGATGCCCTCATCTGTGTGTTCACCACTGTATCCCTATTTCCTAAAACAATGATTGATACAAAGTGAGCTAACTATTTGTGGAATGAATGCATCCATGATGGTTTGATGCATGAAAGCCTGATTGTCTCAATTTTCTAGCTTAAGTGTTCGATAATGAAAGGGAAGGAGGAGAATCGAGGTTGAAGAGAGGCAAAAATATAAAATATTCATCTGGAGAGTTTGAAGACAGAGGCATTAAGGAAAGGTATTAGGATCACCAGGAATCCTGGAATACCCATTGGAATTTGTGTTCATACTTTTAAAGTGAGACCAGAAAATAAAGCTGCGGGTATCCCAGGATGTTTCTTTGCTCAGGTTCAGGAAGAGAGTTGGTGGGTAGTTAGATTTAACTGGGGTTAGGGTTCTTCCAGGAAAGCAAGAGAGAGGGGAAGGAAGTAACTGTGGTTGCGAAGGAGTAGTTATAGTACTGAGCCATAGACCTAAGCTGGGTAAGGAGGGAGGTGAGAAAAAGAAGGCATGAAACGGATAGGAAAAAAGGAGGATGATAAAAGATCTTAATGAAGATCAAGGAGACTGGAATAGGGGTATGCAAGGAAGTGGGCTGGGCAGGGAGGAAGTGGTGAAGGAATCGTGGGATAAGGTCCAGTTATTGGTGTTAACAAGCACAGTGGTATGAGTGCACAAGTGGATGAGGTAGAGCCTGCTTTAAAGAACAGAGAGGACTAGTGTTGAATGGATCATCTAAGGGAATCTTGAAATCACCAGAATGGTGACAGGAATAGAGATGGAGAAGAACAGCAAAGCAGGTGCTAAATCATCAGTGAATGCAAAGGACTGACGAGGAGACAGGAGGCTGACAGCATCAGGAAAGAGGGCAGGTGACATAATCTGAAGGTATCAATTTCAAAGGAGTTAGGTTTTTGAAGGAGGAGGAAAAGTGAAATGTTTGGAAAAATGGAGAGAAAGAAAGGACAGCTAACACCCAGTTCCTGACATGGGGAATAAAAGCAAATACAGCTACACTAAAGATGGTTGCAGGAAAAGCAGTGCTAGCACGTAGAACAAGAGATGAATGGAATGAGAACTTTGAGATAGTAGTCTGAAGAATTAGGGGAGTGTGCAGCTGGCCAACTATGGGTTCCAGAATGCACAGTGGAGCATTAAGTGATTGCAAAACACTGGGTGATGGGGTAGGGGCGCTCTGGCAATAGCAACGTAAAGAAGGGTGGAGGACAGAGAGATGCTGTCAGTGGTCCTGACAGTACCGTGGAAGAAGGTGGATAACTGTTTAACATGGAAGCTGTGAGACGAATCTTCCCTCCAGCAGCTCTTCAAGCTGTGACGGCCCAGTGGATGACAGAAGTCCTCTTCCGGGCATCCTGCTTTCGTAGGAAGCTGGGAGCATTCGCCACTGAAGTCTCCTCCCTTCCAGCCAACACAAGGGTGTGCTAGCTCCACAGAGGCTAGGGAAGGACCTGGGGGTGGAGCGGAGGTGATGTATTGGGCAGGACATTGAGATGACCTGTTCTCTCCTGCAGTGAGTGATGGTTGGAAGCGAGGAAGCACACCCATCTTTACCAGGTGACGACTCAGAGTGTGTACTGAACATTTGGCAATTTTAATACTTTGCTCCATATGCATGATATAGATCCTAATTACAGACTGACCAACATCCTCCCCGTTACGCTTATTCCTGACCTTTCTATAGGCATATGATACTGTACACTATAGTAGAGTCACTGTAGGCTTTGGAGCCAGATAACCCTGGGTTTGAATTCTTCTTCTGGTCCTTATGAGCTAGGTAGGTGGCTGTAGCAGACCCTGGTGGTCCCTCCTTTCCTTATTTCTTTTAGGCCCTACCACTTCAGTGGGCAACCTCTAAATGCAGCTGCCTATATGTGCATTTCCTTGGAAGATGGTTCTCTCTAAAGTATTGAAAAAGGACCACTCTGCCCAGGCTTTTGGCAGACCGGAAGGGGCAGGAATGACACCCCAGCTTCCTTATCCCTCAGGTGGGACAAGCCAGTGAAACCAGAGTTTCACTGTTGGGTTGAGCTCCAGTGGGTCCCGGTGCACCACGGTGACAGCTGGCTTGATAAAGCGCTCTTCATCGGATGCCTCCCTTCCTTGTCTCACTTCTCCATTTCTGCAGGTGTTTTCTCCCAACTAATCTTGTAGTCAGTTCCTTGCCTCGGCATCTGCTTCTGGGGAACCCAAACCCAAACAGTGGTTTTTCAAGTAACCTAAATTATTTGAGCCTCAGTTTTTTTCTCTGAAAATACCTAGTGGTATTTATTTGTTTTAAATAAGGTCATTTCAGATTTAAATGAAAGACTAGGAATACATCACTCAGTATACTACCTGGCCCAGGTAGGCACTAGGTCAGGATGAGATGTCCTTCCTCCCTTCTCACCCTCACAGCCCTCAGGATGCCTCACAGCATCAGAGGGAGGGAGGGAGAGAGAGAGGCAATAGACGTCACCTAGATCACAGAAACCGCAAAGATGACTTTGCCTGTCTTGGAAGAGCCCTGAGCTTCTGCATCTCAGTAATAGGGAGTCTGGCAGGGGTACACTTAAGATACTCGGCAGGCTTGTGTTGACTAACTGTTGGTTTATAATAATAAATAATGAATTCATTTAACTTAGTAATATTTTAATTAATGTTAATCCTTTAAAACAGTTATTAAATAATAATAATAAGATTATATTTGTGGTGTTCAGTGCTATACCAGGCACAGAGGAAGTAAAGGAAGTAAAATCTGCCTGCAACAACCAGAGGGACAGGTGGGAAGACAAGATTCTCATACGTGGATAGTAGCTACCGGTACTTTTTATAGAAAGGAAGGATACTGTCTTAGCCTGAGCCGTTTGGTTTCCTGAAGGCAGAATTTTTTTTTGTAATGAAAGTGTTACTTAAGGCCCATCCTGCCAATCAAAATATCAGAAATGAGCCATAAACAGGCAAGGGAATTGAGTAGCTGATATGTTTAGAGGGCCAGAAACTATGGTATAATGAGCCAGTTTTATCTAAATCTCTTCTAACTGTGGAGCTGGACATTTTCAAAGGCCAGTGTCACCTCTCAGGAATGCAGGGATGAGTCTCTTTTCCCATATTTCTTTGCCATTGAGGCAATTTGCATAAAAATGGGATTCCTATTCTCTGCTTCTTGGGCTTGTTTTCTTTCTTTGGAGCAGAAAGTTACACTGTGTCAGGCCAGCTGCAGGCATTCATAATTAAAAATAAGCAGGGACTTAAAAGAATTCACTGCAATTAAAAGAGTAACCTCTGCATTCTGGGAACTGAGAAGTCAACCTGAGCTGTAATTATGTGATATAAAGTGTGACCAGGAGCTCAAAGGAGAAGGTGGCAAGAGCAGGGAGAATTGGAGAAAGAGAGGCCAGGCTGGTGAGATGGATCATTAAATTGTGGAATGAGGACACACGCAGTGCTGTGGAATAAGCAAGCTTTGCCTGATGGCTGGGGAGGGGGAAGGGCAGGATGTGATGTGCAAGCCACAGAGTTCCCGGATGACCTGATGAGGATGCCCTTGAACAGTCTCTTTTTTAATGAGTTCCGTTGGTGCCCTCTCCCTCTCTCCCTCTCCCTCTCTCCCTCTCCCTCCCCCTCCCCTTCCACCTGTTTTGTTGGGTTCATCCCCTCTAACCTAGCTGTGAATCTTAAGAGTAAAGACAGCCAGACCGAGGATTTCTGGCCCTTCCTCACTGGCCCAGTTCAGTGAATATTTACTGAACACCTACTAAGTACCAAACACTGTGAACACAGAGGTAAATAAATAGGATTGTCTATGAGGAGTTCATACTGCAGAGTGAGACAGAAGGCGAGAGTAAAGCACAAAAGATTGAGATGGATACAATAATAGACACACCTGTTGTGATACTCTAGTTGTCATGGAGCCCCTGCTTTCTGAGTGTCGTCTTTCTTATAATATCCCCATTAAATTAAATTTATCCATTCTAACGACATTTATTTAAGTATCAGCAGTATCACATACATTATATTGTTAGGAAATATTATTGCTCCAAGACCTTAAGTGCTTTGCCAAGGTTATACAACTAAAACATGGCAGGTCCAGGATCTTTCTGGTTCTAAGGCCATGCCGAGTACAGAAATCACATAGAAGAAAACATGTTTATTTCTTTTAGGAGTGGGTGTGGACTGGGGAGAATTGAAGGTAAGAAAAGTCATGTAACATAAGACCTTAAATTGGAGGTAATGACTGAGCCAAAATTTGGGGGGGTTTGTCAAAAAACTCCAGAATTGGATGAAATAATGTAACAGCCCTCTCACCTCTGCAATTCTATCTTATTCTATTTCATTATACTTTAACATTATACTTTATTCTTCTGATCCATTTTCTCAATGATAGGAGAAATGCTCATTTCTGTTAAATACCCATGCCCTGGATAGTCTAGATAAAGAGACTGATCTTAAATATACCCAGAAAATAGTGCACTTAGGTACTGCCTTCAGGGGTGAGCATTACCATATGTTTGTTACAGAAGATGAAGCTCATGTTTTCAAAAGCAGAAACATTGTATTTTAGCGTGATTTCAGCTATTCATTCAGCACATCCTTTATGAACATTCACTCACCCCTGGCACTGAGCTTCCTAGAGTTCAAAACTACAATCTCAAACTGCCTTGCTGGACAGCTCCACTTGAATTTCAAGAGCCTTTAATGCCAGGAATCTGAGCCTGGCTTCATCACGGTCACCCCAACCTGCTGCCCCTCTCAAGTTTACACTCTTGATTGGACATATCTTCATTCACAGTGCCACCTGAGCTGGCATTCAGGGACTCATCTGTACATCCCTCCTTATCCGCAGTCACCCATCTCAGGAATCACTATGGGACCCAGTATCCTTTATCCATGCACATTACTTTTGCTCAGACCATCTCATATCTTAACTTTCACAAGAGGCTTTGTACTGGCATCCCTGACTCCAGGCTTTCCCCACTCCAGTATTTCCTTGCTAGCACAGTGTACAATGGAATTCTGTGTGCATAGCTGTTTCCGCAAGAAGACTCCAAGTCACTTGAGGGACAGGATGATGTCTTCCTATTCATCATACACTCCAGGGCATGGTTCTTAGCATACAATAAGGGCTCAGTAAACATTGCTTATTGGACCCTAAGCTGGGGCAGATGGAGAAGAAGGGAAGTGCCAAAAGATAAAGGCATTCATGACAAACCACACATCTTTTATGAAATTATTTGTCATTAATGAAGGAGAAAAAAGGCCGGGACTCTGAGAAGAAAAGTAACATAACTTGCTACCTCTGGAGGAATGAATATTTTCCTATACGCATAACTGCCATTTATCACAGGAATTTTCGGCACCAAACAACTGTAGGCTAATGAATGAATGAATGTGTGCGTGTGTGTGTGTGTGTGTGTGTGTGTGAAAGAGAGAGAGAGAGAAATCAAGAGGCACTTATTTGTTTGAGCATCTTATATGTGTCAAGCTTTCTGAGTATATATATATATTCCTGTATTTAACCTACAACAACCATAGTGAGGTTGAACCGAGTCCCAGGAGATTCAGGAAGTCATACTAGCACATGGTAGGGCCAAGATTAGGGCCCAGGTCCACCTGGTTTGAAGCCCAAGCTCTTATCCCCAGGAGAAGATTTTATGATGCTGGGCTGGTACAATTGAACCTTATGATGGCAAGAAGAGTTCAGACATGTCTGTCTTTCCTGAGTTGGCCCTTTTATGTGAGAGCATCGTTCAGAGTTGTGGTTTGAGAGAGAAAGAAAAACTGGCTTTTGTTATCTGAGCGCATGTGATATCTCCATCCAAAATACCTGTCATGCTCTGAAAGTCCTAGAATAACTATTTGTCACTGGCAGAATTTAATGGAAATGGTACATCTCAGGCTCAGAAGAGGTAATAGGAAAGAGAGTGCTCCGAGAATAAAAGCAGAAGTGATAGAAAAGACAAGCCAGGGTAGAGGCCAGAGGAAATAGCATGTCGGTTCCAGGCAAAAGAGTGAAGAGATTTTTAGTGCTAACGTACAGAGTGCCCGCCCAGATAAAATGTGTTAATATTAGATGAATTAGAAATGTAAAAGTTGCATTTGTGCAGCAATTTTACCTTAAAATAGAAAACAGTTTCTTCTCACAACAGGACCACTCAATAAACTATCCATACCTACATGTCAGGCACAGGGCTGTCCACCAGGGGTACAGTGTGAAAATGGTGGGTGTAGTCCCTGCTAGTGGAAGATATAGAAAAATATAATAAGGGCTGACAGGAAAGGGACTGGGGCTCTGGAATAATGGCTAATTATTTCCAAAGGAGGAGAAGAAAGAAACATGAATGATGACTAAGGTAACCAGGTGGAATGAAGGGCATGCAGCAACTCTGAGGGACTGGAGGTCTCTGTTGCTGAGCAGTGGTGATAAATGGGTCAGAGAGATAATTTTCATTTCACAAATGGAGAAACAGAAGAGCTAACTGGTGCGTCACTTATTGGCATACCATGCAAGTGTCCTGAAATCAGTAGAACACATTTCCTGGGATATTTCTGCAGAAGAGCTGCTGCTTTTTTTGTAGTTCACAAGACTGACTTTCAGACTGCAGAGGATAGAACAATCATTCATGAGAAGAAAATGGAACAAAAACCAGGACATAGCCCATAGATGGTTTTGATGTAGACTCCTAAATTTATTATCAGATGTTCTAGAATCAAGTCCTGGCCCCAGTGTTGTTATGGGCAAGTCATTGAAAGTCACTGAGTTTTAGTTTCTTTATCTGTCAAATCTGTAAGGACAATACACACACACACACAAACACACATACACGTTCACATAATTTATGCTGACATTAGAGAAGTGGTGGACATGGAAAGTTGCTGTCAACAGACAGGTAGTGGAAGTAACTGTCAGTTTCCATGAACAAGAATATCTGAGTTATCTCTACCTATCCATTGCATGCTTCAGTAGGAAATATTTTTTCAAGCTCCAGACTGGAGTCAGTAATCTTCCCCGCACTTCCACATCACCCTGCCCAGGCTTAGCATATGTGACCTTATATTAGAATATTCTCTCTCTACATCTTTCTCTTGGACTGCATTGGCCTTCTGGAAGGAAAGCATTTTGTCCAGTTTCATCTCTGTAATCCTATAGCCCTAACACAGGCTGTAGAGTTAGCGCTTGGTCATTTATGAATTCTACTGAACTTTAAGTTCATCAAATAATTCTATGATAACTCAGACCAGAAGTGAAAAGGGGGTGAAATGCTAGCCTGTCTCATGTCTTCCTTGGGTAGACAGAACTGTAATTGAAGCAACAGAGACTAAAGCGGTCCGCACATTGTCTTTGATTAAGACACTGAGTGATACCAAGACCTGTGGGAATAGCCAGCCATATTTCAGGGCATTAGTCACATGGGAATGTTGGGTTTGTCATCTCTTTATCTACAGGGTTTTCATGTGTCAGAGAAAATCTGGAATTATCCCAGATGGATGACCACTGACTTTGGAGAATTTTATAGCGTGGAATTTTTTTTTTTTTTGCAAGAATGATTTGTGTGATTATCACAGTCTCTCAGAAATAGTAATCTGCTTTCCTATATTCAGCTTATTGAAGTAACTACTGCCCTTCCCAGAAAAGAGTCCTCTCTGCCAGCTTTTTTTTTCTGGTCTTCCAGAGAGGCTGGAATGTTACAAGCCATCAGTCAGATGGTTGGACAATTTGTTCTCCTCTCTGTTTTCACTATGTGTTTCCATTTTCATTTCTCTAGTAATAGAGAAGCTGGTGATTGATGGAGCAAGGAAGCAAGAGTCTTATACCTCAGTTGCATCAGAGCTGCCCAATGCCTGGCATGTTCCAAGCAAGCCACACTGAACATTCTTTAGGACCTACTGTCCTGGAGACACAGGGCTTAGTGAGACCAGAGGGAGACAGCAGGGTCAAAAGGGTGAGCCTATCTATGTCACATGGAATTTAGAGACATAATGTTCTCCATGTGACTTTTTCTTTTTTTGGTTTTTTTACAGTTTTTTGTGTGTACATGCAGCTGGGATTAGAGGTAGATGAGGGGACACTGGAAATGCAGAATCTCGAGAATCAAAGAGAGATTCAAGGTTGCAAAGGCCAAGAGCCCATCTTGTTTTGGATCTCCTCAAACACATTCCTTTCAAAAGTTCTTCCAGTCTGTCACTGAATGTATCCAGGACAGGGAACTCATCACCCAACAGTGCACCCAGGATCATCTCTGGGCATCTCTGAACAACAGAAAATTATCTGTCTCTTTCTGTCACCTCTACCTACTACCTATATAGCCCTTCTGGTGAAATAGAGATCTGATCCCCCCCCCACATGTCTTTCCTATAAGCTAAGCATTCTGTATGTGACATGGTTTTGGGTTCCTTTAAAACCTAGTTTATCCCCTCTGAATGTATTCCAGCTGGTCCTGAAGATCAAATTCCCCATCATCATGAAGTGTTCTGACATCTCAATGTTGTCATGTGCCTCACTAGGAGCCCGGTAATAACCCATCAGAATTGATGTGGTTTATGCCAAGGAACATTGTGGTTCATTTAATTACAGCATGTGTTTGTCCTATGGAGCTGTTGTTAGTTTTCTCCTCTGGGCTGCCTTTGGCCATGGGCAGCAGGTCATATGAACAAGGATGATTTTCTTGATTCTAATAATAATAAATACAATTGCAGGACTTTGTTCACTCTTTGTTACTACTGTGACACAATACTACTGTAGCTGTCCACAACAAAGCAGAGCTGGGAGCATGCCTAGATTTTGGAGGTGGGTGAGAAGGAAGATAACGACTGGAAGATTCAGTAAGGCAGGAGAAATCATGCAGAGGGAGATCCATGGGAGCCACCTACATCTTGGAAAACAAAAAAGATGTTTTTGTTTTGTTTTTCTTTATTTGCTTTTTTTTTTTTTTTTTTTTTTTGCGGTACGCGGGCCTCTCACTGTTGTGGCCTCTCCCTTTGCGGAGCACAGGCTCTGGACGTGCAGGCTCAGCGGCCATGGCTCAGGGGCCCAGCCGCTCCGCGGCATGTGGGATCTTCCCGGACCGGGGCACAAACCCGTGTCCCCTGCATCGGCAGGCGGACTCTCAACGACTGCACCACCAGGGAAACCCCTATTTGCTTTTTTTTTTAATGTTGAGACCACTAAGAATGCAAGTCTACATTCCACAAAGTCGACTAAGGCAAATAGGTTCTATAAACCCAAAGACATAAAGGTCTACACCCCAGGAGGGAGATCAGCCAGGGTAGAAGTTCAAATGGGATAAAGGTTATGACAGGTAAACTGTAAAGTGATGGACACATCTGAAATGACTGTTTTTTGTTTGTTTGCTTTTTTTTTTTTTTTGCCTGAGACCGAAGACTCAGGAAATGTATCTGGGAAATCAGACAACCTGGAATTATTAATTGCCATTATCAGAACACGTTACTTGTTATTCCCAATACTTTGTACATTTTCTGGCACATAATAGCTATTTAATAAGCAATATTTTTAAAAGCATCTTTTAAAGACCTCACAGCCTTTTTTTCTCTTAATTTGGAGACATGGATATGCCCAGGATGAGCCAAAGAATAAATGTGAGGTAAAAATGCTTTTGATTTAAATAATAATAATATATATTTAATCATTCTAGAACTGCTGTCATATAATAAAGATATATATTTGTTCTGTCTCTGTTTCCTAGTACAGAGATCTTAAAACCCTTGGAATTTCTTGAATGTTAGGAGTGTTTTTTGTTACTCATAAAGAGCCCCTTTGGAACATACCTAAATCAGTGCTAATGAGATGACTCAGGGTGTCAGGGCAAGGCCCCCAGAGAGCTTCAGGATGTTGGCTGGTCATCAGAAAGACCAAACACAGGATTATAGAATGAGAACTCTCAGCTTCCTTCCCCACTCAGACCTCTAAGGTTGGGAAAGCCTTGGAGATTAGGTTACAAAAACTCATGAGCAGTGAAGTTCAGTGAGCTTCTGGGTTGGTGAGTACATTGAGGTGCTGGAAGGGAGGTATGAGCACAAAAGGCATCAAAGCTCCACGGACACCAAATCCCTGCCTACCTCTGCCCATTCCTTGCCTATGCATCTCTTCCATTTAACTGGTCCTGAGTTGTTTCCTTTATAATAGACCAGTGAACATAACTACAATGTTTTCTTGAGTTCTGTGAGTCATTTTAGCAATTACTTAATCAGAGTGAAAGTCGTGAGAACCCCAGATTTGTAGCCAAGTTAGACAGAAGTGTGGGGAGCCTGGGGACCCAGACCTTGTGACTGGTATGTGGAGTCTTATAGAATGGAGCCCTTAAGTGTGAGGAGCCTGCTGCTAGCCCCTGGTAGTGTCAGAATAGGACTGAACTGTTGGACATCCTCTTGGTGGCAGAGAATCAGAGAGTTGCAATAAAGTATAGGAGAAAGGTAAACATCCCAGGAGTCAGAAGTCTTAGGTTCTGTCCCTGGCTTTACCACTAACCTCAGCTGTGACACCTGTCAGCAAGGGAGTTATACCCTAATATAAGCTAAAACATAATGATAAAGAGGATTAGGGAGATAAGGCACTGACTGTAAAACTATATTTTTTTCTAGGAAATGTAGGCCTTATTCAATACTTAACCATCAGTTACATGCATCTGATTATTTCACTTGCTTGCTCATAAATCTTTCATGATGCCTTCCAGAATTAATAACAAACAACTCCATTTGGCTTTCAAACCCCCTGACATTTTAACGCTTACCTACATTTTCAGTGTCGGGCACAGGTCTATCAGGGTGTCTGTGATTTTGAAATTGCAGGATCTACTGGTATGTTGGAAAGTGTGATGACTTCATACACTGGTTGTCTCATGGACCATAAGAGTGGCCTTCGTACAGCTAATACTCAATTTGGGTGCCTCACACACACCATATGTTCTGAGTCTCAGCTTTCATGCCTGTAAACAGGATACTGTTTTGGGTTGAATTGTGTGCCCCCAAGATTCATATGTTGAAGTCTTAATCCCCAGCACCTCAGAATGCAACCTTTTTTGGAAACAGGTAGAGTCATTGTAATGTAACCAGTTAAGATGAGGTCATAATTTTAGGATGGACCCCAAATCCAAAATGACTTGTGTCCTTATAAAAGGGGGAAATTTGCATGCAGACAAAAGCACAGGGAGAACATCCTTTGAACATGAAGGCAGATATCAGGGAAATGCATCTACAAGCCAAGGAATGCCAAAGATTCCCAGCCAACTCTCAGAAGCTAGGGGAGAGGCCTGGCACAGATTTTCCCTCACAGCTCTCGGAAGGAACAAATCCTGCTGATACCTTGCCCTCGGATTTCTAACCTCCGGAACTGTGAGACAGTAAGTTTCTGCAGTTTAAACCACTCAGGTTGTGGTACTTTGTTATATCAGCCCCTATGAAATAATACCGTTATTAATATTACATTCATAGGCTTGATCTGATGTTTTAAAATAAAGTTTAAAAGAGATAACTATGAAAATGAAGAACCTAGCATAGAGTCTAACACAAAGTAAGCGCTCAGTATAAACATCTTGATTAAATAAATAAATGAACAAATGAGTTAAAAAAAAATGTTTCCATTGCATCGTCACAATTATTGCAAAAAAACAGAGACACTGACCTCAAGGAGAAAGATTGTAATTATTGTGAAGGTCAAGTCTATCCCTGGAGAGTAAGGGGTTTGATGTGTGCTTTCTGTGCTGTTCTGAACTGTCCACACTCCAACATCAATGCCCGTGATGTTGTCTTTTGTTGCCTTTTATTTTGAGGATATCATGCAAGGAAAGACAGCTTTGATTTGGAAAGAGAGAGAGGCTGAGTTCTATTATCTAACCTAGTTGTATATATTATTTTCTGTTCTTTCTGAGGAAAGCTAGACAAGACATTCATAGTTGGCAGGGGAAATAAAGAATTTACAGAAAGCACTGGATCTCTGCAGATGTGGCCTCTTTAAATATAACTACCTTGAGAGTCTATACTGGTCGTCTTTTAAAAATCAAAGCCATGAATGTTGACACCTAAAAACAATCAAAGCCATTTTGCACATAAAATTTGCAATGACTAAAGAAAAAAAAAATCCTTGTTGATGAGAGTATGGGAACATGGGCTGTTACATGTTTAATTTAGATCAAATTTTCAGTAGAGCAAGTAGGGAATATATATCAAAGCCCTCACAACGTGTTTTTTCTATAAAACTCAGCAATTTCATTTTTAAGAGATGATCCCAAAGAAATAATATTGAACGTGAACAAAAACACTGTCCAAGGATGTTTATTGCAATATTGCTTATAAAAAAGAAAAATTTAAATTAATTTAAATGGTTAAGAGTTGAGGTTAGGTTAGTTAATCATACTAATTGTTAGATTAATTTTTTAAAACCCATATAATGGGTGTATATGCAGACATTGAGAAATACATTGTAAAAGGATAACTAATTAATTTAAAAGTATGATATTTATTTTAGCTGTGTATACCTATTTCAAAGCAATTATATTTTATTCCACAACATTTAAGAGGAGGACATTTTACAGTTCTGTGTTTCTCTATATAAAATTAACCCTGCTACAATACCAACCTACATGACTGGTGCTAAATCCGTTCTCAGACATTAGTGGGTGGCACCCATGGGATGCTACGGGAACCTTAGGTTTATGTGCTGTTGTAATACAGGGGAGGTATTGGTTCCTCATACCATTTTAGAGAAGCTCACAATCCAAGCTCATTTCTTTTTTCAAAAGTAATGTGAAATGTGGCTCTACACGTGAGACATCATGATATTTTGCTGCAGCTCCTAAAACCATGGCTCTTAGTGTGAACCCCCTCCTGTATCTATACACCTCTGCCTGAGAGGTCATGCCCGGGCTCTCAGGAGCTCTATGGAAACAATATGCAAATCCTTGACCTTAAGGGTTTCAAGTCTCCTCCTCAGCCTCATGGCATCTCACTCTCCAAGGTTGGGACCTCTTGCAAGCTCTCAATTCCAAGCGCTAGCCTCTATGCCCGAGGTTTGAAACAACCTAAGGCTGTCTTCCTCGCTGAGTCTGAAATCCTAAAGCTACAAAGCAAAATCCCTATTTTTTAGGGGTTGTGGGTTGAGAGAAAGTGGGAGAAGGTGGAAGGGAGAAGCTCATATCCCAAGAGACACAATTCTGCCTTTTCTTTTTTGGATAGGAAAAATAGATGCCAAAATCAGTTCTTTTCTTAACTATTTAATTGGCATATGTTGAAGTCCTGGACCTCAACAGTCACATGACCTCAGAATCCTGCTCAGCCCTTTCACTTCAGCAGGACCAAAAGAAACTTGCTTACATCTTTCCGCTTCAGTTTCATTATCTATACAGTGGGAATTTAAAATACAACCTAATAATATTACCTACACTCAAGTAGCCATCCCAGGTTGGGCGTTCCTCCCGAGAAGCCAACTGAAAAAGAGGTTAGCTTATAAAATTTTACTGAGGAGTCTTCTCAGGACCAGCACCTTTGAAGGAAAGACGGCAGCTGGCTTGAGCAGAGGGAGAAGTTACCACAAAATTACCCCCAAAAGGAGCTCCCAACCTTTCATTCAGAGTGGTCCAAGTTGGGGCAAAGGTACTTTATCCCCCCTGTGTTGGTCAGTATTGGAAGCAGACTGACTCTGGAAGGTGGTGAGACTTTGGGAAACAGTTTTTTGTTTGTTTTTGGCTGCACCGCTTGGCTTTCAGGATCTTAGAACCCAGGCCCCAACAGTGAAAGCTCTGAGTCCTAACCACTGGACCACCAGGGAACTCCCTGGGAGGCAGTTCTTTACAGCTGAGCACTGTCTGCCAGCCAACCTTGCCAGCAGTAGGAAAATCTGTCCTTCACTTCTGAAGGGTTGCTCTGGAAGGTACCGCACATCTATGACAGTAGTTAAATAATACGATATTTGCAAAGAAAAATTACGCCCAGTGCCCAACACATATTAAGAATTCCATTAACATTATTATGTATGTGCTTCTGCTTTATTAATATTCTTGGAATTGTATGTACTAAAATGTCAACGGTGTTTAGCTTGGTTGTGGGACCATGGTTGCTTGGTGTTTTTTCTTTGTGTTTTTCTGTGCTTTTGATTTCACAGTTCTTTGTTACTCTAGGCCAACTTCCAACTACCTGATATAGATGTGGATAGATGTCAGACTCACTGGGTAGCTGAGCTGTGTCCTGTGAAGTAGGAGGAAAAGCACAGCACCCAAATCAGCTATTTTTATACCAATTTAGTTAAACTTGACTCATGTGTCCAAACACACCACCCCCTGCAACACCTTACAGAAAAGGTGGCATTTCAGAAGTACCTCGTAAATGTCTACAGAAGAAATGAAAATAAAATACTGTATCATCTCATGCACTTCTTGCATACGTCCCTTCCTCTATTCACTTGGTAATTCATGTGTTTATTCATCCACTTATTTGTGCCTTTATTCAACAAGCATATATGAAATTCATACCCTAGACCAAATATTATTCTAAGGGCAAAGCTACTGCTAACAGTAGTAGCTTTACTTTGATGTGATGACAGTTCCAGGCATCACTTGGGTAGGTCAATCGAGCCTGGATTACTTAACATATAAAAGGGAAAGTTGGTGCAGTAAAGCTGTCAGAGGAGTCAGCAGCATTACACAGGACAGGAAGAGGTGCAGGCTTTACAACTTCAACATCTTCACTTGGAAGATGCACCGTTGCAAATGATAATGTCTGAACGAGTGAAGATCAGATCAAAGCTATAGAAAGTTCACTTATGCCCCACTCACACCCCAAGTTCAGCCTTATGTATATAAGACTAGTGCAGTTCTCTGCTGGGGTCACCTTCTATCAGCCAAGGAACCTTTGTCAAATTTGGGGTATGAAATCTACATCATGACTAACAGAATATAGTACAGCCTTGAACATAGTTCTCATTTATCACCCTCAGCTTTCTCAGGCTAGTCACTGGTCTACGGGCATTCCCAAACTTTGACCCAGAGAATTGGATTGAGGGTCAGCCACCCATGAGCCTCTGGGGGTCATGATAATAAGACCTAAGCCAGTTCTAGGGCATACCTTTCAGAATAATCAATAAACCTTAAGATACCCAAAGTCTTTTTGATCTAGTCGAGGAGATAGAACAGGCAAAAATGATACAAGCAAGACTGGAAAAGATAAGGGTTTGAAGTGACATTGAGGTGCGACGAGACCTGGATAAAGAGAAAACTGGCAGTCTAAGGTGATAAGCTAAACGGGGTCAGTAAAAACGTAAGGGAGACGGTAGCACATTGGGTAGGTTTTCAGTGTGCAGATGGAGGGGAGAGCGCATTCCAAATAAAGCTAATGATACGAACCAACACAGAAAAACACACGCTGCCTGTGAACATTTGTAGGAAAGCCGTGAGATAATGTACGCCAGATGGCCTTTTAAAGGCATAACCTTTCAAATGCGAGGCACCACATTAGGTATTAGTTATAATTGTTATCCACAAACCCCATCTTATTTGTGGGACAATATTTCAGTGTCCTTTTTCTTGGGAAACATACAGAAGAACACATCTTGTTTCTCTCTGACACACACACCTCCCAGTCCGCTTCTTTCCTATACTGTGTCAACAGTCCTTCCCAAGCACACTTGACCTCTTCAGATTACATTGCTGGCTTTCTTAAGCATTAAATAACTGGAAGAGAACCACTGGCTGAGGTCAGATCATTTATCAGGATCAATAGTTTTGACTGACTCTGGGTAGATGTGGTACACTTTCCATATTGAAAGGTCAGAATCTGTCAACTAGCAGGAAATGCTCTCAGCTCAAATAACACAAGTCAGGATAGCATAAAATGTTTATTGGACTCTCCAGGGGCCATCTTGAAACAACCGCATGTGTTTGTGTCTAAAATAACCGCTAGATGGCACTGCTATTTCAAAATGGATCATCTTGGAGAAGAATGGCGGCATCATCTGATCTTCAATCCCCTCAACCACCGCCCCCCACCATGTTAATGTATACATTAGGCATGTAGATTGAACTCTGGCATCTGTTCTTCATTTCTTATCCTGTCAGTTTTCACACATAAAATATGAAGGTAGTGATAACACTTGGTGTTCTTGTGAGGGTTAGGGTTACTATCCGTTCAATAATGGATAGTAGCGTATTTCGTATGGAGAGTAAGGTATTCTGTGGACTCTAAAGCACTAAATAGGTATTAATTTGTCTAATTATTACCAATAAGTGTAAGTCAAATGAATATAAAGGTATAAGAATGGAGAGTGTAACTGATAATGATCCCAATAATTAAGCTTCATAAGTGATAAGATAGACAAAGAATGGCGATACTGGAAAACACCCTAAATTGTCTATCTTCAAAGCCCAATTGAGAAAAAAAAAAAAAGACACTGAAGGAAGCTTACCTAAGTACTGCATTATGTGTCTGTATCTTTAAGCAGTCTCAATTCTAGGTACACTTTGGTCTTTAGCAAACATCACAAGAAAAATCCATTTGCATTTGTTGTAAAATATATTGAAAGCATTATTCATTGTCTTACCTAGTGACCCTTTGTATAACATCTCAAGAGATAAGTTTCCAAAGTTTCCATTGGAATTTAGCATAAGGGAGATGATAAAAATGGGTCTACTCTATTTTATCAGACAGTAAAAGATTATGTAACATATCATCTATTTATCTCCTTCACTACCAAGAGACTCAGAACCAGTTTTAATGTTCATCCCAATATTAACCTTCCTGGCTAGCACATCCTGATGCTTCCTCTTTTTCACAACTTGAGGTCTGTTTCTTTTCCAGAAACCTTAATGTATGTTTGACTTTTTTAATGGTCTATCTCAAAGTCTTTCTGGAATGAGTTACAGTATTGATAAATAAAATCTGATAATGTGTTTAAAATGTATCTTACAATGCTTTGATTTGTCAACCCAGTAAAAGTCACATAGATTCATTTAATAATTATTTGCTTTTTGCTCAATACCTTCCAGGAATTGAAAACAAAGGAAATAAACAGGCTTTAATTAGAAATTAATGTGTCAGAGAGACAAAATATACCATATGCTGTTAAATTGCTTTGCGTGGCATTATCTAACGCAGTGCTGAGGTGAGTTGAGGATATCACAAAAGATTCAGAGAGATCCCTGGGCTGGAGAGATCTGGAAAGGTTTCATGGCTTAAGTATGTTCTAAGGATCAGGGAGTGTTTGAATAAGCATAGGGAAAAAAAAGTGGGAGGAGAGGTGAAAACCTACTTGATACCTAGGGAACAGTCAAATTAATGTAGTTTCAGTTAATGGTTTGTTGTATAGTCTGAGAATTGACAGTAAGAATCTGAATACTTGAATGCAAGGCTAAGGAATTACCACGCTTTTTATAAATGTAACTGTTGTGTAAAATGCAGGCTAAAATGGGTTGTTCCTCACAATGGCTCTCTAGATAGAGCACCTACCTACATTAATAACTGAAAGACCAGGTAATCTAAGATGATCAGTATGGAGAAGACATCTACAGTAAAACTCCTGGAAACTGTTCTCAGTTTACCTTTTGATGAAATCCAATTTAGTTAAATACTGAACATCCCAAAACATTCCTGTTTTTATGGCATATGGATTTGTGTTGTAGCAGGTTGTGTCCCTCAAAGTCAAGGCAAAATTCACGTTCCCAGTTACCTCTGAGCTTTTTGTTTTCCTTGTAAGCTTCCACAGACTTGGTTCAGAAAAGTGAATTGTTTATTTATGGAATTTTTTTTCTTTTTAGTTATTTTCTTAAGGGGAGATGGATGGGAGAGCATTGCATATTGGTAAGCTTATTTAATGCACCAGGGCAGATGGTCATGTTATCTAACACATAGAGGCCTTTAGTATCTGAAATAATTAGAAATATCTCCATCAGCAATTTTCCCCAGGGTAAGAAGCCTTTGTTCATCAACTCTGCATTATGTGACACAGCTTTGAGCTGTCACCCTCACAGCAATCCCTAGATACCCATTAATCTCCTTTGAATACATATATTTGTGTATATATATGTGTATATTTATGTAAAACACTTAATATATGTACATATATATATATATATATATAAAGTATAGAAGTCATATCTGACCACAAGAGAGCAAGGCTATCCCCTTTATTGTCATTTTATATTATTCAGTCATTCACATCCATTCATTCAGTAAATGTTTGTTAAGCAACTGTGGTGTACCGGGCATTTCACTTAATAGATAAGTGTGTGTCCTCCCATAGAGCTTGCAAACTGAAGGAAAGATACTAAACAAACAGAAGTATGTGTGTAGTGACACTTATGTGAAGGCTACTTCGAGAGTATGAGAGTTGGGATGTGGTGGTCAGGTCTGTCTTCCATCAGGAAATGATCTTAAAGCTGAGACTGAAGGAATGAATAAGAGTTGAAGCAATGAAGAGAAAGTAAAGAAAAAGCAATCAAGTTGTCTGGGATGGAGTAAGCTATTAAACTTTCTGTACCTTAGTTTCCATATCTGTAAAAAGGGAGCAATAATGAAACCTATTGCATAGAGTCATGGGAAATAAATGAGATGAGGGAGTTAGAAGAGGACCAGACTGGTGATGGTGATGATGATGGTGATGACAACGTTGAGTATTATTCTAGGAAGAGGGAAGAACGGTTAGAAAAGCCCTAAGGGAGGCATATGCTAGGCTTGGTAAAGAAGCTGAATGAAGAACAAAGGGGCAAATGGTGGAAGAGTGGGAATAGAGGCCATTGGACCCACTTATGAGAGAGCGGAGGCTTTTTGGAAGCTGTGTCTGCCTTTTGATAGAACTGAGCTTACTGTTAAAGGGAGAGCACAGCAAACTCCCATTTTCCCCTCAGCTCCCATTTTCCCCATTTTTCCTTAGCTGTTCTTATTTTTTATATGACCTGCTTATAAGGTGAATGCTATTTAATGATTTTGTGATTTTTATTTTGGTGATTTTGCTTCTTTTTCTCTTAATTTGTTCTTCAACTTAGGTGATGCCTAAACTATACAAAACAATTCTTGCCCTCCCACCCCTTGGGATTACCATCGACCTTCCTGAGCATGGGTATTTGTTGGTGTTTCATTTCTCCTTCTGCCTTTCACCAAGCTCAGCTATACACAGTTAACTCCCTTAATCTTGTCTCACCCAGTTAGTCCCATTTTCTTAATCATTTTTGTTCCTCCTCTCACTATTCCCTTGAAAATTGCTTTATCTCATGGTCAATTTATCACACAGCCATTTAATTTTTACCAGTCACATAAAGCTCTTGGTAGAAATAGCACTGAGAAGCATATTTGCACTCACTGAAGCTCCTGCTTTTCTGAGCATATTGCTCACTCTTGTATTATAGATTGGTTTATATAAGATCTCAAAAGGTTGAGTGCAATTAGCAGGATGTCTGTGTGCTAACAACATTGCCATCTTCACTGTTCAATCTGAGGCGGACTGGTGTAGAGAGTATAGTTGTTAAAAAAAACTTGGCCTGGACCATTAGGAAACCCACCTAAAAACTGTGTGACTGACTCAAATTCTCTGAGCTTCAGGGTCTTCTGTATAGCTGGTGGCTAAGCATGTAGCTCCAGCATGAGACTGCCAGGGTATAGAGCTCCACTCTGTCCTCTGTTGCGTTGTGACCTCAGCTCAGTGACTTCACTGCTCTTTGCCTTAGTTTCCTCATATATGAAATGAGGATAATGGCTATACTTCTGTGACAGGGCTGTTGTAAATATGAAGAGCAAAGTACTTAAAAGAGAGCCTTGTGGAAATTGAGGGCTCAGTAAATGTCAGCATTATTTTCTGTAAAATGGGTACAATAAAACCTACTTTGCAAGGTCTCTGTGGCGATCACATATCTATGACATGTAAATCACCTAGCTTTTGTAAAATTTCGTAGAAGTTCACTAAGTGTTAATCTCTTGATCTTTCACATTGATTTGCTTTCACGAACGCACAGTGCAGAGTTTTCAAAAAAGATGAAAAAAATCATCAGATGATTAGTGGAAGTTACAATTGAGTCCATACAGTTTCTTGGAGGACAGACGGCTTTCCAACATTTGAAGCAAGAAAGGAAATCACAAAGAAAAGACTGACATATTCAATTGCATCTAATTTAAAAATGTATGCACAATAAAAATATTATAACTACTAAAATGAAAAGGTAAACAGCAGATTGAGAAAAATATTTCCCCAAATATGCCAAAGGAAATTGTTGTGAAGATTAAATGAGATGGTGTGTGTGAAAATGATTACTCAACTGTAAAACGTAATAAAAATGTTTATGTTGTTAAAAATTATACTACAATTTACTGAGCAATTCTTATGTACCAAGCACTTACATTCATATAATCCTGATGCTAACTGGGGCCTCCCTGCACCTTAATATCTCCCTAAGGATTTGGGATGACTACAGCCTTAATGGGAGAAATCCCATTAATCACGTGTCATCCCTCTTCACCTGCCACCTTAACTAAGTTCTAGGGGCTCTCTACTGTCCCATGTCAAGCTCAGTTCATCCCCCTAAAATGAACTTACTCCATATATTTTGTGAGTATAGGATCTTTAGGGAGTTTGTGGAATGTCACAGGGCAACAACACAGGATGTTACCACAAAGCCTTTGCCATTTTTTTGTTTCTCCTTCCACAATCACTCTCCTCTTCTCTCTCCTTCTCAGGAACAATTTTCTTCCTTATCTCATGAAAAATGAATTCCTTTCTTTCATTAAAGCCTTGAAGCCCACCTCAAGTGGGCTTATCATGGCAATTTCTGAAAAAAGGAGGCCCTGTTTCTAAGGTAATTCCTCCATTAGCCTCTAAGAGGATTAAATTGTCTCTGTTTAATTTTGTATATTATTCCAAGTCCTCACAAAAGTCTTGTAAGGTATGTCCATTCTTGTATTTGTTGCTTGAAGAAATGGAGACAAAAAGAGACAAAGTACCTCCTTGAAATTATCCATCAATAGGTAGCTAGCTATGTGGTCTTAATAATAATTAACACAGTAATATGTAAATATAGAAAGAGTATATATGCAAAAGGCATATATGTAAATAAATTAGAGAAAATATTTATAGCCCGAACAATCAGCACTATCAATTCTTATAATAGGAAATAGAAATTCTACTCCTTTGCTTCTATCAGTATAAAACCACTACTTGTCCTACCGATAACAGCAACAATGATAATATGTAACATAAGATGAGCGATTATCATATACTAGGCACCCTTCTAGGTGCTTTACGTGTATTAACTCATTTAATCCTCACAATGATCCAACCAGATAAATGCTATTATTATCCCCATTGTGTGGAAAAGAAGCAGAAGTATAAATAAAGGAAACATCTTGTCCAAGCACACAGAAGCCTGTAACCCAGTAAATTCTCATAGTCTCTACACTAACACAGAATAAAAAACTCACTAGCACTTGTAATTGAAGACCTTAAAAATCACACCCTAGAAAGTCTTCATTATACATTCTTTTTTTTTTTACATCTTTATTGGAGCATAATTGCTTTACAATGGTGTGTTAGTTTCTGCTTTATAACAAAGTGAATCAGTTATACATATACATATGTTCCCATATCTCTTCCCTCTTGCGCCTCCCTCCCTCCCACCCTCCCTATCCCACCCCTCCAGGCGGTCACAAAGCACCGAGCTGATCTCCCTGTGCTATGCGGCTGCTTCCCACTAGCTATCTACCTTACATTTCGTAGTGTATATATGTCCATGCCTCTCTCTCGCTTTATCACAGCTTACCCTTCCCCCTCCCCATATCCTCAAGTCCATTCTCTAGTAGGTGTGTGTCTTTATTCCTGTCTTACCCCTAGGTTCTTCATGACATTTATTTTTTCTTAAATTCCATATGTATGTGTTAGCATATGGTATTTCTCTTTCTCTTTCTGACTTACTTCACTCTGTATGACAGACTCTAGGTCTATCCACCTCATTACAAATAGCTCAATTTCGTTTCTTTTTATGGCTGAGTAACATTCCATTATGTGCCACATCTTCTTTATCCATTCATCTGATGATGGACACATAGGTTGTTTCCATCTCCAGGCTATTGTAAATAGAGCTGCAGTGAACATTGTGATACATGACTCTTTTTGAATTATGCTTTTCTCAGGGTATATGTCCAGTAGTGGGATTGCTGGGTCACATGGTAGTTCTATTTGTAGATTTTTAAGGAACCTCCATACTGTTCTCCATAGTGGCTGTACCAATTCACATTCCCACCAGCAGTGCAAGAGTGCTCCCTTTTCTCCACACCCTCTCCAGCATTTATTGTTTCTAGATTTTTTGATGATGGCCATTCTGACTGGTGTGAGATGATATCTCATTGTAGTTTTGATTTGCATTTCTCTAATGATTAATGATGTTGAGCATTCTTTCATGTGTTTGTTGGCAGTCTGTATATCTTCTTTGAAGAAATGTCTATTTAGCTCTTCTGCCCATTTTTGGATTATTTTTTTGTTTTGTTTTGTTTTGTTATTGAGCTGCATGAGCTGCTTCTAAATTTTGGAGATTAATCCTTTGTCAGTTACTTCATTTGCAAATGTTTTCTCCCATTCAAGGGTTGTCTTTTGGTCTTGTTTATGATTTCCTTTGCTCTGCAAAAGCTTTGAAGTTTCATTAGGTCCCATTTGTTTTTGTTTTTATTTCCATTTCTCTAGGAGGTGGGTCAAAAAGGATCTTGCTGTGATTTATGTCATAGAGTGTTCTGCCTATGTTTTCCTCTAAGAGTTTCATAGTTTCTGGCCTTACGTTTAGGTCTTTAATCCATTTTGAGCTTATTTTTGTGTATGGTGTTAGGGAGTGATCTAATCTCATACTTTGACATGTACCTGTCCAGTTTTCCCAGCACCACTTATTGAAGAGGCTGCCCTTTCTCCACTGTACATTCCTGCCTCCTTTATCAAAGATAAGGTGATCATATGTGCGTGGGTTTATCTCTGGGCTTTCTGTCTTGTTCCATTGATCTATATTTCTGTTTTTGTGCCAGTACCATACTGTCTTGATTACTGTAGCTTTGTAGTATAGTCTGAAGTCAGGGAGCCTGATTCCTCCAGCTCCATTTTTCATTTTCAAGATTGCTTTGGCTATTCGGGGTTCTTTGGGTTTCCATACAAACTGTGAAAGTTTTTGTTCTAGTTCTGTGAAAAATGCCAGTGATAGTTTGATAGGGATTGCATTGAATCTGTAGATTGCTTTGGGTAGTAGAGTCATTTTCACAATGTTGATTCTTCCAGTCCAAGAACATGGTATATCTCTCCATCTATTTGTATCATCTTTAATTTCTTTCATCAGTGTCTTATAATTTTCTGCATACAGGTCTTTTGTCTCCTTAGGTAGTTTTATTCCTAGATATTTTATTCTTTTTGTTGCAGTGGTAAATGGGAGTGTTTTCTTGATTTCACTTTCAGATTTTTCATCATTAGTGTATAGGAATGCCAGAGATTTCTGTGCATTAATTTTGTATCCCGCTACTTTACCAAATTCATTGATTAGCTCTAGTAGTTTTCTGGTAGCATCTTTAGGATTCTCTATGTATAGTATCATATCATCTGCAAACAGTGACAGCTTTACTTCTTCTTTTCCGATTTGGATACCTTTTATTTATTTTTCTTCTCTGATTGCTGTGGCTAAAACTTCCAAAACTATGTTGAATAAGAGTGGTGAGAGTGGGCAACCTTGTCTTGTTCCTGATCTTAGTGGAAATGCTTTCAGTTTTTCACCGTTGAGGACGATGTTGGCTGTGGGTTTGTCATATATGGCCTTTATTATGTTGAGGAAAGTTCCCTCTATGCCTACTTTCTGCAGGGCTTTTATCATAAATTGGTGTTGAATTTTGTTGAAAGCTTTCTCTGCATCTATTGAGATGATCATATGGTTTTTCTCCTTCAATTTGTTAATATGGTGTATCACATTGATTGATTTGCATATATTGAAGAATCCTTGCATTCCTGGAATAAACCCTACTTGATCATGGTGTATGATCCGTTTAATGTGCTGTTGGATTCTGTTTGCTAGTATTTTGTTGAGGAATTTTGCATCTACGTTCATCAGTGATATTGGCCTGTAGTTTTCTTCCTTTGTGACATCCTTTTCTGGTTTTGGTATCAGGGTGATGGTGGCCTTGTAGAATGAGTTTGGGAGTGTTCCTCCCTCTGTTATATTTTGGAAGAGTTTGAGAAGGATAGGTGTTAGCTCTTCTCTAAATGTTTGATAGAATTTGCCTGTGAAGCCATCTGGTCCTGGGCTTTTGTTTGTTGGAAGATTTTTAATCACAGTTTCAATTTCACTGCTTGTGATTGTTCTGTTCATATTTTCTATTTCTTCCTGATTGAGTCTTGGCAGGTTGTGCATTTCTAAGAATTTGTCCATTTCTTCCAGGTTGTCCATTTTATTGGCATAGGGTTGCTTGTAGTAATCTCTCATGATATTTTGTATTTCTGCAGTGTCAGTTGTTACTTCTCCTTTTTCATTTCTATTGATTTGAGTCTTCTCCCTTTTTTTCTTGATGAGTCTGGCTAATGGTTTATCAATTTTGTTTATCTTCTCAAAGAACCAGCTTTTAGTTTTATTGATCTTTGCTATTGTTTCCTTCATTTCTTTTTCATTTATTTCTGATCTGATCTTTATGATTTCTTTCCTTCTGCTAACTTTGGGGGTTTTTTGTTTTTCTTTCTCTAATTGCTTTAGGTGCAAGTTTAGGTTGTTTATTCGAGATGTTTCCTGTTTCTTGAGGTGGGATTGTATTGCTATAAACTTCCCTCTTAGAACTGCTTTTGCTGTATCCCATAGATTTTGGGTCGTCATGTCTCCATTCTTATTTGTTTCTAGGTATTTTTTTATTTCCTGTTTGATTTCTTCAGTGATCACTTATTAAGTAGTGTATTGTTTAGCCTCCATGTGTTTGTATTTTTTACAGATCTTTTCCTATAATTGATATCTAGTCTCATAGCGTTGTGGTCGGAAAAGATACTTGATACAATTTCAATTTTCTTAAATTTACCAAGGCTTGATTTGTGACCCAAGATATGATCTATCCTGGAGAATGTTCCATGAGCACTTGAGAAAAATGTGTATTCTGTTATTTTTGGATGGAATGTCCTATAAATATCAATTAAGTCCATGTTGTTTAATATATCATTTAAAGCTTGTGTCTCCTTATTTATTTTCCTTTTGGATGATCTGTCCATTGGTGACAGTGGGGTGTTAAAGTCCCCTACTGCGAATGTGTTACTGTCGATTTCCCCTTTTATCGCTGTTAGTATTTGCCTTATGTATTGAGGTGCTCCTGTGTTGGGTGCATAAGTATTTACAATTGTTATATCTTCTTCTTGGATCGATCCCTTGATCATTATGTAGTGTCATTCTTTGTCTCTTCTAATAGTCTTTATTTTAAAGTCTATTTTTTCTGATATGAGAATTGCTGCTCCAGCTTTCTTTTGGTTTCCACTTACATGAAATATCTTTTTCCATCCCCTCACTTTCAGTCTGTATGTGTCTCTAGGTCTGAAGTGGCTCTCTTGTAGACAGCAAATATATGGGTCTTGTTTTTGTATCCATTCAGCCAATCTGTGTCTTTTGGTGGGAGCATTTAGTCCATTTACATTTAAGGTACTTATCAATATGTATGTTCCTATTACCATTTTCTTAATTGTTTTGGGTTCGTTATTGTAGGTCTTTTCCTTCTCTTGTGTTTCTTGCCTAGAGAAGTTTCTTTAGCAGTTGTTGTAGAGCTGGTTTGGTAGTGCTGAACTCTCTCAGTTTTTGCTTGTCTGTAAAGGTTTTAATTTCTCCATCAAATCTGAATGAGATCCTTGCTGGGTAGAGTAATCTTGGTTGCAGGTTTTTCTCCTTCATCACTTTAAATATGTCCTGCCAGTCCCTTCTGGCTTGCAGAGTTTCTGCTGTAAAATCAGCTGTTACCTTATGGGGATTCCCTTGTGTGTTATTTGTTGTTTTCCCCTTGCTGCTTTTAATGTGTTTTCTTTGTATTTAATTTTTGACAGTTTGATTAATATGTGTCTTGGCGTATTTCTCCTTGTATTTATCCTGTATGGGACTCTCTGTGCTTCCTGGACTTGATTAACTATTTCCTTTCCCCTATTAGGGAAGTTTTCAACTATAATCTCTTCAAATATTTTGTCAGTCCCTTTCTTTTTCTCTTCTTCTTCTGGAACCCCTATAATTCGAATGTTGGTGCATTTGATATTGTCCCAGACGTCTCTGAGACTGTCCTCAGTTCTTTTCATTCTTTTTTTCTTTATTCTGCTCTGCAGTAGTTATTTCCACTATTTTATCTTCCAGGTCACTTATCCATTCTTCTGCTCAGTTATTCTGCTATTGATCCCATCTAGAGTATTTTTAATTTCATTTATTGTGTTGTTCATCGTTGTTTGTTTCATCTTTACTTCTTCTAGGTCCTTGTTAAATGTTTCTTGCATTTTGTCTATTCTATTTCCAAGATTTTGGATCATCTTTACTATCATTATTCTGAATTCTTTTTCAGGTAGACTGCCTATTTCCTCTTCATTTGTTAGGTCTGGTGGGTTTTTATCTTGCTCCTTCCTCTGCCGTGTGTTTTTCTGTCTTCTCATTTTGCTTATCTTACTGTGTTTGGGGTCTCCTTTTTGCAGGCTGCAGGTTCGTAGTTCCCGTTGTTTTTGGTGTCTGTCCGCAGTGGCTAAGGTTGGTTCAGTGGGTTCTGTAGGCTTCCTGGTGGAGGGGACTAGTGACTGTGTTCTGGTGGATGAGGCTGGATCTTGTCTTTCTGGTGGGCAGGTCCACGTCTGGTGGTGTATTTTGGGGTGTCTGTGGACTGATTATGATTTTAGGCAGCCTCTCTGCTAATGGGTGGTGTTGTGTTCCTGTCTTGCTAGTTGTTTGCCATAGGATGTCCAGCACTGTAGCCTGCAGGTCGTTGAGTGAAGCTGGGTGCTGGTGTTGAGATGGAGATCTCTGGGAGATTTTTGCCATTTGATATTATGTGGAGCTGGGAGGTCTTTTGTGGACCAGTGTCCTGAATTTGGCTCTCCCTCCTCAGCGGCATAGCACTGACTTCTGGCTGCAGCACCAAGAGCCTTTCATCCCCACGGCTCAAAATAAAAGGGAGAAAAAGTAGAAAGAAAGAATTAGTAGAAGTAGAAAGAGAGAAAGAGAGAAAGAAAGAAAGAAAGAAAGAAAGGAGGGAGGGAGGGAGGAAGGAAGGAGGGAAGGAAGGAAAAAAAAGAAAGGAGATAAAATAAAATAAAGTAAGATAAACTATAATAAAGTTATTAAAATAAAAAATAATTATTAAAAGAAAAAAATTATAAAAACGGACAGATAGAACCCTAGGGGAAATGTTGGAAGCAAAGCTATACAGACAAAATCTCACACAGAAGCATACACATACACACTCACAAAAAGAGGAAAAGGGGAAAAATTCATAAATCTTGCTCTCAAGTCCACCTCCTTAATTTGGGATGATTTGTTGTCTATTCATGTAATCCACAGATGCAGGGTACATCAAGTTGATTGTGGAGCTTTAATCCGCTGCTTCTGAGGCTGCTGGGAGAGATTTCCCTTTCTCTTCTTTGTTCTCACAGCTCCCAGGGGCTCAGCTTTGGATTTGGCCCCGCCTCTGCGTGTAAGGCCGGAAGGCGTCTGTTCTTCGCTCAGAGAGGACGGGGTTAAAGGAGCCGCTGATTCGGTGGCTGTGGCTCACTCAGGCCGGGGGAGGGAGGGGCACGGAGTGCGGGGCGTGCCTGCGGCGGCAGAGGCCGGCGTGACATTTCACCAGCCTGAGGCGCGCCATGCGTTCTCCAGGGGGAGCTGTCTCTGGATCCCGGAACCGTGGCAGTGGTGGGCTGCAGGGGCTCCCGGGAGGGGAGGTGTGAATGGTGGCCTGTGCTCGCACACAGGCTTCTTGGTGGCGGCAGCAGCAGCCTTAGCGTCTCATTCCCGTCTCTGGGGTCCGTGCTTTTAGCCGCGACTCGCGGCCGTCTCTGGAGCTCCTTTAAGCAGCGCTCTTAATCCCCTCTCCTCACGCACCAGGAAACAAAGAGGTAAGAAAAAGTCTCTTGCCTCTTCGGCAGGTCCAGACTTTTCCCCGGACTCCCTCCTGGCTAGCTGTGGCGCACTAAACCCCTGCAGGCTGTGTTCACGCCGCCAACCTCAGTCCTTTCCCTGCGCTCTGACCGAAGCTGAGCCTCAACTCCCAGCCCCGCCCGCCCCGGCGGGTGAGCAGACAAGCCTCTCGGGCTGGTGAGTCCGGTCGGCCCTGATCCTCTGTGCGGGAATCTCTCCGCTTTGCCCTCCGCACCCCTGTTGCTGCGCTCTCCTCTGCGGCTCCGAAGCTTTCCCCCTCCGCCACCCGCAGTCTCCGCCCGCGAAGGGGCTTCTAGTGTGTGGAACCTTTCCTCCTTCACAGCTCCCTCCCACTGGTGCAGGTCCCGTCCCTATCCTTTTGTCTCTGTTTATTTTTTCTTTTGCCCTACCCAGGTACGTGGGGGGTTTCTTGCCTTTTGGGAGGTCTCTTGCCTTTTGGGAGGTCTGAGGTCTTCTGCCAGTGTTCAGTAGGTGTTCGGTAGGAGTTGTTCCACGTGTAGATGTATTTCTGATGTATCTGTGGGGAGGAAGGTGATCTCCGCGTCTTACTCTTCCGCCATCTTCCTGGAAGCCTCCCACTACATGCTACATTCTTTAATATTAAGGAATAAAAAATAAAAAAAAAAAGTACCAAGTAGTAGTGACATTGTGATAAAACTGTGTGCACTCATGTGCTGAGTAGTCATGGAACTTTGGCCTTTTAGAGAGACAAAAAAATGATTTATAATTCTTGACTCAATAATCTATTTCTGGCTAATGTATTATAAAGAAAAAAATTAGGGGAATATAAAAAGGAGATATAAATCATGTTACTCATTACAGCTTAACTGTCTGACAACTAGGTAAATAAATTATGGTACATCAATTCAATGGAATATAATGCTGTCATTAATATTTCAATTATGGACTTCAATTATGTATTTACATGGGAAAATGTACACCTATAATGTTAAGCAACAAAAATCAATGAACAGAGTATACATGTATTATTACTATTAAATAAGATGTATGCTTATGGACGAAGACTTAATAATCAGTACAAAGTGTATGGAGTTAAATTGGTAGAAGATGAGTGATTTTTTTAACATTTCTAGTTTTAGATTATTTTGTGTTATAACATTTGCATACTAGAATACAATCGGTAGACAATTTGGGGATGTTGTATGCACTCAGCATAGGTCCTCAAAATTCCGCAAACTAAGTAGCTTTTCAGCCAACCTTGTTTACTCAGTGCCCCTCAAGCATTCCGTTCCAAAATGCCTTTCTGGCCAGGAGTTATCAAGGGGAAACTGACATGCCCAGCTTCCAATTTCCTCACGAATTCTTACCCTTCTGTGTCACCATTATGATGAAAAGTGTCCTATTATTCTAATATGTTGGGGTTGGGGAAAAATTTAGAACCCCTGTAGAAATAACTAAATCTTCTTGCTCAGAAAAGACATTGTGGAAACCATCATCGCCCCTTCCAATGCCTACATTGTCTTGCTTTGCGTAGTGAACTGTCTTATATATGCACTGTCTTCTCACATTTGTTGGGAGCTCCTTGAGGGGAGATAGGACCAGGATCTATTCATTCTGGTGTCACCAAGTCAAAATGATTTGCCTAAATTGTCCGTGTAATCTCGGTTGCTTTCTCCTGTTTTCACCTTCTAAGGAAATACTACTCAGACTTCTAGCTGTGTTTGTGAGTTCACCTCTCTGCTGAGTTTTCCGAACCTTATTAGACAGAGCAAGGAGTTCTTGCTTCTTACTCACAGTAAGCCTCTGAACACCCTCTGCTATAATCTTTCTGAGAGTTGATGTTTCGCCTTTACCATGGCAATATCCTTGTAGTTATTGCCAGTTGCATAAACAGTATGTCCACTTGGTAAAATCTTGAATACAACTACATAAAGGAGAAAGGGAAAACCTTTACATTTACCTCACCCCCTGATAAGCGCCATGTATATAAAGCTCACTTTACATATCTTGGTTTTATCAGTTATAAAAGCATTCATTACCCAAGCAGTCTTGCCAAACATACTGTTCAATAACAGACTTTTTTTCCTGCATAAAAATATAGTATGGATAATTATCCAAGTCAATTTATATAGATTTAGTTTATTCATCTAAATAGATCTACAGTTTTCCATAGTGCGAGTGCAAAATAACTTAATTTCATTTCAGTGGATACTAAATTCAGTTATTCAACTGTATTCAATTTTTCACTATTCTTAAATAATGCTGCAGTGAACGTCCTTATATATACGTCTTCCTTTGCTTGTCTATTTTTCTATGACAAATGCCTAGAAATGAAACTGCTGTGTAAATCTGCACGTATCTTTTGAATTTTGGTGTATAGTCACATTGCCCACCAGAAAGGCTGTACCAGTTGAAACTCCCATGAGGCTGTATTGAAGTCCTTGATTTCCCATGCCCTGCCAGCCCTGATTATCTTCATATTATATTTTAAGTGCTTGTTTATTTCTCTGCCTTCCTACTAGACTGGTTTTATAGAGAGCAAGGGTGGATATTTATCGTCTTTTGATATCCTATTAAGTTTTTTTTTAATGCATATGAACACTTGGCTAATGGAAAGCATTCTCTTTCTAAAATAAATGTGAAAATCTGAAAGTGCTGAGTCATGAAGCAGATTATATATATATATACTCTACAGTGTATTTGAGGGAAGGTCTGAAAGGACATTGGACTGAGAAAGATGGTAGATTGAATTCTGGCTCTGTCTCCTTGTCAGTATATCCTGAGGCAGGGAACATAGACTATTTGAGCTGCAGTCTCTTCTTCAGTAAAATGAGCACAATAGTTTCTCTAAAATTCTTGTAACAGTATTCATGTGGGGAATGAATAAAAAAAAATGCTATAAAAGCTTGTTCCTCTCGATAAGATTTACAAAAGAGCAGCAATGATATCACCTGGGAGCTTATTTTAAACGTAGACTCTCAGGCTATCCCCAGACTTACTGAATCAGGATCTGCATTTTAACAAGATCTCCAGGTGATTCTTATGCAGTGTAAAGTTTGAGAAGCACAAATAGCAAACATGAAGCACAGCCCCAGACACCTAACAGGTGATCAGTAAGATAAATAATGACATTGAAGACAGTGATGCTGATGATGTGATGTATGTCAGATGCTCGGCATTTAATAAACCATAGTTACTCTAATTTTTTTTTTTTTTTTTTTTTTTTTGCGGTACGTGGGCCTCTCACCGCTGTGGCCTCTCCCATTGCGGAGCAACAGGCTCCGGACGCGCAGGCTCAGCGGCCATGGCTCACGGGCCCAGCTGCTGCGCGGCATGTGAGATCTTCCCGGACCGGGGCACGAATCCGTGTCCCCTGCATTGGCAGGCGGACTCTTAACCACTGCGCCAGCAGGGAAGCCCTAGTTACTCTAATTTTTATTAGCTGTTCAACTTTGGCTTTAAAATAACAACGTGGGCTTATGTAAAACGCTGCCATTTCTTTAGTGCATGCAAAAGTTCTATTTTAGGGTGTTAAGTGATGTGCTTTGCAGTGGAATGAATGTGATTTACACTTGGAGATTCATTTGGGAGGCAGTGGAGCATGGGTCTTGGGAAGCAGAAAGGGCTGGATTAGAATCCCAGCTCCGCTTCTCACTTAATACCCTTGAGCTCCATTGTATGCACTGGTTGTACTGAGACTTTTAATAGTTTACCTGTACAGCACTATGAACGCCACTAGGCATATTTCAGGAGTCAGGAATGCTATCTACTGACAGTTGCTGTGTGAAAAGTGCCCAACGGTGTTCTAAATGCCTTAAGTAGTGATTTCATTCCTCCTTGTGAAAACCTATGAGCTAAATATTTGTTATCATCCCCATTTTATGGAAGAGTAAATAGTCTCAGAGTTAGGTTGAATCACTTGCCTACAGCCTGTAAATGGCATAGCTGAGGGTATAATCCCAGGCAGTCTGATGTCACAGCCTAAGGCATCTTTTTTCTTTTCTTTCTTTCTTTCTTTCTTTTTTTTTCCCCTTTACAATGCTACCTTCAGAAAGTGAAGACTGTGCTGGGTTTTAGAAGAAAAATAATCCTCTGCCAGGTGCCAATTCTTATGGACCAACTTCCAAGTCACTTTTTCTTTTTTCTCTCATATGCTTCACCTTTCTGTTTTTCTCCTCTCTTCCTCCCACTGGAATTCATTCTTTTGATCAGCTGGCAATACCCAAGAGCTCAGTGTGGCTTCTTCAGTGATACTGACATGTATCAAAGATTACTGATCTGAAGAAGATTTTTTTCCCCTCACTCTCTCATGTTTGACAGAGCTTTTAAGAGCTTTAAATTTCTTTCCCATGTGGACAATAATAATTAACACACTTATGTTAAATGTCAGGCACTGTTCTAAGCAATTTCCCTGTACTAACTCAGTCAATCCCTATAACAACTCAATAGTATAGGTGCTATTGTTATCCCCAATTTACAGATGAAGAAATTGAGGCCAGAGAATGTATGTCACTTGCTCAAGGCTACACAGTTGGTGAAGCAGAGTTTCAAACCTAGGCAGGCTTGCTATAGAATCCATGCTTTTAACCATTACACTTATTGCTTCCCTCTTGACTCTCAAAACAATCCTGAGAGATCAGTAGGAAGGTGCTAGCATGACCACTTTACAAATGAGCACAAACTCTCAGAGTGGTATATGATTTGCCTGCAGTCACACAGATTGCTAGTTGAAGAGCTGGAATTAAAATCCAGGTTTCCTGACTCCAGGCTAGCTAAATCAGAAAAGGCCACTCAGGAAAAACAGTCATAGAGAAAGCCATGAAGGAGTTTGAATGGGAACTCAGGACTGCAGCATGCCCAAAGGGAAGGGACCTCTGAATTTCCTGTTGGATTTGATGTGTCAGTTGTGACTGAAGCAGTAGTTTTTCCTCTTCTCAGCAAGTCCATTCTGCCACCATCCCTGTGATCCTACATTAGGAATCCTGTTTGACTTTGAATTTGCAATGCAAAATAATGTGCTTTTGGTTTTGTTTGTGTTTTTCCTACTCAGTGCCTCTGCTACCTTTCTTAAGTCCGCCCCTTTCCCTTTACCTCTGTCCACTGAGGCTGGGTTAAGAGAAAAAAATCCTCCAATGAATCCACCATTCATCCTGTTCTCTGTGGTGTGTTTGGTAACATGTCATTTCTGTTTTCTAATTATTCAGTCAGTTGTTTCTTTCCTTCTTTTTAAAAACTGACTCTCTTCCCATTTTCCAGATCACGTAGCTTGTAAATGCTTTCCATTTATCTCTGATTCTGGGCTCCAATTTGTCCCCAGACTGCCAGCTGTCAGCATTTTGAGACTCAATGTTTGATTTAAAATATTAGATCTTATCTTTCTCTTCTAGTAAAAAAAAATTAATGGATGTTTGCTTAGAACTACTAGAAAAAAAGTTATTTTTAAAATGCACAAAGCATGATTTCCATTTCGTCTGACTTTTAGTGTAAAGTAAGCAGGGAAAATATTATCTTTCTTTTTTTTTTAATAGAAAAAAGCCTGAGGCTCAGAGAAATTAAACCAGAGAAACGGAATGAGTGGCTAGAAGAAGGACGCTGCCATTCTGCTAAATCCTCTTATTATTATTTTTTTTTTTTTTCCTGCCTGACATAGGGAGAGAAAAGAGGCTAACATGTGGGGTGAATCTTCATTCTTCTTAGCTCTGTGTAAACTTGAGCATACCACAGACCTTTTCTAAATAGGGATGCCTATCAATTAGAATAGGGGTGATTAAAGATTATATTAACCACACTTGAAAACAAATTCAGTACTGGAGTAAGTCAGATATCTAGAGTGCTCCTAGTTTGGTCAAGTGGGCAGACAGTGCTACTTTTAATAGAGGGAGGGAAGGTGAGATCGCTTAGTTGGCACCTGAGCTTGTAAAGCTAAGGCTCAGCAGACAGGCTGGGTGGGAGTGGTCGGCTCCATGGTGTCTCTGTTCTGCAGGTGATGTGCTGCCTTCTTTTGAGTGATTGAACTTACTCATTAGTCCAAGGAGATTTCACTGAGCTCTTCCATGTGGTTTCTTTAAAATTTTCCATCGCAATGGCATTATTCCAGCAAGTCTCAGACGTAGTTTGTGATCTAAAGAAAACTACATAAAGCAGTTGTAATAACGCCTCGCGCCCCCTACATGCTCACTAAGCAGTAACAAGAAAAGAGTGAATTGGGCAAGAGGAGGACCACAGATGATAACAGTGCTTGGAGAGAGCCCTTGCGTTGAGTCCTGGAGATTCAGAGAAAATGGGCTGGTGTGGTAGGAAGCAGAAGTCAGAAGACCCCAAATGAGTCCTTCCCTCTCTCCAGATCTCAGGCTCCACGTGTTGAAATTGAGGGGCTGGCCTAGAGCTGTCCTAGGATTCTAGCACTCTAGTCACGGGCCTGGTGCACAATATACAGTAGGAGTATCTGGGGGCGTCCATGGCATGGGGAAATGTCTCTGCCTCCTTTTCCCTTTGATACAAAAGACAGAGACAGTAAGGATTCTATGAAGACATAGTTTTTCCTCCCCAGGGAGAAAATGAAATATTAAAAGGCTTTACTATTGCAAAGAAGCAGATAACAAGACGATTAGGATAATTAAAAATTTTAAAGTCCCAAGCCCAGATAAATTACATGGCTTCATTCTGAGGGCAGTAACAAGGGGATGAGAAAACCCTTTGGCAGAGCCTTCTGGAAGATCAAGAGACCCCACACATAGACACCCAATGCTCTCTGGAGTCTGAAGCCAGAAGCAGGCCCATGTAGGAAAGCACTGTGGTGCCAAAGGGTGCCTTGGATTACACACCTTCAACTGGGTCTCCTCTGTGCCCTGAAAGACCCTCTCTATCCCCTCATTATGCCACCAGTAACACTGCTTCTTATAGGCCTGCGTTGTCCCCCACTAGAATGTCAGCCTTTCTAGAGCAAAGCTTTATTTATTTTTTTCATGTCAAGCATGGTGACTGGCACAAAGCAGACACTCAGCAAGTTTGTGGAATGAATGAATGAATGAATATTTGAAAGAAGGGGATGCGAGTGTTGGGCTCAGTCCCACAGAAGCTCCCTCAGAGACTTATATGTTTGGGGGAAGAATATCTATAGCACCTTTCACATATTAAACAACTTGAAGCATCATTCTTTCTGCAAGAAGATGGCCGACTCCTAAGGGGTCCTGAGAATAATATGACATTTGCAAAAGAAATTTGAGAAGAAAAAGCTTATGACCAAAAAAGCTTATGACCAAAAATGGCATTCATTTTTAAATGCATTCAAAATGTGAATATATGGATAATAAATACTGCGACTGGTTTTCCTGTACATCTTGATTTATAGAAGATGTAAAATTCAGAAAGATGAATTCAGTAGGTCAAAATCACGGAGCATAGCAGACAGATTGGGGTTTTGTCCAAATATGTTTAAGTCCAAAGCCCCTTCTCTGTCCATTATGCCCAAAGCCTCCCAACTTTATGAGACTGTATTTTATGCCCCTGGCACAGAAGAATATTAAAATCATGTCCGACGAGGCTCATGATCAGTATCCAGCTTCCTTTGTTGTGCATATCAAATGATAGTGGGTATAAGAGTGCTGTCCTGTGAACACGACTTGCCAGTTCTTAATTGGGATCCCTGTTCTGGAACTCTGACCACTATCTCTCAGACCAGGCTCCTTCTTCAGGGGAGGTGTTCAGATGGAGCTCTGACCGTGAGGAGGAGAGATGCATTACCATTTCCAATGAATAATTGGGAAACAGATTTAGAAAATATGTAACAACCCAACTGACCTGAAAACGGAAAAGCCTGGAATGGACACCCAGGCTCCTGTCTCCTCGTCCAATATCATTTCCACTAGTCCTCGTCTCAAAGCCACCCTGAGACATTATAGATCTTAAGGAATGTGGGAGAGCATCTGCTATGGAGATAGATGGTCTTGGAGCTGCATCCTGATGCTGACGCTTACCT
Organism: Monodon monoceros; assembly: GCF_005190385.1. Taxonomy (NCBI): domain Eukaryota; kingdom Metazoa; phylum Chordata; class Mammalia; order Artiodactyla; family Monodontidae; genus Monodon; species Monodon monoceros. Next base: position 50,734,248 of record NW_021703784.1, read on the forward strand.
GTTGTGTGACCTTGGATAAATTGCTTAATATCTCTGAGGCTCAGTTTCCTCTCCCATGTAATGAGGGAGCTAATACCTACCTCACTGGGTTGCTCTGAGAATTAAATGAATCTGTGAATTAATTAATTTATTCTCCGCCTTGTACCAGAAAGGATTCAAGGTAGCTTACAAGGACACAGTAATATGACTTAAGAATGGGGGAGAAAAGAAACAAGAACAAGATAGGCAGATGGGGGAGTCAGTCCAATTCCATGGCTAAGAGCAAGGGCCCCATTTTGCCCTAAGCTGTCCAGTAGCCGACCCCAAAAGGGAAGCCCTGGCAGCTATATTTTTTGCCGTGTTCATGAGGTTGTAATAGGCCTGTGGCTCAAGGGAAGCACAGCTAAGTTAGGATATAAGATACATTTCATATTCATATATTTAGGGTGTTAGGTATACCTACATATATTCCAGATTCCAGGCACTATAATAGGCAGTGGGGATCAGTGATGAAAAGGCAGACATGGCCCCTGCCCTCAAGGAGGTGAAAGTCTTCATGACTAGATGATGTCAATATGATATGTCACTTCTGTGATATCATCTTTACCAAAAAAATGCAAAGAGTAAATGAGTTACATAAATTTCCGCATGCCAAGCTCTGGGTCCAGCGTCTGGCACACAATAAGTATTTAATAGTCATTTTTTTCACTTAACAAACATATTAATCTATGATATCTGTGTCTGTGCCTTTTTAGGCACTGGGCTTACGCAGAGGACAAAACAGTCAAACATCCCTACCTACATTCTAGTTCAGGAGAGAGATTATCAAAAAGGTCATTCGGTAAAGTGATAGTACAGTCGATAGTACAGTCGATATTGATAAGGGAAGCATGGCAAAGTGCTGAGCATAGTTCAGAGAGAATGGCCAGGGGAGGCCTCACTTTGAACCCAACCTGAAGGAGGAGAGGGAGGGAGCCATGAAGGTTCTGGAGAGAACATTCCAAGGAAGAGGAAGAGCAAGGGCAAATGCCAAAGGCTGGCAGGGCCTGGCAGGATCCATTCAATGTTAGGCAGGACTCTTTAAATTGAAAGTATCAGAAAGTCAACTCTACACAGATTAAGCAAAAGAGATTTACAGGAGGGAGACGTGGGTGGTTCATAGGATCTGAGGATGAGATGCAGGAAAGCAGTGAACTCTATCTTGGGAAGCTCCAGGGAAGAGGCAGGCCCAGCTTCCTTGGCATGCTTCCTCTCTCCTCTCCTATCTGGACATTGGCTCTGTCCTCTCATGGTTCTTCCTCTGTCCACAAGGGACACATGACATGGGAGTTGTCAGCTGCAGTCATATTCTTCCAGCCTTTCAGCCAAGCAGTGTAATAGACAGACTTCTCTTTGCCTGCTCTTGCATAGAAAAAAGCCCAGGACGAAGGTCACTATGGCTGTGAGATGGGACATCCTATGATTGGCTCAGCCTGGGTTATGCACCCATTTCTGTGGCCAGGTTAGCAAACTGTGTCACTGAAAGGAGGTAGAGAAAAGGGAGTTGGGCTCCCTAAGACCATAGCCACCAAAAGTCCTGTTCAAAGTAAATGACTTGCCCTAAGAAAAGCAGTTCATAAATATCTCAGTGGAAACTACATTCTCCTACCTACTGTATCAGAAATCATTAGCATCCTAGTTAGTATGACATGTGGATAGGACCTTGAATGATTCCATGTTCTTGATGATTCCCAGGAGATGTTTTGTGGTTTATCTCATCTGTATAGAGGACGTTCTGTTCCTTGTTATATGCATATAATGATCCTATAATCTAAAATTCTTCCTGCTTGTGATGGATGGTGGGTTCTAATTACCTCCCCTTTGCTGTCATTAAGAAGTGCTATGAGGTTTCAAACAACTGGAAAACTAGGCCACAAGTACACACAAAGCATCCAGTAAGACACAAGTTAATTTTAAGTGTGGTCATTTTTGGTAATAACAGTAATTATGATTGAAAAGTAATTTAAAGAGCAAAAGACAAAAAATGTATAATCTATAGTGAGGGGATTTTTGTGAGATATTCTAGAGGAAATAGGAATAGATTTATAATGAGATGGTAAGAATTAGGGGCATCTTCTTACACTGCAGTCACTTTCATCAACACATGCCTATCTGCCCCTAAGGATGGGTGGCCTCAGTATGTGCACATATCCTCGGGCTTCAGCCAAAGAAAAGGACCAGCAAGAGACTTGGCGGAGGAAAGGGACTGAGGCTGGGTCGTTTATTTCCCTACCATGTTTCCTACAAAGACACCTCATATTCTCTCTTTCTCTCTCTGTCTCTAATATTCTCCCTTTCACTCTGGAGAACCACTCTCTCCTCAGGCCCTTTCAGGTCCATGGAGTGGAGATGGGAGTGGTGGAGAGTACTCCCAGGTATTATGAACCCCAGGGTACTGCCATATCCCCTGGCCATACCTTTGAAACTATGCCTTCATTAAACTCTCCTCACATTTCCCAATTTGAGAAGCCATCTATTTTGTGTCGGTACACTAACGCACTCCCTCCAGCCACATTCTCACTCACTTTGCAAGTACCTTTATAATGGTATTAATTCTGTTCATCTTGAATCAGGTGTGTCTGTGGGCAGATCTGTCTTTTTATTTCCCTATATGTCACCTACACGTTTTTTGCTAATTCTTACTCCTCATCCTGAAATGCCCTCTGAGCCTCCATCTCTGTCGAAATGTCTCATCTTCGAATTTTTCCTCCAAGGCCACCTTCTATAGGAAGCTTTCCCTGATCCACCAGTCAGATGCAATCTTATCTTCCTGTAGACTCCCACAGCTCTTTATCCAACCTCTCTCATGACACTTATTTCTCCTTCGTACAGGCTTTGTTTGGCACACATCTTATCTTTCTTAATTAACTGCTGGATTCATGCCTTCAGGATTTGCTTTCCAACAAGAGTCCAGCAAAATACCTTGCACATGTAAGGCATACAGGACATGTCTGTTGATTGGAAAAATGGATAGTTTGCTAAATTTCCGTGTTATTACCTAGACAGCTAATCTCAGACAACTGCTCCCACATTTTAATAGCATGTTCATTAATTCAGCTAACATTTCTGGAGGACTTACTACATGCCAGGAATTGTGCTAGGTGCTAATTATTTCATGGCCATAAAAATTCTACAGATAGGAAGTATATATTCATTGATCCTACAAATTCATAAAAACTATCTCTCATTGATTTGAATTTTTAAAGTCACCTGTGCAGAAATATATAGGGTCCTTAGAATACATCTTCAATAACCTCTCCACTCTGATTTCTGCAAGCACTGCAGTTAACTCTACTTTCTGAATAGTATTGATAGTAACATCAACCTAAATACACTTTGCATTCATATAGAACTGTGAGGCTTAAACTTTTCTAGCTATAAGAAAATCACATAAGGAGTTTTAAATATATATAAATTCTTGTCACATTAGTCCTCACTTCCACCCTAGACCTGTTGGCTGGACATTTGGGGTAAGAGTGAATCTTACCGCTTTCTTGCTTCCATCTTCATCCAATTCTGACTCTGCTAACTAGGCACTTGTCCAAAGATGGATGTTCAGGAACCATTGTTTTAAAGTAAATTTCAGTTATATAAAATACTTGTGAGGAAAATAAAAAGTTTTTTCTGCATTTAATAGATGAGGAAATGGAGGTTTGAATATATTAAATGAATTGGAAAAAGAAACACACAAGCATTTTGCTAAAGTAGGAACACTAAAGCTGAATAAACATACTAAAAGAGACTTAACCCTGGACATCAGTGACGGCAGAATCGAAAGTCTTAAGCCCTCTTTCCTCCAAAAGAGACACCAATTCAACAATACCTAGACCAGTTCCATTTGTGAGAAGTCAAGAAAACAGTTGAGACATCTGCACCCCAGGCAAGCATAGAACCAGCTGGATCAAGCCTGTAGGAAAATTTATGGCATTCACTTGCCATAGTCCTTCCCCTAAATTCAGCAAGGAACAAGTGGAAGAAAACTCCCAACTCCAAGCATCTGCCTGGGAAGGGAAAATGTTGAAGCATTTGTCCAATGTTTCAGATTTTCTAGGAACTGGCTGTAGGACCAGTTTCTTTCTCACTTTCCTTGGAGCACTGACGGGACCTAGCATAATCTAGACGCCTGGGGTTCCATGAGAACAAAAGAGAACTTGGGGACTTGCTGCTGCTCCAGAGGGCCTGCAGTACAGTGGACGGAAGCTGATGTAGCTTGATGGCTTCTCCCTCTTGGGGGAAAAGAAGAGTGGAATATGTATTCAATGTTCTGGGTTTTCAGAGGGATATATGGTTTCTGTCTCACCAGACTCAGAGTGGAGACTGAGCTCAGCATACTCTAGAAGCCTGGGGGCCTCTGAAAAATCAGAGCTGGGTGGGTTGGGGCAGCTCCAGAGGACCTGCAGTACTGCAAAAACAGACACCAGAGAGAGCAAGTAAGGAAACTGGCAAATCCCTCTAACTTGGAATTTAGCACAAGTCCAGAAAAGATGCATCCAAAGAAAATATTTGAATGGCCCCCAGAATATCTACCTGAGCTGATTGGTAAAGGTTTTTCTCTCTAAGAAGCCACTCTATAAAGATTGGAGAGGCAGGTTTTTTTTCAAGTGCAAGAATAGCAAAACAAAGTGAGAGGCACATTAAGAAACAGGGAAATGTGGCCCAATCAAAGGAAAGAAAAATAAATCCCTAGAAACCAACTCTAAAGAAGCAGAAGTATATGAATTACCTGACAAAAAATTCAAAATAATCACCATAAAGATGCTCAGTGAGTTCAAGAAAAGTGATATGCAAACAAAGTGATAGCATCAACAAAGAGTTAGAAAATATATAAAAGAACCAAACAAATTTTGGAACTGAAGAAAGTAATAACAGAATTTATAAATTCACTAAAAATGTTTAACCACAGACGTGATCAAGCAGAAGAAGGGATCAGCTACTCCAAAGATAGGTCATTTGAAATTACCCAGTGAGAGGATTAAAAAAAAAAAAAAAAGAATAAGAGTGAAGAAAGCCTAAAAGATTTATGGAATATCATAAAATGAATCAGTATAGGCATTATGGGAATCAGAAGGAGAGGAGAGAGAGAAGGGGCAGCAAAACTTATTTGAAGAAATTATGGCTAAAAACTTCCCAAATCTGGGGAAGGAAATAGACATCCCAATTCAAGGGGCCCAGAGGACTTCAATTGAGATGAAGTCCACACTGAGACACACTATAATCAAATTGTCAAAAGTCAAAACAAAGATAGATTTTTAAACAAAAGCAAAGAAGCAATTCATTATATACAGTGGAATCTCAATAAGACAGCAGATTTCTCAGCAGAAACCTTGCAGGTCAGAAGGAAGTAGGATGATATATTCAAAGTACTGAAAGAAGAAAAAAAGTAAAAAAAAAACCCTGCCAACCAAGAATCCTAAACCTGGTAAAATTTTCCTCAAAAATGAAGGAGAGATAAAGTCTTTTTCCAGAAAAACAAAAGCTAAAAGAGTTCATCAACACTAGACCCACCTTACAAGAAATACTAACAGGAGTCCCTCCAGTTGAAATGAAAAGGAAGAAACTACTCAGCAACACAAAAGCATATGAATGTATAAAGCTTGCTGAGAAAGGTGAATATACAGACAAATAAAGAATACTGTAATATTATAATACTGTAATATCAGTGCATAAATCACTTTTAATTCAGGAATAGAAGTTAAAACACAAACATACAAACAATAACAATAACTATTAAAACGTTAATGGATGCAAAATATAAAAAGATGAAGTTTGTGATATCAATAACAAAGTGTGGGGAAAGGAGCAGTAATATAGTTTTTGTACATAATTTGTTATCAACTTAAAATAGATTGTTATAAGATGTTGCATGTAAGTCCCCCCCCAAAAAAAAAACACAAAGAAAATAACTATGGAAGATACAGAAAAGAAAATGAGAAAAGAATAAAATCATGTCACTACAAAAAATCAACAAAACACATAAGGCAGCAATAAAGGAAAAGAGGAACAAAAAAGCTACAAGACAGATAGAAATTAACAAAAGGGCAATAGTAAGTTCTTCCCTATCAGTTATTACTTGAAATGTAAATTAATTAAACTGTCTAATCAAAATCCAACTCTCTGTTATCTAGCTATCTACAAGAGACTCACTTTATATTACCAAACACACGTAGGCTAATAGTGAAAGGGTGTAAAAAGATATTTCATATAAATGGTAATAATGGTAATCATAAGAGAGCAGGAATGGCCATAATGATAGCAGACAAAATAGATTTTAAATCAAAGTAGTCACAAGAGATAAAGAAGGACGTTACTATACAATGAATAAAAGTGTTAATTCACCAGGAAGATATAAGAATTATAAATATATATGCACCCAACATCAGAGCATTCAAATATATGAAGCGAACATTGACAGAACTGAAGGGAGAATTTACAGCAACACGGTAATAATAAGAGATTTCAAAACCCAACTTTCAGTAATAGGTACAGCATCGAGACAGAAGATTAGTAAGGGAACAGAGGACTTCAACAACACTATAGACAAAAATGGACCTAACAGGCATATGCAGGATATTCACCCAACAGCATCAAAATATACATTCATCTCAAGCACACAGAGAACATTCTCCAGTAGAGATCACATGTTAATTCAGAAAGCAAGTCTTTACAAAACCTTTCTGAAGACTGAAATCATACCAAGTATCTCTTCTGACCACAGTGAAATCAAAGTATGAATCAGTAGCAATAGGAAAACTGGAAAACTCACAAATATGTGCAAATACTCTCAAACAACCAATGGATCAAAGAAGAAAGCAAAAGAAAAGAGAAATTATCCTGATACAAATGAAATGCAAATACAACATACCCAAGTTTATGGGATGCAGCTAAAGCAATACTAAGAAGAAGCTTATAGTAGTAAACATCAACATTAAAAAAAAGATCTCAAATAACCTAACTTTACACCTCAAGGAACTAGAAAAGAAGAACAAACTAAGCCCAAATTTAGCAGAAGGAATAAAATAATACAGATTAGAGTAGAAATAACAATATAAAGTCCATATACGAAAAACCTACAGCTAACATCATACCCAATGTTGAAAAACTGAAAGCTTTTCCTCTAAAATCAGGAACAAGGCAAGTATGCCCACTCTTACCGCTTCTATTCAACATACTACTGGAAGTTCTTACCAGAGTAATTAGGTAAGAAAAAGAAATAAAAGGCATCCAAATCAGAAAGTAAGGAGTAAAATTATTTTGTTGCAGATGACATCATTTTATATGTAGCAAGCTCTAAAGATTCAACAAAATAACTATTAAAACCAATAAATGAGCTTTTAAAATAGGTGAAAGCAAGGTTGCAAGCCACAAAATCAACATACAAAAGTCAGTTTTACTCTGTATGCTAACAGTGAGCAATCCCAAAAGGAAATTAAGAAAACAGTCCCATTTACAATAGAATCAAAAATGATAAAATACTTAGGAATAAACAAGTGGAAGAATTGTACACTGAAAGCTAAAAGACATTGCTGAAAAATTAAAGGTAATACAAAATAAATGTAATACAAATAAAGGTAATATAAATAAATAAAGGTAATACAAATAAATCCATGAACACCCTGTGTTCATGGATTGGAGACTTAATATTGCTAAAATATCCACACTACACAATGTAATTTGTAGATACAATGCAATATTTATCAAAATACCATTGGCATTTTGTCTCGAAATTTTTAAAAAATCCTAAAATTCATATGGTATCACAAAAGACCCCAAATAGCCACAACAGTCTTGAGAAAGAAGAATAAAGTGGGAGTCCTCACACTTCCTGACTTCAAAGCATATTACAAGCCTACAGTAATTTAAAAAGTATGGTACTAGTATAAACACAGGCATATAGATCAGTGGAACAGAATAGAGAACCCAGAAATAAACTCATATATATATACAGGTCAAATGATCTTCAACAAGAGTACCAAACTGCAGAATGAGGAAAGGGTAGTATCTTCAACAAATGGTGCCAAGAAAACTGTATATCCAACTAACAGAGTGAAAAGGCAGCCTAGGGAATGGAAGAAAACATATACAAATCATATATCTGATAAGGGGTTAATTTCCACAATACATAAGGAACTCCTGTAACTCAATAGCAAAATTGCTAATAACCCAGTTTAAAAATTGGCCAAGGGCTTGAATTTCTTCAAAGAAAATATACATATGGCCAGCAGGTATATAAAAACATGCTCAGTGTCACTAATAATCAAGGAAATGGAAATCAGAACCACAGTAAGATATCAAATTACACATTTCAGGATGACTATTTAAAAAAAAAAACAACAAACATTGGCAAGGATGTGGAGCAACTGGAACACTTAGACACTGCTCATGGGAAGGCAAACTGGTAAATCTGCTATGGAAAACTGTATGGAGTTTCCCACACACACACCCCCCCACCAAAACTGAAAATAGAACTACCATATGATCCAACATTTCTAGGAACTTATTTTAAAGAATTGACATCAGAGAGGGAAGTTTATAGCAATACAATCCTACCTTGAGAAGCAAGAAACATCTCAAATAAACAACCTAACCTTACACCTAAAGCAATTAGAGAAAGGAGAAAAAAAGAAAAACCCGAAGTTAGCAGAAGGAAAGAAATCATACAGATCAGGTCAGAATTAATGAAAAACAAATGAAGGAAACAATAGCAAAGATCAATAAAACTAAAAGCTGGTTCTTTGAGAAGATAAACAAAATTGATAAACCATTAGCCAGACTCATCAAGGAAAAAAGGGAGAAGACTCAAATCAATAGAATTAGAAATGAAAAAGGAGAAGTGACAACTGACACGGCAGAAATACAAAGGATCATGAGAGATTACTACAAGCAACTATATGCCAATAAGATGGACAACCTGGAAGAAATGGACAAATTCTTAGAAATGCACAACCTTCCAGGACTAAACCAGGAAGAAATAGAAAAAAATGAACAGACCAATCACAAGCAGTGAAATTGAAACTGTGATTAAAAATCTTCCAACAAACAAAAGCCCAGGACCAGATGGCTTCACAGGCGAATTCTATCAAACATTTAGAGAAGAGCTAACACCTATCCTTCTCAAACTCTTCCAAAATATAGCAGAGGGAGGAACACTCCCAAACTCATTCTACAAGTCCACCATCACCCTGATACCGAAACCAGACAAGGATGTTACAAAGAAATAAAACTACAGGCCAATATCACTGATGAACATAGATGCAAAAATCCTCAACAAAATACTAGCAAACAGAATCCAACAGCACATTAAACGGATCATACACCATGACCAAGTGGGGTTTATTCCAGGAATGCAAGGATTCTTCAGTATACGTGAATCAATAAATGTGATACACCATATTAACAATCTGAAGGAGAAAAACCATATGATCATCTCAATAGATGCAGAGAAAGCTTTCGATAAAATCCAACACCCATTTATGATAAAAACCCTCCAGAAAGTAGGCAGAGGGAACTTTCCTCAACATAATAAAGGCCATATATGACAAACCCACTGCCAACATCATCCTCAATGGTTAAAAACTGAAACCATTTCCTCCAAGATCAGGAACAAGACAAGGTTGCCCACTCTCACCACTATTATTCAAATTAGTTTTGGAAGTTTTAGCCACAACAATCAGAGAAGAAAAATAAATAAAAGGTATCCAAGTTGGAAAAGAAGAAGTAAAGCTGTCACTGTTTGCAGATGACATGATACTATACATAGAGAATCCTGAAGATGCTACCAGAAAACTACTAGAGCTAATCAATGAATTTGGTAAAGTAGCAGGATGCAAAATTAATGCACAGAAATCTCTTGCCTTCCTATACACTAATGATGAAAAATCTGAAAGTGAAATTGAGAAAACACTCCCATTTACCACTGCAACAAAAAGAATAAAATATCGGGTTTCCCTGGTGGCGCAGTGGTTGAGAGTCTGCCTGCCGGTGCAGGGGACACAGGTTCATTCTCCGGTCCGGGAAGATCCCACATGCCACGGAGCGGCTGGGCGCATGAGCCACGGCCACTGAGCCTGCGCATCCAGAGCCTGTGCTCTGCAGTGGGAGAGGCCACAACAGTGAGAAGCCTGCATACTGCAAAAAAAAAAAAAAAAAAAGAAAATATCTAGGAATAAACCTACCTCAGGAGACAAAAGACCTGTGTGCAGAAAATTAAAAGACACTGATGAAAGAAATTAAAGATGATACAAAGATATGGAGAGATATACCATGTTTTTGGACTGGAAGAATCAACATTGTGAAAATGACTCTACTACCCAAAGCAATCTACAGATTCAATGCAGTCCCTATCAAACTACCACTGGCATATTTCACAGAACTAGAACAAAAAATTTCACAATTTGCATGGAAACACAAAAGACCCTGAATAGCCAAAGCAATCTTGAGAAAGAAAAACGGAGCTGGAGGAATCAGGCTCCCTGACTTCAGACTATACTACAAAGCTACAGTAATCAAGACAGTATGGTACTGGCAAAAAACAGAAAGATAGATCAATGGAACAGGATAGAAAGCCCAGGGATAAACCCACACACATAAGGTCACCTTATTTTTGATAAAGGAGGCAAGAATATACCATGGAGAAAAGACAGCCTCTTCAATAAGTGGTGCTGGGAAAACTGGAGAGCTACATGTAAAAGAATGAAATTAGAACACTCCCTGACACCATACACAAAAATAAACTCAAAATGGATTAAAGACCTAAATGTAAGGCCAGAAACTATCAAACTCTTAGAGGAAAACATAGGGAGAACACTCTATGACATAAATCACAGCAAGATCCTTTTTGACCCACCTCCTAGAGAAATGAAAATAAAAACAAAAATAAACAAATGGGACCTAATGAAACTTCAAAGCTTTAGCACAGCAAAGGAAACCATAAACAAGACCAAAAGACAACCCTCAGAATGGGAGAAAATATTTGCAAATGAAGCAACTGACCAAGGACTAATCTCCAAAATTTACAAGCAGTTCATGCAGCTCAATATCAAAAGAACAAACAACCCAATCCAAAAATGGGCAGAAGACCTAGATAGACATTTCTCCAAAGAAGATATACAGATTGCTAGCAAACACATGAAAGAATACTCAACATCATTAATCATTAGAGAAATACCAGTCAAAACTACAGTGAGATATCATCTCACACCGGTCAGAATGGCCATCATTAAAGAATCTAGAAACAATAAATGCTGGAGAGGGTGTGGAGAAGAGGGAACACTCTTGCACTGTTGGTGGGACTGTGAATTGGTACAGCCACTATGGAGAACAGTACGGAGGTTCCTTAAAAAACTCAAAATAGAACTACCATATGACCCAGCAATCCCACTACTGGGCATATACCCTGAGAAAACCATAATTCAAAAAGAGTCATGTATCACAATGTTCATTGCAGCTCTATTTACAATAGCCAGGACATGGAAGCAACCTAAGTGTCCATCAGCAGATGAATGGATAAAGAAGATGTGGCACATATATACCATGGAATATTACTCAGCCATAAAAAGAAACAAAATTGAGTTATTTGTAGTGAGTTGGATGGACCTAGAGTCTGTCATACAGAGTGAAGTAAGTCCAAAAGAGAAAAACAAATACCGTATGCTAACACATATATATGGAATCTAAAAAAAAAAAAAAAAAAAAGTGGGCATGAAGAACCTAGGGGCAAGATGGGAATAAAGATGCTGACTTACTAGAGAATGGGCTTGAGGACACAGGGAGGGGCAAAGGTAAGCTGTGACAAAGTAAGAGAGTGGTATGGACATATATACACTACCAAACGTAAAATAGATAGCTAGTGGGAAGCAGCTGCATAACACAGGGAGATCAGCTCGGTGCTTTGTGACCCCCTAGAGGGGTGGGATAGGGAGAGTGGGAGTGAGGGAGACAAGAGTAAAGAGATATGGAGACATATGTATATGTATAAGAGATTCACTTTGTTATAAAGCAGAAACTAACACACCATTGTAAAGCAATTATACTCCAATAAAGATGTTAAAAAAAAGATTTGATATCAGAATCATGAAGAGATATTAGTAGTCTTTTTTTCATTGCAGCACTATTTATAATAGCCAAGATTTCCAAGATGTCCATCAGTGGATAAATTGTTAGAGAAAATGTGGCTTACGTATTCAATGGACTGGACTTTGGCTTTAAAAATGAAGGTAATCCTGAAATATGTGACAACATGGATGAACCTTTAAGACATTGTACTAAATGAAATGTCACAGAAGGACAGATACTGCATGATTCTACTTATATAAACTATCCAAAATAGTCAAATTTATAGAAGCAGATAGAGAATGATTGGTGCCCGGGCTGGATGGAGAGGAAAATGGGAAGTTGCTATTCAGTGGGTATAGGGTTTCATTCATGAAAGATGAAAAATTATAGAGATCTACTGTATAACAATTATGTATTGCACACAAAATTTTGTCAAAGAGTGAATCTCATGTCACATTTTTTTCCCACACACACACACAAAATATGCCCAATCTTATTTTATTATTAAAGGGAAACAATTTTTGACTACACTGTGATACTAATTTGTACCTACTAAACTGGCAAAAATTAAGAATTCTAATATACCAAGGGTTGAAATATCTGGGATTTAAAGGGAACTCATATACTGCTGTGGGAGTGCACATTGACAGAACCATTTGGAAAACAATTTGGCAGCATTGTATAAAGACCTTTTGCTTTCTTCATAATGCAGCAATTACAATTCTAGGCATAGATCCTTACCTATATGCACCAGAGAAACGTACAAAAATGAGAAGCCTATAGCAGCATTGTTCATACAAAGTAGAAACAACCCAAATGACCATCAACAATAAAATGAGTTGCTGTATAATAAGTTGTAGTATACTCACACAGTGAAATAATATCTGCAGAGGAAATGAGAGATTGATAGTGACTGCAACAAAATGGATATACTTTAGGAATAAAAAGTGTAAGGTAAACAGCAAATTGCTGAAGATTACTTACCATGCAACACCATTTTTATAAAGCTTTAAATCAAGCAAACAACATAAATATCGATATAGGTATAGATATAGATACAGATATGAATATAGATCTAGATATGGTAAAAACTTTTTTAGCAATGACATTATAAACAAAAATTTAGAAAAATTCTGAGAGTGGTGATGGTGTGGGGATGAGCAATTTGGATAAGGAGAACTGTAAAGAAAGAGCAAAGGGTCTATTTCTTAAATAGTGTGGTGGGTTCATTTGTGTTTATTAATAACTTACATACTTGTCATTTGTATTCTTTTGTACTTATCAAATATTATTATTTATTACTTTAAAAAACAGTAAAAAATAATGCTTTAGGATAAACAGAGAAAGAAATGCAAAATGATGAGAAGGTGGTAAGCAAGAGGGCCGAGTGGTCCAACAAGGAGTTGGTGAGTAGGCAGGCAGGACCTGATGACCGTGGGAAAGAGTGTGGATTGTGTTCTGACTTCAATGGGAAGCTTTTGAATGTTGTTAAAAAAAAGAGAGAAACATCACCTAACCACCTATTTAAAAGATAACTGACTGCTTCAGTGACAACAAGCAGAAATATGGACACCATTTGAGAGACTATTGTAGTGTTACAGGGGAGATATGATGGTGGCAGGTACTTGCTGACTAATGGATAAATGAGAGATATGAGGGAAAGGAAATTGGCTTGAGCCGTTAAGAAGAGGTGGGGGAGTCTAGGTATGGAAGTGGGGAAGAATATCAAGAATTGGAATTTTTCTAATTGTTTTAAGGTGTATGTGAAATAGTTAAGAGTAACCAGTTGAATCAGGTAGGGCAGTTGACCATAGAAATCCGTAGTCTCCATAAGGAGAATAGGCTAGTGATTGAAAATATGGAAGTCTTCAGTCATTTGGTGAAGTAGAAACAGTAAATAAATAAATGATAGAGCAATAGCAGAATCAAATATTTTTATATGAGCTACTTCCATTAAGACTACGTGTTTGTTTAGGGATTATGGAAAGAAATCATTGAACTTAGAGTCTGAAAATTGGGATCTAATTTCAGTGCCCTTTTCCTACCCTTCTCAATTAACACATAATTCACATTTTAAAAATTAATCGAATTGTCCTCTTGAATTTCCCACTTTAGAATAGAGGGAGTTTAAAGTAATATTTTATGGCCTTTGCTTAACAAAGAGATTTCACACGCGTTAATTCCTTTAATCATTGTAACCATGTCCAGAGGAAGTTATTGTTTATATTTCTCTATTGCTGACAAAGAAACTGAGTCAAAGAGTTTAAATACCTTGCCTAAGGCTACGTAATTAGATTTGTTCACATAGTCCCTGAAATCTATTCAGCAGTGGTTCTCAAAGTGGGGTTCCTGGACTGGCGACATTAACATAACCTGGAAAGTTGTTAGAAATGCAAATTCTTTGGCTTTACCCCAGACCTACTGCAGCATCATCTCTGGGGCTGGGATAGTCTGTTTCAAAAAAATCTCACCCAGTGACTTGTGCTTGTAAGGTTTCAGGCTTATTACAAGAAACAAATTAGACCAAAGATCTGAAAGGAATATTATCAAGAAGTAGACAACATACAGTAACATTGTTGCTTCACTCTTTCTTTTCTATTTTTGGCCTTCTAATGATGGATATATTGAAGACAGAAATGTCAGCACAATTGACAGCACAAATGTCAGCACAAATGAGCAAAATCACAAGGTAGCCACCTTAGTAATAACTAGCGACTAAAAATACCAAGAATCAGTGGCTTGGCAATAATAACAATTACTTTGTTTTCCCTCAAAGATTCTTGTTTTGGTTTTGGGGGGTTTTTTTTCATGTGAACGGTGGCTGTGAAACAATTTCCATAATTGTGATCAAGAAAGTGACAGTGAAAATCTGTTTTGTGTGTAGGAAAAAATCATCTATATACCATTAGCACTGCTCTGTAGGCTCAGATTCTGGGGAAGTGTTGTATCCCCTCAGGAAGTTCCCTCCCAAGGACACGACTAATTAAAGGCTACTTTTTGCTGCTACATCCCAATCTAGTTCTTTGCATCTAGTGAGCAAACATCCCAGGCCTGAGGGTAAAGAGGCTCAAATCCTTCTAGTTTCACAGAGCTTCTCCTAACTCATTACTTCTCCACCCTCCTTCAAAGCTCATTTTACTTTCCCATCCCGGATATCTTCCAGGGTCATCTACTGTCTTCCTGGTCATTTCCCCATACTCAACAGAGATACCTGTTACTTGACTCATAATTTTACTCTGTACCCCAAGTCTTGTCATCATGTAGGGTGTTTTTTACAAAGACATATTTATTAGTGGATGGCACACACAGCATCCTGTTATCACCTCCTAAACTTTCCAAATTTCAGTGGCATTGGTCCCACTTGACTTCAGCCACATTCTTCTTGGGTATCCTCTGGACCTGGACCTGCTCATCACGGGGACTTCTCTATTCTGTTGTATCAAGTCCAGACCGTACACTCTGTCTCCCAACTTTTTAGCTCTTATGCTGAATGATGCCTACTATCCTAACCTCACTGGCAACCTCAGTGAATTCCAGTGGTTCTTAGTCAGTCAACCCCTTCTAACTTCACCTATTCCTGATGAAGTCTGTAGACACATCTGATGTATCACTTTGGTTTCTTGACAGGAGACAAGATCAAATGGTATTATAGGGTGCTTGATTTGGTCACGAGTAGCAAAATGCTAAGGGTACTAGAAGGTGAAGAATCCTGAGTTAGGGAGAATTCTAGCTGGCTGTGCACAAGGTGAGGTATGGAGTTTTAAGGTCCTGTCTAACCTTCATGAGGCAATACCACAGGGAAGTGGAAAAGGATGCCTGGGAGAGATGGTATAGAGGGAATAAATCATGAGCTCTCTGAGAGCAGCCATCTTATTTGTTTTGTTCCTCATTGTAATACATGGTTTTAGGATATTGTCTGTTTTATAGGAATGTGAAAAGATTAAATGTGAAAAGATTAAATGGAATTGATTAAAGTTTCATAAGAAGAGACAAGCAGAAGCTGCAAGGCTTCTTAAATTCTAGGCTTTGAATCACAGAACATCACTCCTCCTGGTCAAGGGGCCAGCCTAGATCTAAAGAGATCAGGCTATACAAAGACATGAGTCTGGGAGGCATGGTTCATTGAGGAGAGGGGCATCCTTACAAACTAGCTCCAAATTTAAATAAGAGCCTTAAGAGAAGTGTTTTGTTTTGTTTTTAATCTTGTGTAAAACAAAACACCAGGCTCAGTGCCGGAGTATTAACATATGTCAAGAAATTTATCCTGAACAGAAATTCCAAGATTTACTTAACTCTCAAACATTTAGAGGGATCATAAGAAAATATAGTTCATGGCAACCTTTTTATTTTAAATTCTGTGTCCCCAGGCACTCTTAAGCACCCCAAGACTCATGAGAGAGCCTCACCTTCCTCTGCCAAAAACATGCTCTCTCTCATCGGTGCCATCCTGTCCCCTGTCTTGGTCCTTCTATCACTCCCCTCTCACTGCCACATGCCACCCCACGGGTACTGTCATTGTCATCCTCTCCTCTGCCGCATGTAGCACCTTGGACTTGTTCTTCTTGAAAGAAATGTCTGCTCATCAGTATAATTTAAATTCCATCAAAACTAAAAATTATTATTTGTTTTAAAGATAGACTATTTTTAGTACAAAATATCTGTTGGGACAATGCATGAATTAAAATCGTAACAACCACTGATGTGGTGGAGTCTGACTACCCTAAATATTTTTGCCAAAATCTCTTTTGGCCAGGAGGATTCCTCATTAGACTTGTCCTTGACAGAGGGACATGGTCTCTCTCTTCAAGGGCGGAGTGACTGGAAACTAGCATGTCCTGCCCCACCCCACCACAGTTAAATGCTTATAGAAATACTTGGAATGGGCATTGAAGTGAAAAAGAGCATTGCGATGGAAGGTCAGGAGATCTGTGTCTGATGACCAGTCAGCTGTGTGGCCAGGAATGTGTTGCTTGAACTCCAAGGGAAATGCTTCTCAGACTTTAATGCGCTGATGAAATCGTGTGCTCACTGGGGATCCTGTTCACATGCAGACCCGGATTCAGTAGCTCTGAGCAGAGCCTGGGGTTCTGCATTGCTAAGCAGCTCCACTTGATGCTGTGCTGCGGGTTTATGAAGTCCACTTAAAGGAGTTGCTCTAGATCACTTTTCTCTCATTTAGGAATGGAGATAGCAACATATACTCATTTCACTCCCACTTTGACACACCTTTATGGTTGTCTATTTTCTAAAATAACTAACGTCCACATTCTCTTCTAAGTACCTTAGCATGGCTTACAGATCTCTTCGAAGCAGGTACCAATCTCGTTTCGAACTACTCTCCTTTTCTCTCTCTCTGGAAATTACTGCACGATCAGCCACTAGGCTGTGAGCTCCTTTCGTAGTCCAAATAGTGTCATATTACTACTTGTAGCTCAAAACTTAGCATATTTCCAGTATATATCAATTGCCCAATAGATGTTTGTTAAATAAAACAGGTTCAACTCCTACTCACTCTCTAAAGCAAGAGATAAATGTTACCTCTTCTATGAAACCTTTCCTCGTGTGGCCAGATAGAGCTGCAGACAGCAACTTGTATATGCTTCTCTTATATTGCTTAAGTGAATTTTAATATTTCTTTGTTGGTCTTTGCTACTAGATTTTGAGGACCTTGAGAGCTGAGATAATGCCTTGTCCATCTCTGATTCTTCATCACTAAGTGCAAGTCTAAGCCCATAGTACATCCTCAGTAAATGTTTGATGAAAAAAATAATGAAAACGATACACTTGAAGAGGCAGGTTTTGTTTGGTTTAAAAGACATTTAGGGCTTCCCTGGTGGCGCATTGGTTGAGAGTCCACCTGCCGATGCAGGGGACACGGGTTCGTGCCCCGGTCCGGGAGGATCCCACATGCCGCGGAGCGGCTGGGCCCGTGAGCCATGGCCGCTGAGTCTGCGCGTCCGGAGCCTGTGTTCCGCGGCAGGAGAGGCCACAGCAGTGAGAGGCCTGCATACCGCAAAAAAATAAATAAATAAAAATAAATTTAGAGACACATACTTCCCAATTTCCATTCCAAGGGTGAGTTTCTGCTTCTTTCTGTAACTTTTCTTTTGAAAGCACATATACAATGTGCTATCTCTGATCAGACCTTAATCTGCCATTGCTACTTAGGGTAGCAATGCATGCATGGGGTCCAGTAGGTGGGGGCCACAGTGGATTACTTTGTGGTACTTGACTTGCCTGGAGTTGGAATGATGGTCTTGTCTCACTCTGTGATAAGGACTATAGTCCATCAAGTGTTTAACGATAGTGTAGGAGTCAGATGACAACAAGAATGAACTGCTGCACACAGAAACCTGGGGAGAGAGAAAATCAGAAGGAGGTCAAGAACTCCTAAAGGATTACCTTTAGAGGCTATAATATGGAACCTACACTGACCAAATGAGTTACCGGAAAAGAGGGAACCTAACAAGTATTAAACACCTACTATGTGCTGGATGCTTTCATCCATTATCCCATTTGCTTTTCACAGTGACTCTGCAAGAACAATATTACCATAAGAATTCTAAAACTAGTTGCCATATAAGAAGTAAGTACTTTATCCACATGCTCTTGCTTGGTGCTCAAAGCGACATTGTGCAATACTCATACACCCCATTTTACAAGTAAGAAATATTGAATATTAGATGAATATTAGAGCAGCTGAGAAACTTATCCAGGTTACCTAGTCCTCATGTGACAGAGTACACATTTTATTCTGTATCTGCCCAATATTTACATTTCAACGGACACACTTACAAGTCTTCTCTAAAGGTTGATTTCCCTCACTAGGCTTGTAAGCTCAAGACCCATATTATACTCATATTCACACTCCCCAGAACCAGATATGCTCAATCAATTTTAAATTAATTGGATTGAATTTTTCTATACCAAATTGCCTCAATACCTCTTTGAGGGCTAGGAAGGTGTGCTATTATTTTTATATTCTTAGCATCCTGTATAGTGTCTTTTGTATTATAGGTGAGTGATAATTGGTTTTTGGATGGATGAATGGATGAATGAGAGGGTCCAAGAAAGAAATTAGCAAACCTCTTCCACTGGATTTGAACATGAAGGAGGGGATAGGAGGTGAAAAACAAAGAAGCTAAAATAGGAAAGGATCTTAAAAGTCAGTGATTAGATGAAACACTTGAAGAAGGTTGTTCTTGCCATTGGATACAGTTTAGATCTGAACAAGGAAGTTGGGAAGTGATGTGTGTGACCCTGACACAAGGTGCTATGGCATATCTCTTCATTTTAAGGGTTGCTTGAGATCGCTTAATTTCTATTGCAGCACCCATGGTCTTTTCCATGCAGCCTGTGTCTTATGGAACCAAACAATTTGATCACCATAGTGACTTGATTGAGGATAATATCACTCGAGTTGTTCCCTCAAGCAGCTTGTAGACTAGCAGAAAAGAAGTATGTTAACTTCATAAACAGCTGTAAGCCAAGATAAAAATAGGAGAAATAGACAGAGATAGAGCTATGAGTACTCCAAAAAGGGAGAAATTGAGACAGTTGTACACTGGAGTTAGCTTTCGAGTCAGCTTTTGAATCAAGGCTGCCTGAATGAGTGAACAGAATAAGGGTAGATGGAGTCAAGGGATAGGATAGCATGAACAAAGTGGAAAAATGTACCTCCAAGACAGAAACAAAATCTATCTTCAATTTAAAGGGAATGAAATTCAAGATCAGAAAGGTAGAGTAAGATCACACAGTGGATGAGTAGTGTGGCCAGAATTCAAACCTAAATTTTCTGGTGCCAAACCCAAGGTCTTAATGATTTAACCAGTGGCCTCCATGAATTAAGGTGGTATCAGGCAACTGGGAGAAGCAGGTTGGGAAGAAACTGAGTAATAACAATAATACCAATAGCAAATACTTAAGGAGCCATATACTCTTCTAAGCACTTTACATATATTAACGTATTCAGTCTTCACAGCAGCCCGTCTATACAGGTGAAAACTAAAGCCCACACAGGTCAAGTGATTTGCTCAAGGTCACACAACTGGTGATGATTTGAACCCAAGCAATCTGGCTCCAGCATGTGATTTGAAATAAAAACTAGATTAAGGGGGAATTAGAGATGACAAGGGATTAGTATCTTCTAGATACACTAAAGACTTCCAGGAATGAATACCTCAGAACCAGAGCCAAAAGTTGTAACCTCGTTTCTACTGAAGGTCTATCTTGGGTCAGAAATATGACCTTCCCTTTCTCCTTTCCTTTACTCTTAAAACGGGAAAAAAAAAAACCTAACTGAAAAACAAACTGTAATTAGGATCCTTATCACTTGAATTCAAAACAAAAATTAAAAAGCAGCTGAAAGGACTCCTTTGAAACAGGAATGAAATTATTTTAGATTACAAAAAATATGCTAATTAAAAATTATTGATATGTTATTTCGTTGGTGACTCATGTTACCTTGTTACAGTTTCATTCATTTCTATTGCCTAATGAGCTCATTGAAATAAAGAAAGAAATTTAGATTGAGTTTTAATTTTCTTTAGTTTCATGTATGTTTACATTTCATTTTAGTTGTTAAGCAACCCCTGAAGTTTACTTTTATTTTCCATTTAATTTGAAACTAAAAAGAGAAGAACTTGTAGTCTGGCTGAGACAAAGGGCCCTCTTTGTTGGTGCATGATGACTGCTTAAAGTAATGGAAATGTTCTTCCCTTAATATTATAATAAATTATCTTCAAAGAAAGTCCTTGTCTGCCTCAGTGCCTTTTTAGGTGTTTGAACTTGGCCATGAGACTTGGCATTTGTGAGCTTCCACTAGCTTCTTTGTTAGCTGGAAATCTGCTCTTCCTTCTTTGCAGGGGAGCTATGAGGTCCCCAAGGGATGATGTAGAAGAGTGCTCCAGATGTATGATGCCATAGAAGTTCATGGCCTTATTAGAATATTTTTTTTTCTAATTTTGGCACTTTTAGTCCATGGGAAAAGATCTTGGGAAGTCGTAAGTTGTTAACGAAGGTCCTGCCTCTGGATCTCCATCTCCATTAATGACACAGATAGTGTAGTGAAAAGAACAGGGAGTAAAAACTGTCTCATTTACTTCTTTTTTAAAAACTTTTTTTTTTAACAGTCTTGCTAGGAGTTTATCAATTTTATTAATGTTTGCAAGGAGCTGAATTTTAGTTTAGTTTCTCTATTATTTTAAAAATTTCATTGATTTCTGCTCTTTATTTTTTCTTTCTTCTACATATTTTTGTTCTCAATTGGATGCTAAGCAACGTCCACACACTAGATGGGACAAAACTTTAACATCCTCTGCCCTGTGCAACCACGATGATTTCTATTTGGTTCTCAGCTCTACAGCAGCTACTCTTCTAGGCTTATATGCTTGTTCTGATCATGCACAGCCTAACATATGGTAAGGAACTCTCACTCATACTTCTGTGGTTCACCCCCTGTACAAATTCAGCCTCTCAATTACTATGAACCTCTCAAATACCTGTTTGAATAAGCAGCAGTCCCAAATCTGGTCTTTGCCTCTTCTTAGCCATGCTCTCTTTTGGGTTCCACTTTGCTGGGCTCAGTGCAGAACACGCAGCTAGGCATTTTCTAGGTGAAAATGCATCTAGAGCAAATATTTGGCTTGCTTCATCTCTCAAGGACCACAGTCTTGCATTGCCTATTGTCCAGTGTCTGAAAACAGTGTTCTTGTATAATCTGTCCAGTTTTGTAGGTTTTATTTTTCAGTAGGAAGACAGGTGTAGTACCAGTTAGTCTGTCATGGCTAGAAGCAGAAGAAATACCATGTTTCTAAGAACTGGGAGACTTAGGGTCTAGTCCTGGATCTCCTCCAACCTGTATCCTGTGCCTTTGTTTGTTCATTTGCACAATTGGTATTAGTATCTTCATTTAATTCACTCACAGGGTCTTGATGAAGACCAATTTAGATAATGATGTGGAAGTGTTTTGCACGCTAAATAATGTGTTACATAAAAATCGTGTAACATTAAACATGAATATTACTCATTAAGCACAGATGTTTAAAAGGATTAGTCAATGCACATGATAAAATAAGTATTTTCTGGCATCTCAGAAAAGGAGAAAGGAGCAGAGGAATAACATTTACAGTTAATCACTATGTACCACATGCTATACCTGTGGCTTTATTTGAGCAACACTATAATACACATGCTAATTGTATCCCCATTTTACAGATGAGAAAACAGAGGCTCAGAGGGGTTACACCACTTGCACAGCTAATGAATGATAGATTCAAAGCTTGATCTGTAGATCACAAAGCCTGTGCTTTGTTTTCCAAAGATTTCTTTCTCAGACTGAAGGGCTTCATATAAACATCTAGATCAGATTGCTGAACCTCTGAGATTTGCCAACTGCTGAATGAAATACATTCTATTATGGTGTCCTGTTTTCTTTCTAGTGCTTTTTTTTTTTTGGGGGGGGGGGACTTGTTAGAAGTTTTTTGTGTAAATGGTTCTGTGAGAATCATTAATGATGGCCACATCCCCAAATAACAGAGTCATTCATTTGTGTCCATGTACATGTATGATAGTGTGTGTATGTGTATTTCTGGAGTTGCTTCAAAGTAAATCCTTTCCTTCTTTTTTACACCAGAAGTCTGGCTTGAAATAAAACTATTACATGTAGTGTAACCATCACAATTTGGGATGTTAACACTTAAAAATTGTTCCATGCCTTTTAAATTTGTTTTGCTGTTTTCCCTGCCTAATTATCATTCCTTTTCAATATTTATATGTTAACATGACCTTTTTCTGATTGAATGACTTCAACTGGATCTCAGGTACACACAATATCTTCCTTTTAAAATTAAATTACGTTCCAAAATGACGAGTGAATCATATCACAAAAAGAAGCAGACTGTTGGAAAGGTCAGGACATCTGTCAGAACCTCAGAGCCATAGTTTTCACAAGTAAGAATCAGAGAACATGAGAAAAAATTCAGGGCACAGATAGTGTTTGAATCGTTACCATGTAGGCACTGTGTTAAGGATGCTTTCCTATCCATCACTTCATTTAACAGCCACAAAAATACAACAAGCAAGAAATTGTTATTGCTCTTGACAGTAATTGACACAGAGGGGAAATGAGCTCTCACAGCTCAGTGTGGAGTGGAGATGGGATTTGCCTTCAGATCTTTCTGATACACAAGCCCAAGGCAAGTAAATCATGGTTGGTGTTTCAAATTCCAATTATAGTTCACCAGGAAGAATTTAGAAATACCTTGCACAAGGGTGGATCTTAGAAAGAGTGTCTAGTCTCCCGTGGTAACTACTTTTCCATTCATAGTATGTTTGCCAAGCCATCTATGTCACTTTAAAGTTAATTATATGTGGTGCATAATACAAGATGGGTGGTACTTTATCATTTTGGCCTCAGATTCAACAAACATTTATTGAGTGCCTGTGATGTGCCAGGTACATCACTTTCTTCTGTGTTCATTGTCTTACGCAGTTCTCTGAGAAGAGTAGTGTCACGTTGTGAAATGAACACAAGTTTTAGAATCAGACAGTCTGGGCCACCCATCTAGGCTCTGCTAAGTGTGGGGCTTTGCGAGTTACTTGAGCCTCAGTTTTTTCATATAAAATCCAGAAATAGGAGAGCTACCTCAGACATTTGTTATAGAGACTTCAGTGATATCATATCTAAAAAATAGCTGAAAATTCACCATAATAAGCACCAAGTAAAGGGTTACATTCTGCATTATCCTCATTTAATCATTATCCTCATTTAATAAGTGAGAAATAAACTGAGGTTCAAGACGCTTCAAAGGTCATAGAGTATTGAAAGGGCAGAGCTGGGGATCAAGCAAAAATCTTAACAATTCCCTGATGAGGGCTCTTTCTTAGTAGGTCACAGGTACATTCCGGGGGGTACATGGTTTTGGCCTACCTATTAAATTATGTTAGGATGTAATCACTCACATTACTCAGAAAGCCTTCTTGCACCTTGTCTCATACCCTATAGCTGTGTTTCAATGACTCAGTTGTCTTTACTTCTGTCTATTGTAAAGAAGTGCCTTCCAAATTTGGCTTTCTTCTTAGAATAACTGTCCATGTATTTAATGATAGCGAACAAATCCCTGGTACCCCTTCTCTAGACTTAATGCTTCTTGCTACTAGAACCTCTCCTTGAATTCTATTTGTTAACTGGTCTTTATGACGCTTTTTCATGAACCTTCTGAAAATGAGCTGGCCATCATCTCATTCATCAACTCTTATCTTCAAATGGAAAAGCTATATCTTCGGACTCCTCATTTGCACAGCAGAATAGGCATTCCTAGGAAAATCCTTCACATACACATTTTATTTGGAATGATGATTTGCTAAACCTTTCTAGAAGCAATGGAAGAGCTCACTCACGACCCTCTTGTGACTTCTTAAGACCTTGGAAAGCAGGAACTAAGGACTAGTTACCACTCACGATGAGTTAGACACGCAACAGCATTTATCTCATTTGCTTCTCACAGCAAAGTTGGAAACTAGATAGTGTTCCTTGCATTTTACTGCTGCATATGAAAAATCTCTGGCAGTGGTTCCTTTGTGTTACTTCTCTCTCTCAAAGTGAAGTAAATTGAAGGGAAAAGAGTCAAGAAGACGCTGAAGACTTTGCTACAGGTTACTCCAATCTAAAGCTAAGAGTAAACATCAGAGGCACTCCAAATCGAGGTTGCTTTGCCAAGCCTGTCAATAGCATTTTGGTGGGACTTAGCAAGCGCGTGGCACCACAGAATCTTTCAAGCACTAAACTGCTATTAACTCCCACTTGGGGGAGAAATAAAAGAGCTCCTATGTTCTGTAACAGATCTCATGCTCCCGTCAGAACTGCCTACAAAGCTAGTCTGAGAACTCAAAATCCTGTTGACTAGCTCCAGGGAAAATTAAGTTATTTGTAATCAAAACCATTACAAGCATTACAGAGCCGATGTTTAGATAACAGGTTGGTTTTTTAATTTTTTTTTCCTTCTAGGACTTCTCAAGAGGGAAAGAAGGAAAATATTAATATTTATTGAGTACCTACTGTGTGCCATCTGCTCTTCTAGCACTTTCATATACATCAGCTATTGATCTTTGTGTGCATTACCTTCCTGTTTTCAAATTGGGAAAACCATGTCCTTGAGAGGCTAAATCAATGGTTCTAAGTCATCAAAATCATATAGGAGGCACATAATGTAATAGTCAAGTGAGTGAGTTCTAGAGATGGATGGGACTGGATTTGAAACTACACCTCTTTACAACTGTTTGACTGGAACAGGTTCTGAAGCCTCTTGAACACAAGACCTTACATCTTCAGCTGCAGAACAGGGATAATAATAAGATCGTTGTGAGGATTAAATAAAATAATGCCTGGGGAAGCAGTTAACACTCTTCCTGACACAGCGTACATGTTTGGTAAATGTTATTTAGTTAGTTCGTGGGGAGTGGTGGTGGTATTAATATCAGAACTGACCATTTGTTTCAGTTTGATTCCCAAGTCCAGGTCTTTCATTATACCACAGAGTCTTCTAGAACCACCATTTCTCACCTTGGGAATTTGTTCTTTCCAGGCACTAGTTATTTACTTGAGAGAGGCACCTTTAGTCATCAGTCACCTGAAATAGGCTTTAGAAAGCTGACATGTGGCCTCATAGTAAGTCTACTAAATTGTGAGTCACTAAGTTGTTTGCTTTGCTAATTTTTGCCTCTCTTGGTAAGTCTTTCCATAGGTTGAATTACTTTAAGTCCCAAGAATGTAATTATCTCTGAGTGGAAAAACAACCCAGGAGCTATCAACCAAAACTGGGGAAGGGAGACTGGTTCTTGGGTTATCTGGAGACACAGTGCCAACCATGATGACAGAGCAAGATGTGCACAGAAGCTTGTTAGCTCCAGTTAGCAGAGGCCGCTCTTCCACCTTTGGGAGACACACGGATTGGTAGCACAGAAAGCCATGTGGTAGACTTCTGCAAAGAAGAGGGCTCGTAACCATGACACAATGGGACAACTTTTGACTCCCTCATTCTCTGTGTGTACTTAGTTCTCAGGATGAGATCTCAGATGTGAACTGATGAAAGTATGAAGCCAAAGAATTGAGGCCTAGTTGGCTAAAAAGAGGGTGTGTTTTTGAGTCCTAAGACTTTAATTTGAGAACTAATTTACTGAAGTATCATTTCATGCAGAATATTTTCTCCACCCAAACTTTGGTTTTCTAGAAAATGGAGGAAGATAGTAATGAGAATGCAGAAAATAATTCCCACTCTTTTTATCTCTCAGCAGTGTTGGAAATACCCCATGAGAAAATGGATGTAAAAATATTTTATGTTGATTCAGTCGGTCAGCAAACATTTATTGAGTACCTATGTGTCAGATACAGTTAAACTCTATAATAATATATACAAAGAATTGTTTTCGTTGTCGTTGTAGTATTAGGCATTACTTATTTTCCATTCACCAGAGAATAACAGTTGAATATTCATCCTGGCTCCTAAGTCCTATTTCTAGCTTATCTTCACAATTGGGGAAGAACATCAGACCATGTGTTAAGCCACTTGCTGTCCCTTGAACAGTCACACCTCTGTACTTTCACCCAAGCTGCTGTTTCTCCTTGAATGCTTTTCCCTTTCTTTCCTAACTATCCAAATCATGCTCATGACTCAGATATTTTTGTTGAGATTTAAACCCAGGTGAATTTAGCCCCAAAGCCCATCTTCTCTCTATAGCATATGCCATTTCTCCTCAGGGCTCCTCAAACTGTAATGTGTATACACATCACCTGGGGATCTCATTGAAATGCAGATTCAGGGCGTCTGCATTTCCAACAAGCTTCCAGGTAACCCTGCCAGTCCCTGGACCACACTTTGAGTAGTAAGATCCTACAATACTAATTCTGGGCCTAAACTGTTGGTTGCCAACGATACACGACCACATTTTCTTAAGTTAAAATTTACTGGCACATTCCTCTCTGCTAATAGATATGAAAAAAGAAGTGCCTTGTGGTTTTAATCAAGTAAGAGACATGTGAGCTTAGAGGAGTCACTATCTCCCCTGAGCCCAGTTTTCTCATCCATAAAGTAAGCACCGGGCCAGTTCCTGCCTTGTTTTCCCCACCCTGTCCCTGTGTGTGGCTTCAGTGGACCACGTGTCTAATGGTGCTATGTAGCTCAATTTTTGAAACAATTATTTTCCTTTCACTAATGTTACCTCTCCTTTTATTTTTGAGCCTCTTTGAAAGCTCTTTTTGTGGAGATTGTCATGGAACTTCAAAACAGTGTCAAGAGGCAATTGATATTTTTTGGTTGTCAGAGTCTCTGCTAAATTAAAGGTTAAATATTCCAAAGTCGAGGCCTTCCAGAGGAAATCGATACCCATGAGTGCCACCAATTATTATCATCTCTTCCTCAAGTGCCATGTTTCTGGTGCATTTCTTTCTGTCTCTATTTCATGAATTTGCATTTTCTCACTCCCTCACGACATAGTAACGAGAGCACAGGCTTTGAATCAGACACTTGGTTGAATGTAAGCATTATTGATTCCAAGTGAGTTAGCCTCCCCGAGACAGCAATTTCTTCATCTGATCATCTGTAAAATGGGATTAACAATAATAATAATAATAAGGAGGAGAAGAAGAAAAAGAGAAAGAAGAAAAAAAAGCATACAACGGTCTTACTAAGTTTTTGAATGTCTAATTAGATCAGATGTGGTATCTGGTTTGTAGCTGGAGCTTAGTAAATGTTGAGTCCTCTCCCAGCCTATCCTTAGCCATCTTTTCTCTATTTCTTAACGTCTCTCTTTTCCAAACTCATTATTCTTCATTGGGCTTCTTTTACCAAGTAGATCATCCACAAATCTGTAAGTAAAGAAATGAGTGAATAGATTAAAGAATGAATAATACTTTGCATTCTACTTCTACCTTTTCAAATCTCTGAAGCATTTTCTTTGGTTAGTCTCGTAACATCCTTAGGCGAGATTGTTTTTGCCTTTCTTATAGTCGCATTTGCCTTCACCTATGGGTCTTGTGTTCTTATGGCTTATCAATATAACTACATGGAGAACTTCCTGAGGGTAAGAACTAGTTCTTATGCATCTCTGCATTAGCTGTGTCAAGCACAGTGCCTGGCCCACATGATTCCCTGAGTAATGTTATTGAGTGAATGGATGAAGGAAGGAAAGGAAAAAAGGAGGAAGCAAAAAAAGAAGGAAGGAAGGAAAAATAAATTTATTTTTCTAGCTTGAAAGTGGCTTATCTTGTACAGTGCCTAGCACATAGTAGGTGCTCAATACCTATTCATCAAAAACATGCAATTGTCAATTTAAGTCTTAGATTCCCAAATGCCAGGTAGATGATAAGAAGTATTTTCTTTTGGGGCTTGCAATGACAAACACAAAAAGTAACCAGGGAAAATAGAGAAAGAGAAGCCATTTTTTTTCAGGGCAATGATGTCAAGCTTTCATGTCCACCTCCGCTGGGGCCTCTGCAGACTGATGGTTGCCAGGGTAACCGTAATGCCAAGCCTTTGCATTTGTGTAGTTTTCCATTGATAATTGCTAATGTGAACAAATGCTAGCTTGCACTTTACACCTGCCTGGCTTGTAAGTCTACCTTAAATGGATGTGCCGAGATTGAGGAAAAAGTAATCTGCCCTTTCCAGATAACTGACAGGGAGACAAAGTGTTGTTTGGGCCTTTATTGTTACAATTTTGCTGACAAAATTGCTATGAACTGTCTTCTCTGGATGCGTAGCCTGCCTCTGTTGACAGAACCCAGTGTTTATCTTCCAGGAGTGGTATATTAAGTCAGGGGAAACTTTGATGAAATGTTTGGAGCAGTTTGGTGGAAATTCACTTGTTCCTTTCAGACGCAGGATGGGGAGACATGGCACTGGGGAGGAAGCCGAGGGCATGAGGAATTAGGAAGGGGTTAGAGGGAACTAACTCTTCACCTGCTCTGTGAAAGGCATCGTGTCGGTCTTTCTAGTGTACATGGTCTTAATTGTTCCTATGTTCCTTCAGACAGGTATTGAAAAATCTCCATGCTAGAGATGAGAAAACTGGCTCTAATGGTGAATTCCTTTGTTTCAAGTCTCAGGCTGAAATTAAGATATGTGGTCAAGATTCAAAATCATGTCTTCTTGATGGTATCTATTCCTGGTTCTCAATAGGAATTTGGACAAATCATTACATTTTTAACTATAACTTTCCCTCCTTGTCTCATTTTGCTTTCTGAAGGCTTCTCAAAGCAGTCCACTCCCTCCTGCACCAACAGTTCTACTGATAGATCCTGAATCTCTAAAACTGCAAGGCAACCTAGATAATTAAGGTTATTCTTTGTCGCTCTTTGTTTTAGAAATCGCGTGGAACATTAAGCTGGTGATAGACAGAACACCCCAGCACGTTTTCACTTGCATCGGGACCAAACCCTACCTCCCCATTGTCTACCAGCAAGATTGTGTTTCTGTTATTGCTCTTGTTGTTGTTTTTTTTTCACATTTAAATGAAAATCTTTTTTTTTTTTTATGTTTACCTCTGTTCAATTTTGTAGTCTTAATGTTAACACCCTGATCAAATGAGTAAGATCATTTTGAATCCTTTTTTTTAATCGTCTGTTCTTTTCTCATCACCTTTTATTATCTGTTCTTTCTAATTTCATAGAATCTTAGGGCTGGAGGTTCTCTGAAGTTCTTCTATCCACTGAGGTTGGAGTTGGCACCACAGAGCCTGATCACTTTGCCATCACCCTTTGCTTACACACTTCCAGGGACGGGTAATAGAAATACAAATCAATACCACCCACTGCATTATCGAACAGTTCTAATTGTTTAAACAATGGGGTAGATGGAAGGAGCAAACACATGTTGGTGATCAGCAATTTGCATACATAATCTTATTCTCCAAACAACCAAGTGAATTAAGGATTCTTATATTAACATTACAGATGAGAAAACTGAGCATTAGAGAATGTTAGTACATATATAGTCCTTGCTGGTAGGAACTGGAGGTAAAATTCAATGCCGGTCTGACTCCTTCAGGTAGTTTCCTGATGCCACAGGTGCCTCATTATAGCTAAAGATCTTTTCTAATGTTGAACCAAACTTCCTTCCTTATATGCTATGTTCATTCTGCCCTCTGGAACGACACAGAATAAATTAATTTCCTCTTCCCCTGACTTTGGTTCCTGACAAACCCTCAGGAGGAAGAAGGGGGCCGCTGGGGTGGCAGCATATAGCATGGAGCTATGGACATGAGTTTTGGCACAAGATAAATCTGGGTTTGAATCCCAGCTCTTGTGCCTACTTACTTTGTAACCATGATCAAGTCATATCAGTGATCTGACCCTAATTTTCCTCAGCGTAAAATGAATACTATAAAATTTAAGAAAAGGTTTAAAAGAGGCCTTCTCTTATGGTGGTCTTATGAGGGTTAACAAGGTGATGGTGCTGAGAACTTGGCACATTCCCTCGTAGAGAGTAAGCATTGCCTAATTAGCAGCTGCCATGTCCTTCCTGAATATTCTGCTTCCACAACTAATAACGTTTTCAAGGACCCCTTCAGTATATGGACACTCTTCCTCTTTTCTGCTTACCCTCCTCTGGTCAGGCCACAATTTGTCTGTGTCCCACAAGGCAATACTCATTATTTAATGTGTAACTTTGTCTGTTTCTTTGTTCCTGATGAAAGCATTGAATAATAATAGTTCACATGCTTAAGCTTTCGAAGTGCCAAGGACAATTTTAGCTCATATTACCTCATTCCATCCTCATAATAACCCTGTGAGGTAAATGCTGTTATTATGATCCCCATTTTACAGATGGGTAAACTGAATCTCAAAGAGGTTACTCAATTGCCCAAGGTCACATATGTAGAGAGTGGTAGAGCTAGGATTCAAACCAAGGTGGGCTGGCCCCAGCCCTCATGCTCTTAACCTCTGTGCTCACCTGCCCCACAGAGAAACCAGGGCCAGCGGAGCAGAGATTTCATCTCAGACTCTCACTGCAAATGCTACTCAGCATCTTTTCATCTTACTTTTTAAAATCTCTCTTCAAATCAGCAATACCCTTTTCCCATGACTTGTCCTGTCTCCCTCAGGAAAGCTAAATTAATTCCTGCTAATTTGAACAGTTTATCTTCTTTGAGCCTGTTTCCCCATCTATTAAATGGAAATAGAGGTACATACTCAAAAATGTTGTTATAAATACTAGATGTGGTCATTTGAACAAAGTGTCCAGAGTGGTTTCTGACACATCTGAATAAGTATATGTTTCTGTTTGTTTACCACCTGGCAGCCTTTGCATTAAAAGAGGATGATTGACAGAATAATTAACTTATTCATTTACTCAACAGCTATTTATAAACAACCTACTAAGTGTAGGGCTTAGGTTTGTGCATTGAATAAAACAAAAAAAATTATGCAACAATATTTTGTAAACTGTAGGAAAGAAAAGGATGTGGTATAGTAGGACCCTAGAAGGCCAAGAAGGGCTTCCCAGGCTGAGAGGAATTTGATCTGGGTGTTGAAGAATGAATAGGAGTTATTCAGAAAGCAGGGGGAGAAAGGAGACCTTCTATTTAAGGTCAACTAGGACTAGTAATAGAAAAAGAATGAAGAATACAAATATTGGCTTGTTCAGCCAGCTTATTAGTCAGCCATTTTTAGAAAATTACCTCCCATTGCTTCCCTTTTCCTACTAATTTTTGTGTAATATAAAGTAACATGATCAAAATAAAGAAAATTAAAACAAATGCATCTGTAGAACACCATTCTAATGCACTGAGTGCTTTCTTTTTTTTTTCAGTATTTGTTTCTAAGCATTATTAATGACTCTATCAAATTTTCTATTTTTATTAACCATTAATTATTGTTAAAAATTCTGTGTTTCTAATTTTGGTGTTTACTATTACTCATTTCCTTTCAATGACAATTACTTTCATAGATTATGTTTAAAAATTTTTTTGAACATCTTTATTGGAGTATAATTGCTTTTCAATGTTTAAACTTTAAAACATTCCAAGGATAACTACCTTGAAGGATAAATCTCATAAAGCTGCAAAGTATGTAGACCAGGTTCAAGTTCTAGCATTGTTAAATACTACCTTTGTTCCCCGGGGGTGATTTATTTAAACTGCCCTGGCTTTTTGTTGTTTTGCTGTTGTTTTCTCTCAAATGGGGATTAGCAGTAACTACTTTGTGTTTCTTGTCATGAAAATTAAATAGTTTGCATGAATAACACTGAGCCCAGTGCCAAACTATTCAATATTAATGTCAGCCATAATTATTAATACATAATACCTACCTGTTTCTACATAAGTGCAAATATATATGTAAATATATCTGATTGATTTGATTCTTAGCCAGGAACAAAAACACTCATTTCTTATTTTACTCCAGTCTTATCGTATCTGTCTTTGCAATAAGAATCATATAGAACTGCAATGTCATCAGATGGTGTTTATTCTTTCATTCAGTTTGTTGCATGTGAGCTTTGTCCTGAACCCTGTCCTGGGCTCCTAAGAAGCTCACGGTCTGCCAGGGAAACAGATCAGTAAGGATGTGATGACAGTGAGATGAGAGGATGACCTTCTACCAACAAAGGCTATATAAGGCTCCGTAGGACTCAGAACCCAATGCCTCACTGTGGCCCACTGGACCCTGAATGATGTGGCCTCAGCCCATTCCTCCAGCCTCCTGCGCAAATCCCTACCCCTGTCTCCACCCTCCTCTTTCTTGTTCTCCCCCACTCCACATGCTTTCTTCCAGTTCCCATGCTCCTGTTTGTCTCAGGATCTGTGCACAAGGTCCTCCTCTGCCAGGAACCCCTCCCCCACTCATTACATGTTGCCTCCTTCACACTGTCATCTCAGCTTCAGTGACATTTTCTCAGAGAGACCCTGTGCCATCCACTGGCCTGTTGCCCTCAATTTTCTCCACCCTTGCATTTTCATCATTTCCTTCTTAGGACATTTCAAGTGTGTAATTGTAGATCACCCCCCTAGGCTGTGAGCTTGATGCAGAGATGGTGCCTGTGTTCATCTCCGTCCACGCAACACCCAGTAAAGTGGAATGTAGAAAGGGTTCTGTAAAACATGTGTTCAATAGAAAAAATCAGGTGAGATGCCAGACGGGTGGGTTGAAACTCACCCAGTGTTTAAAAGTTCACCTCAGTATCATATGACATTTGTCTGTATGATATTGCTTACATGTGGAATCTAAAAAAAAGGTACAAATGAACTTATCTACAAAACAGGAATAGAGTTACAGATGTACAAGACAAACTTACGGTTACCAGGGGGTGTGGGAGGAGGGATAAATTGCAAGATCGGGATTGACACATACACACTACTATATATAAAATAGATAACTAATAAGGACCTACTGTATCGCACAGGGAAATCTACTCAGTACTCTGTAATGGCCTATATGGGAAAAGAATCTAAAACAGAGTGGATATATGTACATGTATAACTGATTCACTTTGCTGTACACCTGAAACTAACACAACATTGTAAATCAACTATACTCCAAAAAAATTTTTTTTTAAAAAAGTTCACATCGGGGACAAGGAGAAATCATCAGTGGCTAAGTATCACCATTTGGAGGCAAGCATACAAATTTAGGATACGTTCAGATGACGGTTCAAATCCCAGTCTTTCTATACACCAGCTATGTGAACTTAGGCAACTCTTCACAACTGCATGGCCCGTATCATCTTCATCTGTGGAATGGAGGTAATAGAACCTAAGTGTGAGGTTACGGTGAGGAGTAGACCCAAGGTATCCAAAGCATGTGGATAAATACAAATAAATAGCATTATTATGTGTGTCTTCAGATGTAATAAGGAGGATCATAACTTGTATGAACTGAAAATATTTCAACACAGTGGGTCCTCACATCTCAGTCTAAGAGTGAAAGATAGTGGTCTGACCCGAAGGGCTAGGTTGCTGTGAGGAAAATTGAATTGTTGCAAAGTCTTTGGAAATACAGAGTGCCTACAGCAAGTGTTTGAAGGTCAAAGATTTATAGTTTCTTTTTCACAGCATTCAGAGGATGTAGAAAAAATGGTCACTCCTCATCTCAGACACTAGTCTAAATGCTGTACATATAGTAGCTCATTTAATCCTGGGAACTCTGTGAAATATTATTTCCCTGGCTCTACAGAAGAGGAAACTGAGACAGAGATGTTAAAAAGCTTACTCACTGTAGTTGTGATTTGCATTCCTCTAATAATTAGCAACGTTGAGCATCTTTTCATGTGCCTGTTGGCAATCTGTATGTTGTCTTTGGAGAAATGTCTATTTAGATTTTCTACCCATTTTTATTGGGTTGTTTGTTTTTTGATATTGAGCTGTATGAGCTGCTTGTACATTTTGGAAATTAATCCCTTGTTGGTCGCATGGTTTGGAAACTAAAATGAGGTATCACCTCACACTGGTCGGAATGGCCATCATGAAAAAGTCTACAAATAATAAATGCTAGAGTGTTTGTAGAGAGAAAGGAGCCCTCCTATATGGTTGGTGGGAATGTAAATTGGTGCAGCCACTATGGAGAACAGTATGGAGGTTCTTTAAAAGACTAAAAATATATAACTACCATACGACCCAGCAATCCTGCTCCTGGGCATATATCCAGAAAAAAAAAGAAAACAGTAATTTGAAAAGATGCCTGCACCCTGATGTTCATAGCAGCACTATTTACAATAGCCAAGACATGGAAGCAAACTAAATGTCCATTGACGGATGAATGGATAAAGAAGATGTGGTATATATGTACAATGAAATATTACTCAGCCATAAAAAGTGAAATAATGTCATTTGCAGCAACATGGAGGGACCTAAGGATTATCATATTAAGCAAAGTGAGTTAGACAGAGAAAGGCAAATATTGTATCACTTATATGTGGACTCTAAATAAATGATACAAATGAACTTATTTACAAAGCAGAAATAGACTCACAGCCATAGAAAGCAAACTTATGGGGAAAGGGGGAGAGAGGGATAAATTAGGAGTTTGGGATTAAAATATATACACTACTACATGTAAAATAGATAACCAACAAGGACCTACTGTATAACACAGGGAACTATATTCAATATCTTGTAATAACTTGTAATGGAAAAGAATCTAAAAAATTATATATATATATATATATATATATATATATATATACACACACACACATACCCCCACACACACACATACATATTCACTTTGCTGTGCACCTGAAACTAACACAACTTTGTAAATCAACTATATTTCAATAAATTTTTTTTTAAAAAGGAAACTTACTCAAGATCACAGAGCTAGGAAGAGACAGAGCCGGGACTTGAAGCCAAGCAGCATGACATAAAAGTCCACACTTTGAACCAGTGCATTCCCTGCCTGTATGTGGCGGAAAGCCCCATGGAATTTGAAGTTACACATGAGTTCAAATCCCTGCTCTACCACTTACTAATTGTGTGGCCTTGGGCAAGGTTGTTAATTGTTCTGAGCCTCTGTTTCTTCATTGAAGGGATAGAAAGGCAATTATGTCTACCTTGCAGGGGGTTATGACATTTAAGTAAGGCAGCTTGTGTAGTTGGTAGGTGCCAGCCTTGTAGCTGGTACTCACAGTCAATCTAAAATCCACTCCTGGGTCCTGATGTGGTTGAGATTTTACAAGCCTTGATGGCTTGTAATTGAGAAATATGCAACCGTGACAGGTAATCAATATGCTCATTTGGCAGCCAGGTTTCAGATGAAATAAAGCTAAATGATGATGCAATTAGAATATACAAACAAATCCTCAGCAGAAGCCAAACAGACTTGAATGCCTTCTCCATCCTAATCA
Source organism: Monodon monoceros (assembly GCF_005190385.1). Taxonomy (NCBI): domain Eukaryota; kingdom Metazoa; phylum Chordata; class Mammalia; order Artiodactyla; family Monodontidae; genus Monodon; species Monodon monoceros. Next base: position 50,770,151 of record NW_021703784.1, read on the forward strand.
TGTCTTCGTGTTCTGAATGCATCTGGAAAGCAATTTTTCTGGGTGAATCTGGATCTAGCCGCGTATAGAAGACTTCTTTCACTCATTGACCGTTTCCTTTATGCGCTTTCTTCTTGGAGCTCCCGTTTCCCTCCACCCAAGGGTAGACCGCACACAGGTCTGACTCCCTAAGCGTGAAGGATATGCTGCACACCTCACCGACAAACATCGTCCCCTGAAATGCACTTTGTCACTTCTTTTCTCATTGTCAGACAGAAATACAATAGCTGGCTAGTTTAATGGGGAGACGGTGCAGGAGGCAAGGTCTCAGCAGTCTCTGGCAAATCTTTCTAAAACAAATCCTTCTCTTCTCCTTTCCTGGAGTCTGTGAATTCCTAAACGACAAGGCTGTGTTTATGGTCACCCTCACACTAACCTTGTCCACCTTTCCGTTCTGGTATTCACAAGTGCAGCTTATGAACTTGACAATGAAACCTAAATGCCACGTGCCAGTGAGCATCATAAATCATAACCTCAGCCAGCTTTTTAGTTGCTCTTGGTTCAAGTCCGAGATCCCCTACTTATTAGCTCTGTGTCTTGGGCGAGGAATGTTAGTCCTAGTGCCTCAATTTTCTCATTTATCTAAAGAAGATGATGATCATACCTGGCATTTGGTTTGATGGAAAAGACGAAGTGAGATAATGTATGTAAAGTTCCCACATCACTGTTGGCACATAACAAGCTCACAATGTATACTGGCTATAGTTATTATTACCATCCTAAATTTTGACTCACATCTCAGAAATGAGGCCAGTTTGAGTCAGTTAATTTTCCTGGTTAGTACTTTTTTGAATATTGCAAAGAACGTGGGCTTTAGACAGATAAACTTGGTTTCAAATCTTAGCTCTTTCACTTCTGTGTGGCCTTGAGTAAGTTCCCTATCCTCTTTGAGCTTCAGTATCTTCATCTGTAAGCTGTGTAAAGAGTGTAGGTGAATATAAACATCTCTTCCCTGAATTTTAGCCTCAGCTAAAGCAAGCAAACTTGTGAGTATGTTAGAGTCCACAACTGTTACATATCCATGAAGATCTTGACATCACCATGATCTAAGACTGCTTCCAAAGGAGCCAGTGAAAGGACCAGTAAACTGGAAAGGGACTTCCGGTATCATCTTGTCTAATGCTTTCATTTTATAGAGAAAAAAACCCTCAAGGTTCATGGAAGTTTAATGACTCATCTGAGTGACACAGCTAGTAAAAGGCTGACCCCAGACAGATAACTCAGTTTTCCTATAGTGATGACTATTCTGTCCCAGTTGGTCAAAGCAAAACAGGGGAACAAAATAAGCAAAAGAGTGAATTCAGGTTAAAAATAAAGGTTGAAGGAAAGGAAAAGAAAAGGAGGGAAGGAAAAGGAAAGAAGGGGAGGGGAAAGGGAAGAGAGAGAAAAAAGGAGTGTGTGACATAACTTGGAGCACATGACAGTCCCGTGGTGCAGAGTATGGTGAAGCCAGTGTGAAGGGGTGGTGAAGGTGACGAGGCTGAGGTGAGACCCCATGGACTCAAATCCCAGCTCTACCACCTTGGAGCTGTGCAGTCTGAATGGAGGGAATTAACTTTTCCATGCCTCAGTTTTCTAATAGCACCTTCTCTGTACGGTTGTTGTGAGGGCTAAAGCAATCACTGATATAAAATTATTAGTACAGGGCCTAGCACATAGGGAGCATTCAATCATTGAGCTGTTCCTATTATTAAATGTGAAGTTGATGTCATCTCTTTTCTTCCCACTTTTATTTTGAAGTCATAGAGATACTTTATGTTTTTCTTTTTTTTTTTTTTTTTAATATCATGGAGCAAACCCTGTGATAAGGTATTGGAAGTAATTACAAGAGAAGCAAAGGGCAGTGGGGGAGAGGATTGTAGAGGAAAGGAGCACTAGTGTATATGCAGTGTCTGCTGTGTGCAAGGCAATGTGGGGCCAGCTTTGCACATCATCTACTTAATTCTCATCACAGGACTATGGGGCAGGTATTATCAGCCTCATTTTAGATGAGGAAAATGAAACTCTGAGTCATTAAATCATTTGGCCACATTTCTGACACACGAAAAAATTCTTTCCTCTCTTTTCCAAGATATATAGTGGCTGCCTGCCAGGACTGCACGGAATACAAGTCTGTTTCCAAAAGAGCCAGCCTATATTCCAAAAAATCTTTAGAAGGAAGATCCAAGAAAACCATCTACTACTGGTTTTCTTGGCTTTTAGGCAAACTATCACTGTTAGCTGTCTTTGACCGTTGCCATGAAGAACTCTCCTGCATTTTCCATTATTTTATCTCCTTCTATAAACTGTTAATTACTAGATTTAAAGTAGGCAGTCTCTGAGTTTACATATTTTTCTGTGTTTTTTCATCTTAGGATAAACGTTATTGCTGCTCACAAGAAAACTTGAATGATGATGTTCTTGGACATTGATGGGAATGTCTAATAAAGGTAAAAAAAATCATATATATATATATATATATATATATATATATGGTTAAGTTTTCTTATACTTATTCTATGCTCAAGTGTTTATGGTTAGCAGGAACATGTTGGTGGACCAGCGGAGGTGGAGAGCAATACTGTTGTGTTATTTTTCTGTTCTGTTTTGTCTTGAGCAAAATCTTGTTGTTTAGAAATGGCATTCTCAACAGACTTTTGTCAGTATGGTCCATCACAGTTGGTACAGGTGACTCATATTAAATGTGCAGATCTCTTTGGCTTGAATGGGTTGGTTTTCTTTCCTGTGAAGCATTGTTTTTAATCTCTGGAGAAGGCCAAAGGAGAGGCCTTTATTTGTAATGCATAGTGAAGTTCTGACACTTAGAAAATTCTTATAAATTAGATACCCTCTGTCTAAGTTAACTGAAATAGATTATAATTTTGAACATAGGATGGGCTATATTTAAATGAACTGAAGTTAATTGTTTGGTATATGGGAGGTAAAACTTTTCTTCTACCCTCTTAGGTTTATCACCTGGGGCCTGCAAATTAAACTGACTGAGAAAAAAACAGATTAACATGAGAAAAAGTTTATTTACGCATGCAATGAGCATACATATGGAAGTGCTCAGTGATGAGTAATTCAAAGAAGTGGTTATATTTTAGGGTTCTATACCCAACTTCATAGGGAAGGTTCCTATGGGAAGACCAAATAGGATTCTATAGGAAAGACAAATGGGTTTTTTAGGAGAACAAATGAGAGATAAGAAAGTTTGTGATAATGTTTGTCTATACAGATAGGAGTGGTTTTTCCATCTTCTTTAGGTCATAAAACTCCCCAGGAGAGGAGATTTATGGTAGCTTTATTCTTGGTCTCTCTCCTGGGAGCAGACCCACCCTGAAAAGGGAATTTATGGCAGTCCTCATTTTCAGACCTTTTTCTTTATTCTGATTCTTCCCTTATTCTGTCAGACAACGGAGGCTCTAAGAAGGTTTTTTTCTGCATCTGTTGAATCTCAAATCTCTTCAGCTCAAAATAATCTTTATATCAACTCTAGTGTTCCTAGTGGGTCCCCTTACGAGCTATCGGAAGATATTCCTGCATCAGTCTTTTTTTCTGTTAACATTTTATAGTCTGTTATCTTTTTGGCTAGGATGATCAGAATTTAGTATGGCATATGTGAAAATACAATATCATATTTTAACAGGACCTCATGGGGATTATTGGGTGCTCTCTGATTTTTCATACTTCAGTTTTTGATTTAGACCACAGCTCATGTCGAAGAGAGAGAATTCCAAAGGAGACTTTGTGGTATGTCCCTTTGATGGTGACAGTCTTTCTGGTTATAAAGAAGAGAGAAATACTTAAGTTACACCAGCTGATGGGGAACTATTCTAAAAGCATCTTGAAAAGTAAGGAAACAGAGGAAGCCATCTGAGCAATAACATAGTCAGACTTCATGAAGAACGAGAGCGACATCCAGCATATAGTTGTGACCCAGAGGTAGAGCCAGAGCAATTCATCTTGCCAAACCTTTATAACTGCTGAGAACGACCTCTCACTGTAACAAGTTCTCCATACTTACTGTGGAGATGGTCTCACCCTCCGCTCCCACTACTATAGCTGCCTCTACTGCTGTCTGTCTTGTAGCTTCTGTGCCATCCTGAAGTGCACCATATATCCATGTTGCCAACATAGACGGATCAGATTAAGTCGGTTTGTCACTGTCCATTATAGGACATCCTAGTGGGAAGAGTCCCTTTGTGAAACATTCTCTAGGTCCCTGGACTCCTTTAAGTCTAGCACATAGCTGTTTGTTGACAGCTGTTGTGCAAATACATGGCCCAATGAGTTGTGGTCAGGGAAACAAGTCTACATGGCTGCAGAAGACACAGCCTTTGGCCTCATTCCCAGGAAGGGGCTGTGAGAATGCCAGGCATTTGTAGAAGAACTCCCATCCTTTGGGATGTTGGGTTTCTGGTCTGATCAGACTATGGATTGCCAATTCCCCATGCATTGCAGTGTCCTCTAGGAATACCACATTGGCAGAATTCCCTTGGTTCGTATGTGAGGATCTGACTGAAACCTATGCGTACTAGTCCAATAGAAAGTCTTCCGTTGAATAGGAAAACACGATCTTCGGCATAAAGAATAAAAGGCAAGCTACAACTTTACGCCATAAGGAGCAACATAAGGGACAAATTAAGGAAAAGGAGGGCTACTTGTGAAGGAACTAAAAGGAGATGCTTGAGAAGAGAAAGGTCTAGGGAGTGTTATGTAGGTGACCCTGTGCTTTTCTTCTTTTTCAAGAAGAGACTCTGAGGTTCTTTGAGGGAGCATGGAAGGAACAATGAGATGTCCTTTTCTTACAAATCAGAGATCCAGAGTCGGAGAGTAGCCAATGACAGGCAATTTCAATTAGACCCTTGAGTCATCCAAAGGATCAGAGAGTGGCCCAAGATAGGAGAAACTTGAATGGAAAACACAAGAGAGAATGAGTTGGAACTTAATGAAAGTTGTCCTGCTCTACCTCTACTCCCACTACCCAACCTTCTAAGACCAGGGAGCAATCTAAGAGGGCAAATACTATTGTTTCTCCTCTTGCTCTAAAGTTTTCCTCTGTAAAAACCAAATAATCTCAAATGTTTTCTTTCACATAAAAAATAAGTTAATGGGGATACAATTTTCTCATTTCAAAACTTTACTCCCCCGGTTTTCTCTTGAAACTTTGGGACCTGCTCTTATTCAGCCTTTCCTGTGTACCTGCCAATGACCAAATTAATGAAAATTTGCAAATGATGTCAATGGAAAGACTCAGAAATAGGTGATCATGCTTACGTCATGATGTATATTTTATAGATTTGAGTTACCTTCCTCTGGTTTTTGCTGCATTTATACACAGCAATCTAGTCATATTGCTGCTCATAAAAGTCATGCCTGGTTCAGATGCTGGGGTTAACTGTGTCTTTTGCACTGGAGCTGTGCAAGGATCATGGTGTTCTGTGACCTCCAGGTGTTCTGCCACCTGGACAATGTAGAGAACCGCTGTTCAGGGTCATAGTTTCCATATGTGAGTCCCACATGTGGACACAATATTTGTTATTGTTGACTACATGTCCCAGACCATCTTCCTACAGCACTTTATTCAGAATTTTCATATGCCAAGGGTTATATTTTCCTAGGTTTACCAGACAGAGAGTTGAAGCTTGCAAGTTAATAGCCTATAGACAGCCAAGCCCACTGCGACACATGAACTCAAGGAAATGCCAACTCGATGGGTTGCCAAGGATGGTCAGGAGGTGACTCCCCTTTCTGGAGAAACTGTCCCCAGCCAGAGGGCAAATGAATAACCTGATACCGCTCTTACAAATCAGAGGCTGAAAACACTTCGTAACCAGTTGACTAGGTCTAGAAAAGAAACTGGAGAGTAGGTCAAAACATTTATTGAGTACCTGCCATGTACCTTAAGGATAAAGTCAGCTGAGGAGGAAAGTCTCCAGGCTGATCTTCTGAATCAGAAGAGCCAGTTTATGGGAGGAAGAACCCAAGATATGACTCATGTCAAGAAGCCTCCAAATGAATGGACTTGGGTAAGAATTCTCCACCACAGAGATATGGATGGTGAAATCTGTGTCTGATTTCAGGGAACCCACTTGGCTAGAAGGCTAATGCCAGAAATTGGGTTTCCCAAAGACAGGCTAGAGACAGAGAAATGTTATCTCGATAATCAAACTGTGGAGCTCTAAGCCAGCGTCCTTGAGAGATAGTCAGGTGTTAAGCCACATAAACCAAATAAAACGCTAAGTCTGAAGGACAAGACTGACCTTTAGAAGCAGAAAGAGGAGGCAGAGCCTAGGGTCAGAAACAGAAAGTCTAACGTTTATGGAACACTTACCATTTAAGTACCATGCACTGATCAATATTTACAAATTAACTCATTTAAATGAGAATGATGCTAACAAGCATCCTCATGTTCCAACTGAGAAAACTGAGGCACAGAGAGTTCAAGTAACTTTCCCAAGGTCACACAGCTAGGAAGCTGTGAATTTGGGATTTGGTCTCAGGTAATATGGCTCCGGAACCCATTTTCCCAATGGTGACACTGTAAATTGCCTGTGCAATTTCAAAGGAACGGGTTTGAACCTAGCCTTGAACAAATAAGGAGAATCCAGGATGATTCACCCAAATAAAGTCAAGTCTTCAGTTTGCCTCTCTGGTTCTGTGTGTGCAGTCAATGTGTGTCAGGAAGGCTTGATATCAGAAGAAGCAGACAGAAAATCAACCAGTGGTTAGGAATTCTTGGGCAGTGATCCCTTGCAAATTTGGAGTTTATCATACTTGTGAGTATGAGATGCTGTCTCTGAAGATTCCTTCCTCATTTGCATTTTCTGCCACTGGAGCACCTGTCAAGTGATGTGTCTGTAAGTCAGTCCTAGCAGACACATTCAAGCGTAGCATCTACATGGTTCAGACAGGAGCCGAGCTGAATCTGCTTCCTGTCTGCCAACATCAGGGTATTCTTTGGTGCCAAGCAGGGGCCAGCTCCGTAGCCCGATTGCTGGCAAACAGAAGCCACGATTCAATCACCTCCAAGCTGGTGCCAAGTGGCCTCACACAAGGCATTTCCTGGCCTTGTGTGAGTGCAGGGTTGGCAGAGGTGACCCTCTCTCACCCTTGTGAAACAGAAGGCCTCACAAATGTCTCTGGCCTGGCTCCTGGGAAACCGTCCAGCTCCTCAAATGCTGCATTTGAGTTTTTGTGACTCTTGTTCTATAAGAAAAGGCTTCCAGTATTGTAGCTTGCAGTCAAAATCCTAAAATAAGACTAGGGAAATAAGACTGATTTACCACTCCCTCCCCACCAACCACCACTAAATAAGGAACCAAATAGCCCTTCCCACCCCTGACACCAGGTGTGCCCCTTCTCTCCTCAACATTCTAGGAAGCAATCTCCTTACACGGGAATTGTCAGGAAAGCACTGGCTGACAGGTTCTATTATTGCTTCTGATCCCATTGGTCACATTGCATAACATCTTAACTCCTAACCTAATCCGATGGATGCAGCTTGACAGGGAGTAGCAGGGATGCTGGTCCAGCTTCCCACAGCTCTATTTAAGACCCCGCCTCCCTGCAGGCTGCTGGAGACCCACACAGCATTCAGAGCACTTCAGGACATATTTCTCAGTCAAAATAGGTACAAGGGCAGCAGCCTGTCCCTAACTGTAGGGTTAGGTCCTGAGAAATAACTATGGTCATTCTTGATTTCTTATTTCAAGAAGGTTTAAGATCTTAAGTCAATGTAAGAAAAAGTAGTGTTTAGAGGACTGAGGTTGTAAAGGCCCTCAGAAGCACTTTATATTCCATGAAATCATTAAATCAATGAAAATGGCAATGTCAATGACATCTTAATTATCTCCAATTTAAAAGAGGACGATTGAACAAGTCAATTCTGTGCACCATTTCTTCCTCAGGAGAAATTTTTAGCTTACGCGTTTGTTTTACTTTGTTGTGGGCAAGTGCATGCTAAGGGGAATTTAGTTTTTCTGTGCCTGGTCCTCCGTCTAGATATTCAGGGCCTTTCTGATCTTGTGGCCCAGAGTTGATTATGTTGGCCTCCTGGGTCCCATATGTCCCCAAAATGCAGGCTCAAATCATGTGTTGTCAGCTTCTTTACACCATCCCCCAGTACCTTCCTGCTGCCCCCTGAAGGTACAAGGAGGGTCGTTTACTCACAATTCCCTTTTTTTCTCTCACAACACTCATTTGAAAAAGTCAACATTCTTGTACTGCCTGGAAATTAACTCTTGAACTCTTTAATCTAGCCCAACCCCCAATGACTTCCCAGTAACTCTGGAGTTGTAGAGAGCTCACTGACTGTGATCTGGCACCCTCTGGTGGCTGGCGTGCCCTGCAGCTTAAATATTGATGGGGGCTATTCTGTACCACGTGGCTCCCTGGAATCTCCTGCACTTCCACGTGTGCTGTCTTGTCTTAGCCTGTTGGGCCAGGAGAATGTTGCAGATTCAGGGACCCATCTTCAGCCTCCCTAATTCCCAGACAAGGCTGACTGACATTTCACTGCCCAATCTTATGTCCACATGCAGAAAATAAAAACTTCAGCCAACCCCTGTTTTCTGTCTGAAGATGGGGTTGGGTAGAGAATGAAAGCTAATTACCAGTCATATTATATGAAATTGTGTTACCATGGGGTATTTTTGTCATGGAATTGTATTGTATCTATCTTTAAATTTTTGTAGAGTTACATGAGATTATACATTAAATACACTGTCTCAGTCTATGTGAGCTGCTGTAAAAAAATACCACAGACTGGGTAGCTTATAAACAACAGACGTTTATTTCTCACAGTTTCAAAGGCTGGGAAGTCCAGGATCAGGGTGCCAGCACGTTTGGGTGAGGGTCATCTTCCTGGTTCATAGCTGACAGCTTTTCAGTGTCTGGACAGGGTAGAAGTGGGCTAGGGCTCTCTCTGGAGCCTCTTTTATAAGACACTAATTCTTTTCATGAAGGTTCCACATCATGACTTATGTACCTCCCAAAGCTTCACCTACCAGTGCCATCACATTTGGCAGTTATGATTTCAGCATTTGTATTTGGAGAGCCGCAAACATTTAGACCATAGTCTTCACTTAATACAGTTCCTCACACATTCTTATTAAATCACAAGAGATTTTATTATTGATAAATATATAACACATAACTTAAAACAGAAGTTCTTGAGGTTTTCTAGAAAGTATAAAGAAGTAAACTGACATAAACCGGAATTGTGTATTTAATAAGAATTCCAAATGGGAAGAGATTACTGCAATTCTATAATATTAGAATTCAAGAAATTGGCCACCTAAAATAAATATGTCTACAGTCCATGAAGCATATTTGAATTAAATACATATCATGAGCCCATAGATGTTTTGCTTTACCAGGCTGACAGCTCTGACCTTCACAGACCCCTCTGGCAGAGCTTGTATGACTCCTTGTTACATATTGAAAGCTTGATGTTCATTTTAATAGAATTTCACCTGTAGAGAACTGTGTGATCTCCCCTATCCAGGATGAGCCCTGAATGGAAGAGAAGAAGAGGCAGCTAGGACAGTGGGGAGGATATCTCCCATCATGGTCTGTAAAATCTGTCTTCATCAAAAGGGACTGGTACTATACTGAGTTTTCTGGGACACATTTTTGGTGCTCAAAGCAGTCATTATAAGATGTTCTTTAAATTGTTCTTGGAATCATAGTTTAAGTTCCACTCCATGACATTGTGCCATGTTTTATGCTAAGTTCTAGAGGCAGAAACAGATATGGCTGGTTCCTCATTTTGAAGAGTTCGAAAGTCTTAATGAAAACAAAAAGTAAACAGACAAATATGCAAACAGTAATAATACAGATCAGAGCACAGATTGGAAGGAAAAGAGCTTAGAGTCAGAGAGACCAGCAGAAATGTTTGCAGTATTCCCAATGAGAAGAGGAGGCGAGGAGGACTGGATAAGGGCAGTGGAAGCAGAAATGGAGAGAAGGGGACAAAGAAAGGGGATATCTGAGCTAGGAGCTCAGGGAAGGTGTCAGGAAGCGGACAGCTAAGAAAGTAAGAAAATTAAGGCTCTAAGATAAGAATAGCTTTGAATTATCCATATCAAAATGGTTGCATTTCTCCTACTGTCAGATCAATTTCCAAGGAGTTTAAGCCCCGGTAATTCATTTCAGCACTTTTTAAGGTATCTGTGATGATCAGTTGCCTGATGCATTAAGAAACAAGCTACTGGGGCTTCCCTGGTGGCGCAGTGGTTGAGAGTCCGCCTGCCGATGCAGGGGATGCGGGTTCGTGCCCCGGTCCGGGAAGATCCCACATGCCGCGGAGCGGCTGGGCCCGTGAGCCATGGCCGCTGAGCCTGCGCGTCCGGAGCCTGTGCTCTGCAATGGGAGAGGCCAAAACAGTGAGGCCCGAGAACCAAAAAAAAAAAAAAAAAAAAAAGAAAAGAAAAAAAGAAACAAGCTACTGATGGAATGTATGGGTTTTTTCATATAGTTTTATTCCTTTTCTTTTTAGTCCCCAAATGCTTTTGAAGTTGGAAGGAAACTGTGAGTCATATGCTGCTTAGTCTGGAAGTGAGTGATGCCATTACCAGCTGATAGAAAATCAGGTTATAGGTCCCATTTGTTTCCCAGTGTCTCCATGATGTGACATTAGGAGATGATGGCTGTGGTTATGTGAAGACATTTGTTCCAATGATGTTCATAAATACACTTTGTTATGCAGTTATGTCGAATCGCCTGCTTTTCCCTCCCTCTCTGGGATCAGTCTGCTTCTCAGTTGCTTGATTTCTCTCTCTGAAATAGGACTGTGCTAACCAAGAATCTGGAACTCAGGTGTGAGACATGGAATGTTAAATCTACCTGCACTATTTGTGTAGGAGATAAAAGCAAGATGGGAGGGGAGAGGGAGGGTGACCCTGGAGGAATTCTAAGCCTGTAAGACAGCGTTTGCATTTCAGCTGAACACTGAGCCTTGTGGAGATGGAGAGGTGGCCTTTCTAGGCTGGTAGGATGGAGAGTTTGTTACTGAAGGATTGGCAAGTATCTTTCCTTTCTGGGTTGGGGCCTTATATTTTGGCTCAGTAGAGGTGGTGGATTCATGCTTCTTGGGGTTCATGAAGAGCTCTAGAGAAGAAAACATACAGTGAGATTAAATGATCCTGGCTGTTTGGCTCTAGATGCTCTGAGGGTCACTTTATTTGTGAAATGAGAATATTATTAATCCCCTAGAAAGATTGCTAGAAGATGAAATAACATGGGGTGTTTCTAGCCCACCAGCTTTAGACATTAACTGACCTAGGGCCTGGTCCTCAAGGATGTCAGTTTCCTTCCACACATCTGCCCTCCTCACTGTGAATGCCTGGTACATGAGAGAAGGCATTCTGTCACAGCGCAAACAAGCTCCATAGTGAAACCTACTGTAGTGCACTGAAACACACCTTAATGGGTACATGACTCCCTGGGGATCTTGTTAAAATTCAGATTGTTACTTAGTAGTTCTTATGCGTGGCCTGAAATTCTGCATTCTTAACTAGCTCCCAGGTGATATAGATGTTGGTGGTCCCTGGACCATACTTTAGTATTAAGAACTGACCAGACTGGGTAACAATATGGGGCAGGCAGGAGGACAAGGAGAAAAGTCTCCTGCTGCATAGTCTGGCCTTGTAAGGGAAGCTGGGCCATTAAAGAGACAGTGTCCAAAGGCTGTTTCCAGCCAAGCCAGGTGTGTGGTGGTCAGAAAGGAAAGTCCATGCTATTTGTGGGATGTGATTGTGGGTGATGCCAGGCTCGAAATGATCTTGAAGCAGGAAGACCTGTGTAGCGATCTCTATGTATAAAATCTCGGTGCCTCCTGATTGCCCTTACTTTAAAGTCCGTGTTCCTCAGTGTATCCTTATTTCTGAAGATTGAAGCAATCCAGTGTTTCATGTCTTTCTCCCTGTAACTGAGAGACCCTGGAGAGCTGGATCTTTGTTTTTAAATTGTCACTGTCTTCCTGGGCACGGTGCTGGGCTGTGGCAGTCACTCAGCAAATTCTACTTAAGTGAAATTGAAGAGTGGTTGGAAGAAACAGGATGGGATGGTTATAGCTGCTCTGGGAAACAACCTGTGAACATGAAGGAACTTTAACCAAGAGGTCTTGGGACTAGATCAGGGAGGACCCTCTTCTAAGAAGAGGGCTATGCACTAAGCAAGGTAAATCTGCATGCACACAGTGTGATTTGCCGGGCCATCCTAGGTGAGGAGGAATCTAAGTCTTGTGGTTTAACCCATCACTGGGTAGAGAAGAGAGTGATGCTTTGTAATTTTCAGAAATGCTGGTTCTAGATACCACTGCTAGCCTGCTTTCAACACTCAGCTTCTTTGTGAAAACACAGCCTTTTCCTTCCCCCGGATCCTACCCTCATTTAGGGAAATACAGTAAGTAGTTAAGGTCAATATTGAATTCTTGAGATTCTGTTTAGTGTTTAGAGCAGGAAGAAGTAAACTTGACTTCCATCCAGTTATGGAAAACTTGCATTAAAAAAAAAAAAAGAAAAGAGATGCTACTTCTTCTGTATGAAGTCTACCCTCTGAGCCCAGAACTTGCCTCCTCTATCCCTGCATCCTCTGAGATCATTGGCTAGTTTTCCTAATGTACAACTGCAGTCCCTTTGTTCCTGAGTTCTTAGTTGAAAAAGCATCAGCTGCTTTCTATAGGTAAGGCTTTATCTGTGGTGTTTTGCCAGCACTATTTTGTCTAAGCAATTCATGTTAGCAATTAATGGAAAACATTTCTATACCAACCAGGTAGGGAAATGGACTCTAGATGTGAATCCCGGCCTTATCATGTACGAACAATGAAAATCAGGGATCTTAGACTCTCTGTACATCATGCAAAAACATTGCTGTGATTTATGTCAAAGAGTGTTCCGCCTATGTTTTCCTCTAGGAATTTTATGATATCCAATCTTACATTTAAGTCTCTAATACATTTTTACTTTATTTTTGTATATGGCGTTAGAAAATGTTTTAATTTCATTCTTTTACATGTAGCTGTCAGTACCATTTGGGCCAGGACCATACTGTTTTGATTACCATTGCTTTGTAGTATAGTCTGAGGTCAGGGAGCATGATTCCTCCAGTTCTGTTCTTCTTTCTCAAGATTGTTTTGTCTATTCAGGATCTTTCATGTTTCCATACTAACTTTAAAATTATTTTTTCTAGTTCTGTGAAAAATGCCATTGGTATTTTGATAGGGATTGCACTGGATCTGTATATTGCCTTCAGTAGTATGGTCATTTTAACAATATCAATTCTTCCAATCTGAGAACACAATATATCTTTCCATATGTTTATGTCATCTTCACTTTCTTTAATCAGTGTCTAATTATTTTCCAAGTACCTCCGTAGGTAAGTTTATTTCTAGGTTTTTTATTCTTTTTGATGTGATAGTAAATGGGATTGTTTCCTTAATTTCTTTTTCTGATAGTTTGTTATTAGTACATAGAAATGCAACAGATTTCTGTGTATTAATATTGTATTCTGCAACTTCATCGAACTGACTGATGAGCTCTACGTGTTTTCTGGTGGTATCTAATTACTGATTATTATTTTATACACATGAACACTGGTACTTAGAAGAGGTAAGTAACTTGTCAAAAATCAGTCAAAGGGAAAAAAATACAGAGGAGACCTTCAAGATGGCAGAATAGTAAGGCGTGGAGATCACCTTCCTCCTCACAAATATATCAAAAATACATCTACATGTGGGAAGCTCCTAAAGAACACCTACTGAATGCTGGCAGAAGACCTCAAACTTCCCAAAAGGCAAGAAAATTCCCACTTACCTGGGTAGGGCAAAAGAAAAAAGAAAAAAAACAGAGACAAAAGAATAGGGACGGGACCTGCATTTCTGGGAGGGAGATGTGAAGGAGGAAAAGTTTCCACACACTAGAAACTCCCTTCACTGGCAGAGACAGGGGGTGGGCGGAGGGGAAGCTTTGAAACCATGGAGGAGAGCGCAGCAACAGGGGTGCAGAGGGAAAAGTGGAGAGATTCTTGCAGAAGGGATAAGTGCAGACCAGCACTCATCAGCCTGAGAGGCTTGTCTGCTCACCCACAGGGGCGGGTGGCGGCTGGGAGCTGACGCTCAGGCTTCAGAGGTCAGATCCCAGGGAGAGGACTGGGGTTGACTGTGTGAAGACAGCCTGAGGGGCTAGTGCACCATAGCTAGCCAGGAGGGAGTCCAGGAGAAAGTCTGGACCTGCCTAAAAGGCAAGAGACCATTGTTCTGGGGTGCACGAGGAGAGGGGATCCTTTCATGTCTGCCCACAGAAGGCAGAGTACTCCCTAAATGAGCTCCAGAGACAGGCGTGAGCCATGGCTATCAACTCGGACCCCAGTTTTCCCCCAGAACACACAGCATGCCTCAGGCTGTTGCAATGTCACACTGGCCTCTGCTGACACAGGCTCGCCCCACATTCCAATTATAACTATCGTACCCTTCCCTCCCCCTGGCCTGAGTGAGCCAGAGCCCCCTGATCAGCCACTGCTTTAACCCCATCCTATTTGGGGGGAAAAAGATGCCTGAGGGCGACATACACACAGAGGCGGGGCCAAAACCAAATCTGAACCCCAGGAGATGTGCAAAAAAAGAAGAGAAAGGGAAATATCTCAGTGCAACCTCAGGAGCAGTGGATTACATCCCCAAAATCAACTTGATGTACCCTGAATCTCTGGAATACCTAAATAGACAACAAACCATCCAAAAATTGAGGCTGTGGACTTTGGGAGCAACTGTAGACTTGGGGTTTGCTGTCTGCAACGGATTTGTTTATGTTTATCTTATTTTAGCTTTCAGTGCTTGTTATCATTGGTGGATTTGTTTATTGGTTTGGTTGCTCTCCTCTTTTTTTATTTTAATAATTTTAAATTTTTATTATTATTATTTTTCTTTCTTTCTTTTTTTCTCCCTTTTCTTCTGAGCCGTGTGGCTGACAGGGTCTTGGTGCTCTGGCCTGGAGTCAGACCTGAGCCCCCGAGGTGGGAGAGGTGAGTTGAGGACATTGGCCCACCTGAGACCTCCCGGCCCCATGTAATATCAATTGGCGAGAGCTTGCCCAGAGATCTCCATCTCAACACTTAAGACCCAGCTCCACAAACAGCCAGCAAACTCCAGTGCTGGACACCCCATGCCAAACAACTAGCAAGACAGAAACACTACCCAACTCATTAGCAGAAGGCCTGCCTAAAATCATACTAACTTCACAGATGCCCCAAAACACACCACCGAACGCAGCCATACCCACCAGAAATACAAGATCCAGCCCCACCCACCAGAACACAGGCACCAGTCCCCTCCACCACAAAGCCCACACAAGCCACTGAGCCAACCTCACCCACTGAGGGCAAACACCAAAAATAACGGGAACTACAAACCTGCAGCCTGCGAAAAGGAGATCCTAGACACAGTAAGTTAAACAAAATGAGAAGACAGAGAAATATGCAGCAGATATAGGAGCAAGTAAAAACCCACCAGACCAAAAAAATGAAGAGGAAATAGGCAGTCATCCTGAAAAAGAATTCAGAGTAATGATAGTAAAGATGGTCCAAAATCTTGGAAATAGAATGGGGAAAATACGAGAATTGTTTAACAAGGACGTAGAAGAACTAAAGAGCAAACAAACAATGATGAACAACACAATAAATGAAATTAAAAATTCTCTAGAAGGAATCAATAGCAGAATAACTGAGGCAGAAGAACAGATAAGTGACCTAGAAGATAAAATGGTGGAAATAACTACTGCAGAACAGAATAAAGAAAACAGAATGAAAACAACTGAGGACAGTCACAGAGACCTCTGCAACAACATTAAATGCATCAACATTCAAATTATAGAGGTCCCAGAAGAAGAAGAGAAAAAGAAAGGGACTGAGAAACTCTTTGAAAAGATTATGGTTGAAAACTTCCCTAACATGGGAAAGGAAATAGTCAAAAAAGTCCAGGAAGTGCAGAGTCCCATACAGAATAAATCCAAGGAGAAGCACACCAAGACACATATTAATCAAACTATCAAAAGTTAAATATAAAGAAAAAATATAAGAAGTAGCAAGGGAAAAGCAACATATAACATACAAGGGAATCCCCATAAGATTAACAGCTGATCTTTCAGCAGAAACTCTGCAAGCCAGAAGGGAGTGGCAGGACATATTTAAAGTAATGAAAGGGAAAAACCTACAACAAAGATGACTCTACCCAGCAAGGATCTCATTCAGATTTGATGGAGAAATTAAACCCTTTACAGACAAGCAAAAGGTAAGAGAATTCAGCACCACCAAACCAGCTTTACAGCAAATGCTAAAGGAACTTCTCTAGGCAGGAAACACAAGAGAAGACCTAACACCTATCCTTCTCAAACTCTTCCAAAATATAGCAGAGGGAGGATCACTCCCAATCTCATTCTACAAGGCCACCATCACCCTGATACCAAAACCAGACAAAGATATAACAAAGAAAGAAAACTACAGGCCAATATCACTGATGAACATAGATGCAAAAATCCTCAACAAAACACTAGCAAACAGAATCCAACAGCACATTAAAAGGATCATACAACATGATCAAGTGGGGTTTATCCCAGGAATGCAAGGATTCTTCAGTATATGCAAATCAATCAATGTGATACACCGTATTAACAAATTGAAGGATCAAAAGCATATTATAGTCTCAATAGATGCAGGAAAAACTTTTGGCAAAATTCAACACCGTTTTTGATAAAAAACTCTCCAGAAAGTAGGCATAGAGGGAACTTACCTCAACATAATAAAGGCCATATATGACAAACCCATAGCCTACATCATTCTCAATGGTGAAAAACTGAAACCATTTCCTCTATGATCAGGAACAAGAGAAGGTTGCCCACTCTCACCACTGTTATTCAACATAGTTTTGGAAGTTTTAACCACAACAATCAGAGAAGAAAAAGAAATAAAAGGAATCCAAATCAGAAAAGAATTAAAACTGTCAGGTTTTTTTGGATGATATGATACTATATAGAGAGAATCCTAAAGACGCTACCAGGAAACTACTAGAGGTAATCAATAAATTTGGTAAAGTAGCAGGATACAAAATTAATGCACAGAAATCTCTCACATTCCTATACACTAATGATGAAAAATCTGAAAGAGAAATTAAGGAAACACTCCCATTTACCATTGAAACGAAAAGAATAAAATACCTTGGAACAAACCTACCTAAGGAGACAAAAGACCTGTATGCAGAAAACTGTAAGACACTGATGAAAGAAATTAAAGATGATACAAAAAGATGGAGAGATATACCATGTTCTTAGATTGGAAGAATCAATATTGTGAAAATGACTCTACTACCCAAAGCAATCTACAGATTCAATGCAATCCCTATCAAACTACCAATGGCATTTTCACAGAACTAGAACAAAGAATTTCATAATTTGTATGGAAACACAAAAGACCCCGAATAGCCAAAGCAATCTTGAGAAAGAAAAACGGAGCTGGAGGAATCAGGCTTCTTGGACTTCAGACTATACTACAAAGCTACAGTAATCAAAACAGTATGGTACTTGCACAAAAACAAACAAAAAAATAGATCAATGGAACAGTATAGAAAGCCCAAAGATAAACCCATGCACATATGGTCAGCTTATGTTTGATAAAGGAGGCAAGCAGATACAATAGAGAAAAGACAGCCTCTTCAATAAGTGGTGCTGGGAAAACTGGACAGCTACATGTCATAGAATGAAATCAGAACACTTCCTAACGCCATACACAAAAATAAACTCAAAGTGGATTAAAGACGTAAATTTAAGGCCAGACACTATAAAACTCTGAGAGGAAAACATAGGCAGAACACTCTATGACATAAATCACAGCAAACTCCTTTTTGACCCACCTCCTAGAGAAATGGAAATAAAAACAAAAATAGACAAATGGTACCTAATGAAACTTAAAAGCTTTTGCGCATCAAAGGAAACCATAAACAAGATGAAAAGACAACCTTCAGAATGGGAGAAAATATTTGCAAATGAAGCAACTGACAAAGGATTAATTTCCTAAGTATACAAGCTGCTCATGCAGCTCAATAAATCAACCTAATTCTAAAATGGGTGGGAAATCTAAATAGACATTTCTCCAAAGAAGATATACCGATTGCCACAAAACACATGAAAGAATGCTCAACATCACTAATCATTAGAGAAATGCAAATCAAAACTACAATGAGATATCACCTCACACCACTCAGAATGGCCTTCATCAAAATATCTACAAACAGTAAATGCTGGAGAGGGTGTGGAGAAAAGGGAACCCTCTTGCACTGTTGGTGGGAATGTAAATTAATACAGCCACAGAATAGTGTGGAGGTTCCTTAAAAAACTACAAATAGCACTACCATATGACCCAGCAATCCCACTACTGGGCACATACCCTGAGAAAACCATAATTCAGACAGAGACATGTACCACAATATTCACTGCAGCTCTATTTATAATAGCCAGGACATGGAATCAACCTAAGTGTCCATTGACAGATGAATCGATAAAGAAGATGTGGCACATATATACAATGGAATATACTCAGCTATAAAAAGAAATGAAATTGATTTATTTGTAGTGAGGTGGTTGGACCTAGAGTGTGTCATACAGAGTGAAGTAAGTCAGAAAGAGAAAAACAAATACCATATGCTAACACATATATATGGAATCTAAAAAAAAAAAAAAATGGTTCTGAAGAACCTAGGGGCAGGACAGGAATAAAGACACAAATGTAGAGAATGGACTTGAGGGCATGGGGAGGAGGAAGAGTAAGCTGGGATGAAGTGAGAGAGTAGCATTGACATATATACACTACCAAATGTAAAATAGATAGCTAGTGGGAAGCAGCTTCATCACATGTGCTTTGTGACCACCTAGAAGGTTGGGATAGGGAGGGTGAGAGGGAAACGCAAGAGGGAGGGGATATGGCAGTATATGTATACATATTGCTGATTCACTTTGTTATACAGCAGAAACTAGCACATTATAAAGCAGTTATACTCCAATAAAGATGTTTAAAAAAAAAAAAAAAACACTCAAATAGTAAGTGGAAGTTCCCAGCATGAGCCTGGTTTCTCTTTTGGTTATCTGTCTTTTCAAGAATGTTTTTTGTTATTTCTGCCTATTTTGCTTTTCCCAATAAAAAATTTTATCAACCTATTTGGGTTTTGAAATTTAAAAAAGGAAAACAATTTTAAATTCTTGTTAAAATATTGATTGGAATTGTATAAAATTTATACATTAAAATAAAAAATTGGAAAACTTAATAATAATCTTCTTATTTATACGTTCATCTCTTCTTTAAAATAAAATGCCTTTTTACTTCCTCCATACCAAGTAATATTCTGGGTACAATTGATAAAGAAATGAACAAAATGTAACCCATGCCCTCAAATCCCTTTATCAATGTAGTGGGTAGACAGATACATAAATAAACAGTCTTATCACTGGCTTTGTTTACTAATGCCATTTATAGAAAAAGTTTTATTAATTTTTATTTCATTTTACTTTATTCATTCTAACAAATATTATCTGATTTATAAAATGCCCTTGGTGTATAATCTGCACATAATAGAGATTCACAACATTTTATCTAACATATGATTTGTAATTCTGACTTTTGAATAGTGATAGATGCATATTCTGTACATTGCATAATGCCCCCAGCAGAGTCTTGGGAAGAAGCCTATAATCAAACATATTAATATTTCTGCAGCAGTATAAATGTCAAACTTAATGACTTTACAGCAGCTCAAATCAGTTTTTGCATCAAATGAGTGATATGAAATGTTTAGTTTGCAGAATATTTTAGATGTCAGGTTTGCAAGCATGGCTTATGGATCTGTAATGATTTTTTTCTTTCTTTTTAATATGTATTCATTTTATTTCCTTGTTTGCTTGATTGCACTAGCTAGACCTATTTAAGTGATGTTAAACAAGGGTACACAGAGTGAACAAACTTGTTTTGTTCCTAATTTAGAGATCTGTGTCTTGTGCCCCCTAGTAAAGAATCTCTTGGTTGAGAGTTTAAAATGGGAATATTCATCATATTAAGAGGAATTATTTTATTCCAACTTGAAAAATGAAAATGTTATTAAATTTCATCAAATGTATTTAGGGGATATTAAAATATCCATCTACCTTTGTTTTTCATTATTATCCTTCTGATAAATTTCTATTGCATTATTCCATTTTCTTATATTGAAACTGGTGTATTCCTATTGGATTATTGAATCAGCAATATTAGATTGTTAAACTTTATTTTAAAGTAGTTAGTTTCCAGTTTTGAATCTATGTTCATGGTTTAGATTGTTTTGTTTTCCTTTTATTTTTTGCATAATATCTTATTACCTTTGGGGATCAGGGTCAAATCTGTCTTGTGGAATGAATTGGATAGTTTCTCCATCTTCTACTCTCTATAATATCTTATGATGAATGTATTTAGGTACTTTTTGAATGCTTGAATTAAATCACCATTAAATCTCTCAGGATCTAATGTCTTTTGGGCAGACAATTTTTAAAGGGCTTTCTATGATTCTTCCTCAGTTATTAGTCTGTTCTTATTTTCTGTTTCCTTTCTAAACTTTCCAAACTTTCCCAACTTGATTATGTCTTATTAGATTGGGAAGATTAGAAGTTAAAGGAGGAGGTGTGTTTACCCTGTCCAGCGTTGAATGCATATGTCTTTACATTGCAGGATTTATAAGGGGTTTTATTTGCTCTTTTTTTTTATTATTTATTTTTTAAAATAAAACAGCCATTTATTTATTTATTTATTTATTTTTGGCTGCATTGGGTCTTCCTTGTGCACAGGCTTTCTCTAGTTGTGGTGAGCGGGGGCTAGTCTTTGTTGCTGTGCATGGGCTTCTCATTGCAGTGGCTTCTCGTTGCAGAGCATGGGCTCTGGGTGTGCGGTCTTCAGTAGTTGTGGCACGAGGGCTCAGTAGCTGTGGCTCATGGGCTCTAGAGCACAGGCTCAGTAGTTGTGGCACATGGGCTTAGTTGCTCCACGGCATGTGGGATCTTCCCGGACCGGGGCTCAAACCCGTGTCCCCTGCCTTGGCAGGTGGATTCTTAACCACTCCGCCACCAGGGAAGTCCCTATTTGCTCTTTTAATTGTCTTTTTTTTTTAAACTTGGGACTTCATTATGAAAGATATTTGATTTGGGTCCAAATGTTCATCAGTCTACCTTTCACTGTGCTATCTCTGAAATTATGCTTTTAAGAACGATTAGTTTCCCAGAAAATCACAGCCTGAAAGAACATGAGACATCCTCTGGTCTTGTCTATTGATTTTAGAAATGGGAAAACTGAGGCGTCAGCTGATAAAATAATTTATACAACTTATAGTGTCAGGAAAAAAAACAAGCTCAACTTAGCTAATAGATTGTTTTTTTAAAATAAGCATAGCAATGAAACATCATACATGTATATTCCTTCCTTACTGATGTCGGAACAACCACCAATTCCTGGCTCCCAAGTATTACTCTCTCTACTTTGTGTGGGTTGCTACCCAAGAGCCTCATGGTGTCCAGGGGCATAATGGATATGGTTGCCAGCCTTTCAGCTCTAGTTTCCAGGGATATGTCATCAAATCAATAAAGTTCTTAGACTTCACATGCTACAGAAGGAAAGATAAGAGCAATCCCAAGCACTATGAGTGATCCATAAATCTTCCTTCAGTTTGCATATATTCATTACGAAGCATTGCCCAAAACCCAACTGAGGATGTTACTTATTTGTTTTATTATTTATGTGAAAATTAGCAAAACATGAAATAATAATGACTTGAAGGAGTGAGAACTGGATTATGTATAGGTAAAGATCAATCTCATTGATTTTATAGATGGCCATGTTCTACTGGATGATCAGTGCCTGCCATCCTGTAGACCGACCCCAAAACCATGCCAGGGCCAAAGCAAAAGTGGGTTTTGATACTAACCCTCGCCTGTGTCAATAAACATGACAAGGACAGCACTTTACTATATGAACTTTCAGGTATAGAAAACCAGTTAGTGAGTTAATCTGATTCTCTAAGTGGTAGACTTAATGAAACATTATTTTCACAGCATCCACATGAGACTTTTGCTTTAAAATTTTCTTGTGCAGTGGAAATTGTTATGCCTGTTTTTTCATGCATAATGAGTATACAAAATAGTAGTAATAATAATTACATTCACAGTGCTCAAGATTGCCAGGAATAGAGGTGCTCATCTCCCATCCCAGGGGTCTGGGCCCTCATAGTCAGGCAGGCTATGGCTGGGAAGGACTAGTGGGTGAGTATGTAAGGAAGCCTTCCTCTGGGAAACTCAGGGGATTAAGGTTTTTAAAAGTTGTGTCTGCCGTTACTTTTAAATGTTGAATCCAGGGCAAGAAATGGGAGATAAAGCCATCAAGATCAAGATCTACATAAACCGAGAGTCAGAGCTTAAAATAAAAATAAACAAAATCAGACCATTTTTTGGTGGAGGACTAGTATTAAATGATATAATGAATATAAAACACTTAGCACAGGGCATGACACATAGTGCTCAGTAAATGTTGGCTGTTATAAAACAGAGTTTTCAATGTCGGTCTCTTTTCCTTTAAAACGTAAATAACTTTATATTCTCCTCCTTTCAGTTATCAAACCCTGTCAGCTAATACTTGCAAAGCATTTTCTAAACCAGATCAATTCTCATTGCTTCCAGGACTCCTTGTTGGAACTGTCATCATCTTTCAATTGCAGTAGCACCAAAATTGGTATCTCTGTTCACACCATTGTCCCCAGCAGTGTGTCCACCACCCAGAAAACCGTACAAGTCCCTTCTTCACTCAGGCACTCCCAGAGGCTTTCCAGTGCACTTAGAAGCTTGCATATACACTTTACCATGCCTGCAAGGCATCCACATGGTCTGTATCCTAGCCAGCTTTTCAATTTCATCTCCTCTCATCTTCCCCCACTTACTCTACTTTTGTTGGAGCTCTTAAAGAAAAACTCTTGCCCTAACCCCTTTGCTCTTGCTGCGTCCTCTGCCATAAATATTCTTCTAACCTAGCATTCAGTTTTTTCTTTTTTTCAAGATTTTATTCAGATAGAAGCTCTGGTGGCTCAGTACTTAAAATTTTACCATCCCCTCATTCTCTATCCCCCTGCTGCTTTTTTTTTTCATACTCCATCTCTCTTCAATCTGAAATTTTATTATACATTTATTTATTTTCTAGTTTGTAATCTGTTTCTCCTATAGAATGTAAATTCCACACAGGCAGGGACTTGATCTTATTTACTGGTGTGTCCTCCAGTGTCTGGCACCTACTATAGTAGGCATCCGATAAATATTTTTGGGTGAATGAAAGTATAGAAAGTTCCTTCTAAAGATGTGTGTTTGTATTTGGAATACTGTGTCAAATACAATATAATATGGTACACCAAAATGTATACATGGATATGAGATAGAAGAGAAAATAAATGTGGCAAATAAAAATTAAAATAATGGGAAGTGTTTTCCATGAAGTTCATTTCATAATCATATTTTGTACATTGCTAGATGGGTTATATACTTGACTTTATCAGTATTTATTTGGCAATCTATGTGCCAAGAACTTTCAAATACACCATTTCACTTTATATATATATATATATATAAAATATTATATGTATATTAAGTGAAATGACATATTTGAGTGTGTGAGATAGATAGATAGGTAGGTAGTCAGATAGATAGATAGACAGATAGATAGATGTCAGTCAACCCTGAGGAGTTGATGTTATTCTGCCCTCTATGTATCAGCTAGGAAGAACAGAGCTCAGAAAAGCATGGTTACTTGCTTACTACCACTCAGTCAATGGAACCACAATACTTAAATAAAGGTGTAAGGAATGTTGAAGCTCAGGCTTTCCCATTTCCACAAAAGTTTTTTTGAAAGTTTTTATTTCTTGCTCCACTGCTTTCTAGTTGTATGACGTTATTCATATTACTTGACCCTTCTGATTTTTTTCCTCATTTGTACATGAGAGAAAGCTGATTTAGTCTGTTTATCTGAAAAAGTTGCTGCACATTCAAAGGGAGTAATAAATGTACACAGTGAGAAAGGAGGTTAACTGTTCATCACTGCAGGGACATCATCTCCCTGTGGTGGCAACCCACTGAGCCAACAGAGGAACAGAAGCAAAGAAAAAGATGATGTGAAGGTCTTGATGCCTGGAGCTCTGTTTTGAGCTCTGTGTCCAGTCATTCCTGAAGCCAGCCCATTCCCTCCTTTCCCACCATTCATAAATAGTACATTTCCCAATTTGACTTAAACTAGCAGGGTAGCTCTCATTCACAATTTAAAACCTCATGGTTAACACAGAACTCCACACTGACCTCCTAGGTCTCTGTTGAGGTAGTTCCCAACACACAGGGAGACTTTTCGCTTATTCAATCCATACACATTTATAGAATGTATCTGACATTATGGTCCAAGAGTGTAATGTTGAAAAAGACTGAGTATCTGCCCCCGAGGAGCTCCAACAGTAATCAGAAAGCAGACATTTAAAAGAAATGTATGCATATTACATGTGTGCAAAGTGTTATGATGGAATTACATTTGAAGAAATTACATTTAAGATGAGCCCTGAAGGATAAGTAGGAGTCCACACCACCTCTGATCTGTTCACACAGACTTCCCCTTAAATCAGACTTCAGTACCTTTTGTAAATCCAGTCAGTTTTAGATAATATCCCCAGGTGGAAAAAATGACATTTCGGATCAAATGGTCATTCTAGGCTCACAAATACATTTTTAAAGCATCATATACCTTCTAGTGCCACCAGCCCATGAATATATAGTCCACTGTAGCGGTTCTTAATAGTTTGGGGACTCATAGACAACTTGTAAAAATTAGTATCAGTCTTTCCTCAGAAAAATGTGCACAGAAGAATTTTGCATACAGTGTCATGAGTCCCGTGACGCCTGATTGAAATTCCCTACCATGCAAATGAATCAATTATCCCTTCAGCAGGCCTCACTTTGGGGTCAGGACTCCGCTGAATTCTGCCTACAGGCAAGAGCTAAGTGCTTCTTCCAGTAGGATAATGGCAAAAGTGGAGGATGACTTGCTAAAGAGCTTTACAAATATGATTTACCATCTATACCTTGATGCTCCATAGGCATCACTAGACTAGATTAACTCACTAGATGGAGCTCAGGAGGAAAATAAGTCAATCAACCGGGCTCCTACTTCCAAGAGTGAGCTATTCTCCAAGAAGCCAGCATCGAGCTCGGGAGTCTGTCTCTCAAACAGACGTGAGTTATGCAGCCTCCATCTGTAGGGCATTGGACACTTCCTCTCCACTGCCGCACACGAGGTTTCCTAGCCATAGTTATTGAATTAATCAATCAAATTTTATTTTTATTGCACCATTCTGGAAAATCTGTTCATACCCCTTTCCAGTAATACTGAAAAGAAAAATAATCCATACCACCCAATTAAGAATAAAACGTATGTCTTCTTGACGATGTCTGAGCTGTGGTGGTTCCAATGGTCATTGGTTCTTGGAGTTACTCAAAATTAAAGGCAAGATAGACTACTGGGATAATACCTGCAAGCAGATAAGTTTCATTACAACCACTAAAAAAAAAAGAAAGAAAACACTTAAAAAGTAAGGGGTCTCAGATGCCCTAGAGTCTACAGCCAGAAGCAATAATAATAACATGCATTTACTGAGCACTTTCCGTTCTATGAGTTCAAAAAGCTGCACTGTGTAATACTTAATTCACCCCTACCGCGGAAGATTTATAACTTCTCCAGGGCCCAGGGCTTGAGAAAGGAAGACCACTCAGGCTTTCACTGATGGTCTCGGCTGATAAAGATGCTGAGGGTGTACATTTCCTGGCATTAGAAGAGAGAGATCTGCAATCTAGAATGGGGGTTGTGGCGGGGGTGGGGGTGGATGTTGGGTGCTGACAGAGAATAAGGGCACGATGTCAAGATGAAGCCATCCCCAGAAAAAGAGAGCCCACCAGGAACACTTGTGAGCAGCGTCACCTTGTGGATAGGCCCAGCCTCAGAGTGGCATTCTCAGCCTTTCAGCTCCATAAACTCCATCTTGTTAGGGGCCCAGAATTGGTGTAACTCGAGGAACTTGCTGGACTGTCCCCCAGCTCACAAGACACACATTCAAATTAAACCAGAACACCTCTCAGTGTGTTCACATAAAAAGCAAAGGTGGTCCTTTCAGTGACTAAATGGCAATGTTAGCTCACCAGACATCTGACTGGTTTTCCAATATTAAAAAAAAAAAAAAAAAAACTTTGGGAGCTGAAGTGGTGGTAGTTTGATGCACATGGGATCAATTTAAAGGGCACTTTTTTCTGTTCCTTCAGGAGAATTTTGGGCAGACTTTCTTTATCTCCCTTTGTCCCTGCCTCCTTTCTACCTCCATCCATTTTTCTCTCATACATGCAGGTCTTATGATATATGATTTTCTCCACCTAAGATACTGTCTCTCCGTGCTCATGTGCACGTGCACGCACACACACACACATTTTGGCCAACCCTTGTCCATTCCTTAAATGTCAAATCCCTACAAAGTGTTCTGCCATTACTGGGCTAAATTCTGTTATGGGCTCCCGCAGCATCACACACTTCTCTCCTTATCATGTTGTTTTATCTATGATTATGATATAGCCCTTACCATGAGGAATAATAGTTAACTTATATTTTCCTTGCGACTGTAACTTCCTTGTGGGCAGCGATGAGTAGCATCTTGTTGGCCTTTCTCTGTACAGCACCTCACGGGGGAGCTAGCATATCCAGAACATACTGTGCTCTTAAGAACCACAAAACAAATGATGGTTAACGTGTCCACAAGACTCAAACGTGCCAGGCACCGTGCTAAGCATTTTGCATGTATTAACTTATATACTCTTTGCAGCTTGCGTTTATGTACCATGGTCATCATTTTCAGAAAAGAAAAATGAAGCTCACAGAGGTGGTCACTCTCTTAGTTTGAGTCCCCCAGAAATAAATCCAGAAAACAGGATTCAGGAACAAGTAGTTTATTTAGTAGATGATTCCAGGAAATACCCATGGTGAGAGAGGAAGTAAGACAGGAAAGGGAAAGCAAGCAATAAAAGGTGCGTTATCTGGCCAGAGACCACTGTGGGTGACTGAAACTCAATCTCCCCGGGAAAACTCAGGCAGTCAGGAGAAAACATGCCAGAGAGTTATCCCATCAGAGGTGCAAGGGGCTGGGAGTATGTATACACCACCTTCCGTAAGTCATTGGTTGAGGTCTGCTGCGGGTGGGTTTGGAGGCATGACTCTCCAGTCTTTCTGGCCTGCTGAGTGTTGCAGGCAGAGCAGGCTCTGGCCATCAGGCAGTTTGTAGGCAGGTAGAGTGCGCTATAACAGAAAGAGCTAAAGTGATATGGGAAGAGTTCCACTCAAGTTTCCATTTTTCACCAGGGACAATATTGGGGACATGAACCTGAATATGTTTGACTCCAAAGCACATGCTTTTAATGACTATTTTTATACACCTGTGTCAAATAAATGAATAAAAAGAAAAAGAAAACATAAACAAAATGAAGACATGCAGACTTTCACAAAGGATTTCTCATTGGAGCTAAGATAAAGTCTGACGAAGCTTCTCTGTCTGCCACTGGAATGGTCGTGCTTTCTGGATTCAGTGTCTCTTCCCTTGGGGATGGCTGCAGTGCTCTGTCAATTTTCTTTCTCTTCCTTCTTCCCCTGGTAAGGGGACTCCTCCACTTTGGTTCTCTGTATTCTTTCTTAAGATATGATAATATACTGATTTGGATACAGTCAAGTCTTGTCCTATCCTGAGAGCCATGCTGTTTCTATGGCGATCACCCATCTATCAGCTCTCTGATGCTATGCATTGATTTTCTTGGTCAAAAGCTCAGATCGCTGAGGGCAGAGCATACAGTTGCCAGAAAGCCCTGTATCCTGCTTGTATGTTTCTTCTTTATTCTCTTCTTTCCCTCATACACATCATCTCACTCCATGCAGTTTCCAAAATTAGTTTGCACCCTCAAATGTAGTCAGTGTGTTTTATTCGTGAGGTAATGGCTCACCTTTCATAATGCAATAGCTTTGTTTTGAGAAGAGTTGTTTGTTCATTCAGTTCTTGTCAATCAAATCCTTTTATTAAAAAAATAATCAGCTTTTACAGTAGTAAAAAAAAAAAAACAGTATAGTCTCAACCACACCATTAGCCAGTGTTTGCATGCTTTCTGTACTTTTGCTTATTAGTGAAATAAATTCTCACCTTCAGTTCAACAAATATTGGTGGCACACCTACTGTGCGCCAACCACCGTGTTATTGATCAAAAGATGAATAAGACATGCTCCCTGTTCTTAAAGTCTAGGGGGAGAGACAGACATCAAACTGCAGTGTCAGTGCAAGGTGACATGCTGTATCATAGAGTAAAGCATAAAGTGGTATAAAAAAGTAAGTACAAGATAAAACAGCCTACAGGAAGGCATGGAAGCCTGAGAGATTATGCAGAGGACATAATATTTGTGGCATTTGGGTTGAAAAAAAAACAACTCATGCACGGGTTCTAAAGTGTATGCATGTATATTTCCTTCAGGTAATATAGAAGTTTCCATGTGATGCAAAAGATGGTTGAAAGACAGGTGTCTTAGCCATTCACCTTTTGCTCTCTCCCCTAATGTATCAGCTTAGCTCTGCATCTTGGGAGGCCCACCTCCTGGATTGCCATTGTCACTTGGGCTAATTCCTCACTGAGAGTCTGACGGGGTGGGGTGGGGGTTAAATGCTGACTCTTTCCTCAGCTAAGAAGTCTGAACTTAGTTCTATAGGCCAGTGACATTTCACGCTGTGTTCCATAGACCACTTGGATTAGGGGAGGGGTGAATGAAACAGAGCACAGGATGGGGAGTAGGGGGAGGTGACAAACAAGTGCTATTTGGGTTCTTCACCTCTACCTCCACTGAAGCAGCCCTGTTCATTGCTACTTTCACATGACACTTAGGAGACAGAATTTGGCCTACAGAACACAGGAAGGAAGGAAGGAAGGAGGGAGGGAAGGGAGGGAGGGAGGGAGGAAGGGAGGAAGGAAGGAAGGAAGGAAGGAAGGAAGGAAGGAAGGAAGGAAAGGGAGGGAGGGAAGATATTATGGTAATTGGGAGGTATAGAATTTGAAATGTTTTACATAGGGTAGTGAAATGACCATATGTGTGATTTAG
The DNA here is from genome assembly GCF_005190385.1 of Monodon monoceros. Classification (NCBI taxonomy): domain Eukaryota; kingdom Metazoa; phylum Chordata; class Mammalia; order Artiodactyla; family Monodontidae; genus Monodon; species Monodon monoceros. Next base: position 50,799,413 of record NW_021703784.1, read on the forward strand.
AAAGAGCCTTTGGTCATAAAGGTAGGAAATGAAATGCAGGGTGTGAAACTAAGGAAGGAAAATCAGTGAGGAGGCTATTGAAATACACCAGGTAAGAGGTGATAGACCCAATCCAGGACCATATTTGTGGTTCTGGAGAGGAAGGGTTGGAACTGGATTCCGGGAAAATAATAACATGTGCTCATAGGGTTGTCACAAAGATCAAATATTATGAAATATATTTTAAACTGCACAGAGGAGTGCAGATGTTAATTATGAGTGTTATTTTGACTAGATCATAGCTGTCTGTATTCCTAGTCAGTGTTCTTTCCACAAGTCACTCCCAGGATTCACTGTAAATTGAGCTTTCAGCTAATTGGATTTGCTGAAAGCAATAGAGAATGCCATTTGGCTACTTCCTCTCCAGGGAACGTTGATATTCAAATCTCCAGGTCATTATTTAGAATCCTCAGTTCCAACATGGGAAATTTAAAATTGGATCTCCTGTTAATCTCTAAAGCAAGCTCTCCTTTGCCTCCAGAAGGAGCAAATATTTGAACTTGAGAAAGAGGATCTTTTCTGCAACCTCCAACAAGTCGTTGCCCGAATTATCCAGCAGTGGTAGATCCTGATATTCTGAGGGGACATGTAACAATGGTGGCTAATACCTTGTGTTACTTAATAATAAGGATGATGATGACGAAGAGGGTAATATGATAAAGATGAGCATCATTATATCGACCACATTTTAGCACATATTCTGTGCAGTTTCTATACATTAATTGTCTCATTAAAGCCTTATAAGGATGTTCAATATTATCACAATTTGATAGTTTAGGAAACTAAAGCTCACAAATTTTAAGTAACTTGTCTAAGGTTATATGATTAGTAATATATGGATTAGAGAGATTTGATCCCAGCCCAGTCTGCTTGGTTCCAAATCACACACTCACTGTTTCTAGGCAGAAGGATCGAGTACCCAGAGTTCCCTTACTCCTCACTCCACACTCTCACCAAGTGAGGTCCTCGCCTTGTCTCCAGGCAGAAAGTTTTGTCTAAATATTCTGGCACTGGACACTCCAGAGTGGATTTTCCTGATTGGAGTTGTCAATACATTGAGGAGGCCTCTCTAAGCAGAGAAAGTGACAAGGCCTTACACAAGACAAACAGAATGGCAGTGTCTGCAACTCTCAGAAATGTAAGCTTAATGTGTCAGGCTAGGCTAACAGGACTGGTGGGAGATGGATATTCTTCTAGCTTCATGCTCATGTAGACCTTAGACAGAAAATCGGGCAAGAGGATTCAAAGCAGGCCCTCAAGGTATTTAACTGTGAACTGAAACACATGCATTACAGTTCTGTCTAGGGCTTGGAGGGATTCATGATAGAAGCAAGCCACATTTTTTCAAGAAGTTTTCAGTTCTCTGACTCTACTTCCGAAGAGGGAGACACCTCAACAGTGTGCCCAGTTCCTTGTCCAGGCCTTTCCTCTCAGCTACCTAAGACTGAGGGCTGTGAAGTCAGACAGCCAACATGTACATACCCCTGCTCAGCCATTCACCTACTATGTGACCTTCAGTGTTTTTTGTTTTTTTTTTAACTTCTCTGGACCTGTTTTCTCACCTATACAATGGGGAAAGTGATAGGACTTTGTCATGGGGTTTTCAAGTGGATAAAATTGTATCATATATGAAAAGAGCTTGGCTTAAAATCCAACACATAATGAGAGCTCGATACATGATAGATACAAATAACATCGTGTGTGTGTGTGTGTATACACAAACATTACACATATGTATTATAAACATATATATTTTCAGATCATGGAGTGGGAGCGTGAGATAACAGAGAATGCCTCATTTTGTAATTCTGTTTTGAAATCACTTCTGTATATCATAGGTTCCCTGAGTTTCCATTTTCTCATTTATGAAATGAGGAAGGGCAACTACATTCCCTTCACTGGGTTATTATTATCATTAAGTAATACAATATGTATTAAAAGGTTAGCACAGATCTGACATTTAATAAATGTAAGTTATTATTCTGGAAAAGGATATGGAGGCCAGGGAAACAAATGAGAGGTGAGTCATAGAGACAATTGTACAGACTATCATTTTTCCTCTTTTTCTAAGAATACATAGGGCTTCCCTGGTGGCGCAGTGGTTGAGAGTCCGCCTGCCGATGCAGGGGACACGGGTTCGTGCCCCGGTCCGGGAAGATCCCACATGCTGTGGAGCGGCTGGGACCGTGAGCCATGGCCTCTGAGCCTGCGCGTCCGGAGCCTGTGCTCCGCAACAGGAGAGGGCACAGCAGTGAGAGGCCCGCGTACCGCAAAAAAAAAAAAAAAAAACAAGAATACATTTCAGTTGTATTGCTTAGCTTCTCTCACCCTCACCCTCCTCATTTGTAAAATAGAGATGATAAAACTTGCTGATGCACCTGTACTTTATGATGTAGCTGTAGATGACAGGTATAATTTTTATGAATATATAGAGAGGTGTAGGTGTAGATACAGACATGAATGTGGTTAAGTGGCTAGCACTGTGCCTCGTATACAGTGGCTACTAAATGTATTTTAGTTAATTTTTTCTCCTTTCTTCTTCCTTTTCTTTCTACCTTATATTCTCATGTCCTAATCTCCAGATCCTGGATTACTTTTGCTCTGTATTATAATGCTCCAAATTGATCTTACTCCCTCTTTCTACACTAGACTAATTAGGCTCTAAAATCCTTGGAAATAGGACCAATGTCTGGTCTATGTTTTGTCCTTCACAGTGCCTACCACATGCCTGATGTAGAAAAGAGATTCTATAGATATGTGTTGCATGTGTGTTGCTTGTCAGTAAGTGGGGAGAAAATTCAATTTGTACTTAGCAAATGAAGGAAGTGAGCGATATGGTTATAAAGAAGGTTGTGAAAAAATTTTCTTGAATTGAGTGTAAGGAACAAGGGTATCATCAGTGTTAATAATGGCCATAAGATATAGGGTAAAGGAAATGAGTAACATACTGATATACTCATAGCTACTGTATTTCGGATTTTCTGCCAGCCATCTTGAAATACAATAACTTGACCAACTAATCAGCTTTATGACCTATGCCATGATATTTTCTTTCCCTTCTAATGTTAGCCATACTGTTGCACTAGTCAAAACATTTTTGTACAGCTCCCTTCAAATACCCCGTGTGTATGTCATATGTGCCACTTAGTATGCACAGATAGTGATCATACAATGGAAAAGGGCTCCATGATCCTACCAGTTCCTCATCCAACATCTCTGGTGATTTTCTTTTGCCTAGATTATGGCCTTTTAAAAATGTGATGGGTACGAAGCATTTAAGAAAACAATCATTTAAATAAGAACATATGTATCTTTGAGAATACAGTTCAGCCTAGATCCAGGACTCAGTAATGGAATCATTTAGTGCTCTCACCTTGAACTTGTCTGCAAAGAGGGAATGTTTACGCATTTGTAAGGCTGAGGGGGTGAAGGGCTTTGGGAAATCACATGGAGATAATTATGAGGCTCTGAGTTGTTGACTCCCATTTCTCTCTGTTCTTGCACCTTCCCTCTCCAACACTCCACTCCCTCCCAGAAGGATTTTTTTTTGCTTTTTCTCATCAAAATAGCCTTGCTTTTCTTGGAAGTACTATGATAACATGAAATCCTCCTAGCTGCACCATAGCATGTAATCCATTTTCATAGGCAGTGACTAATAATTATATCAATAATGATAACCAATATGTTCTTGCTATATTCCAGGTTCTATACTATGGACTCCCACATTATTCAGTTTTTATAACTACCAATGATTTAGGTACTGTTATCATCCTCGTTTTATAGAAGAAGAAATTGTGGCTTAGTAAACTGAAGGAACCTACCCAAGGATAACACTTAGCAAATAATCGGCCTTGGATTTGAACACAAGCACGTCAGAAACCATATCATTACTTCTTCTTTATATTCATTTTGCTATAGGAGTCATCATTTCACCCAAAATTCACCTTATCGTTATTGAGATTTATAGCAGGCTCGGCTCAGTGTTATGCTGGGCAAAGGGAACGTCGGCATTAAAATAAACGCCCTCTGTCCTCTAGATACTTAAGAGTCTCAGAGTTCCATGAGCGGTATTCCTTCATTTCTTCAGGATCCTTCAACATATATTGAACGTCTGCTATTTTCAAGGCCCCCGAGCTAGATGCCAGGAGTATAAAGATGAAAGGACAGAATTCCTATCTCAATCGCAGTCTAGTACACGTAAGGCAGTTACAAGGCATTCAGGAAACCACTGTGACCCCATCCCCAATTTCACCCCACTCCGTGGAACATTGTGGAACTTGTCCTTCTGGGGTCACATGCCCCTTCAGAAATCCCTCAACACAGAGCTCCAGTCAGACATGACCAATTAATTAGATTTAGTACTTGAAATGAAACCTATTTCCAACCCTCATCTACTGCAAAGGCAGACCTCGAGGTATATAGGAGCTAGAATGGGAACTCAAGGGCATTACAGAGTGCTAGGGTGGGTCCTTAAAGATCACCCAATCCAACCCTCTGACTTTTCTAATAGGGAGATGAAATCCCTGACAAAAGGTAGTGAATGAGACAGAATTGCGTCAAGAACACAGGTCTCCCAAACACTTTCCACCAGACCACAGTGTGTTCCCTCTGCCTGAACTGCTCTCAACAATGAAGGAGGGGCAGCCAGGCCTGGGATTTTTCTATGGAGCCAAAGAAAATGGGCCCAACATTGATATTTGCAAGTATCTGTAAAACTTTCTCAATGAAGAGCCCAATTGACCTGAGTGAGGAGACACCCAGGGCTGCTTCCTAGAGGCCGGTGCCGATCTTTTGATTTGTATGCCATTTCTTTTACCTTATCCCTTTAACTAACATGAGGAAAAAATGGCATCTCTGTCAGTTCATGACAAGTCTCCCCCATATTCAGCTTGGCATGCTGGGACATGAACTTGAGGTAACTGTGAGCAAAAGTCAGAATGCTAAAATAGGAAGCATGAACGGGTGGACCTGCTCTGCGTGCACTTACCTGGATCAATTTTCCACTTAGACAGCTTTTGCCCAGTTGTGCTAACTACTAACCAATCTATACTTCCTAATGGATTAAAGCAGAAAGGTCAGGCATCATAAAATCATCCATTTCCCACTCATTAATATTCGAGTGTGGGTTCCTGAACCTGCCCAGGGCTACATAACAAGAGGGCTTTTTATAAGACCAACACTATATAGAAACATAGGTTGTGTGCACTTTTCTGAATGAATGAATGAGTGAATTAATTAATGAATTAAACAGTACATGAAGACATGATAATTGACAATTTATATGAGAAACTGTGTAAAGGGCCGGGACTAGGGTAAGGTGAGTGTCTTACTCACCAGGAGCCACGTTTTCTCAGTAATCATGATACGTATAAGATACTTTATGCAATATTTTTAAGTTAATACAAAAGTTTATGATAAAATATCAAAATTTTAGGTACAGAATCAGCTGAGCTATGTTTATAATGGAGAGAGAGATTTACATGTCAGGAAGATAAGGGGACTTTGAATAAGACAGGAAAACCAAGGCTAAAACCTTGCCTCTGGAAATCATTAGCTGTGTAGCCTTGGGGGTTTTCATTAACCCTTGGCCTCAGTTTCCTCATTATTGAAATGGAGATAATAGCTCCCATCTCATATAATTGTTGTAAGAATTAAATACACAAAGGACATAGCTCCCAGGTTATTTATTTCATTTGTTTAGTCAAGTTTTTCAGAATGCTTTCTTTGTCTCAAGCATATATGCAGGTTACAAAAATTAGGAGAAAATAAAGGAGGAACTGATATGAATTGAGTTCCATATACTGTGTCAGACACTTTACTAAGTGTTTGTATGTTTGAATGGAGAACGAACAGAGACATTTCTGCAATGGGATAGATATCCTCTGGGCCCAGACTGAATGTACAGGGATGTGTTCTAGGGCCAGAAGTAGCATCTTTTGAATTACTACTACATGACAGGCATTTTCACTCTATAATCGAACTGTTATACTCAGTGGGTGTGTGTATGTGTGTGAAGGTCCATGTTACAAGTGAGTAAGCTAAAATTCAAAAGTCTAGGTTAATTTTCTGAGGTCACACAGCTAATCAGGAAATGAGCTGGCATTCAGATTCCCAGTGGCCTGTTTTATTCTATCACACTTCTTTTTAAGATATGGGAAGTGGAAGCTTCTCAGGGGAGACACTCTCACACAAAAAGTAGAGTTTTATGGAAATACTAAACAGGGAAAGATTTGAAAACTAAATAAATGGCACCAAGAAGTTTAGTCTCTTTAGTATATCTGTATAAACCCAAGTGTACCAGGGAAGAGCCTGTTACAAATCTGACTACATGTTGGGTCTTGTTTCTTTTACTTTAACCTTTGCTTCCCATTGCTTTTGCTCACTAAAAGGATACTGTCTATACACAATGGCCTGCCTCAGGGAACCCCGCCCCTCTGCCTGAAGGTTAAACCATAGCGCCTTTGTTCAGGGAAACACCCTGATCCCATCCACCTGTGAACAGCTGCAAGAAAGAAGGAATTAACACATCCCCTCCCCGAGGCTGGCCATTCCAGGGGACATTTGCAAATTTTAGGGCCTTTTTACTTTACTTTCTCATCTCCTTCCTCTCTCTGTTCTATAAACGAAACTGGCATCCAAATCCTGAGAAGATGGGTTTTTTTGAGACATTAGTCCGCCATCTTCTCTCTGCCAGCTTTCTGAATAAAGTCCTGTTACTTGTCTCAACACCTCGTCTCCCTGTTGTGCGGCAAGCAGAGTGAGCTTGGACTCAGTAACACAAGCAATATGTTGTGTTCATTAAGTACCCCATTAAATTAAAAAATACATTGGGACACCAACAAAACCAGTGTTTAAGTTGGGGGAAATTAAGAAAAAAGTGAGAAAACCTCACAGAGACACGAACTTGGAAGGAACTAAAATAAAAATAGGCAAATAAAAGCTCATCCACAGAGTGAGAAAAACCATATGTATCTCACAGGGTGTTGCAGAGGTTAATGAAATAGCTTGTGCTGAGGCCTGACCTATAGCAAAGTAACACCTGTAACTGCTGTTGTTAATATTTTTATTTAGAATTAGACTGAACTGCATTTGAATTTCATATGAATCCTTCATGTGCCATCTTAGGAAAGTGAGCTTTGATGTGGGTTAGGTTTTTTAATCTATAAAATTGGAACCAAAGACCAACATCTCAAGTTTTTAAAGATTAAATATCGTAAGAGATCTATAGCTACCAGCTGAGTACCTAATACATTCTAGATATTCAGGATATTTGTGGTAGTAGTAGCTGTTGTCATAATAGGGGAAGAAAATTGTTGTTTCAAATAAAACTGACACTAGCTGTTTTTGCCTTCTAAAAGAACTGGCAGCATGAGTCATATCAGTGGGAAAATAGATGTCAAAGCTAGTCCAGTCCTCTTCCAGAAAGCAGTTGAGGAAGAAGAAAGAAGCCCCCAATTTTATACCTCCTGCCATGTCTCATGAGTGGTTGAAGGGATAACTCAGGTACAGATGGGCCTTTCTGTTAGCAGATATGTTAGTACATTTTGAATACGCAAAGAAAGGCAAGTGGCATAAAATTTCTATTCTGATTCCATATCACTTCAAAGCTTACAAGATCACAACCATCACCTAGAGGCATGCCTATATATGATACACATCTGGATCTTCCTAAACATTTGGATGGCTGACTGCATTTTTTTAATGCTTTTACCCAAATATTTGGAATCAGTATCAGAAAAGAGGGGGCAACATAATGACTTCAGGGAAGCTGTCAGATTGAATGTCTATAACTGAAGTTTGGAAAAGTAACACCCGGGGTGTGTTATGTGACAGGGGAGCTGAGAGAAGTAAATTGCCTGTGAGCCAATAAGGAAGGCAAGTGTGATTGTGATTATGAGTGATTTTAGTCCCCCTAATTGTCGTCTGGAAATGTGTGAGACATCGGAGCCAGGAGGAGGGAATGACTGACATCTAAATGATGAGTTCCCGAAGCCACGTGTTAAAGAGACCCCACAAGGGATAATTCATTTCTGGATTTAGTGATACCTTATATCTGGGATGTAAGTGAGTAAGCCACGGTTTAGCCATTTGACCTCATGTCCAGGATTGGATGTAAATAGTGTTATCTGGAATTCAAAATCAGTTACTGGTAAGACAGGCATCCTTGATAAATAAGGTAATAAAGTCATCTGAAATTACATGCAAACCTTTTTCAGCATCTCATTAAAAAAAAAAAAAGGAATTAATAAGGCTGGCAGCAGCGGCTGTGAATAGGCAGCAAGGCTTCAAGAGAACCTTGGCTCACACAACCCCACTCACAATGTTAGTGCAGGAAAGGACTTGAAGTAGTACTGCTAAGGTCACAAACAAGCAGCCTGAAGAATGAATTAATTTTTCAGGGGATGGGTTTTCTTTGGTATGCTTACTGTTAAAAAAATAGTTGTATGTAAATCCCTTGGGGGCACTTCTCTAATTAGCCACAGTTCCCACCACTCCTACCTGTATTATATCAGGTGCCTTTACACATTTATTTTAACATTACCAGGATTTGAGTTTGTAATCCTTGAGACTTACTCCTTTGTTTTGCCAGATAAGGAGTCTGAAGCTCAGAAAAATACGATGTTAGCAAATACTTCAGGTCAGTCATGTACCCAGCATGGGGCTAGATGACTCAATAAAGTGTTCAAATACTTGTTGAGCATCTATAACATGCCAGACCCCCTTCTAAGTCCAGACTATAGAAGATGGACATTTCTGGAATTTACACTCTAACAGGGGAAAAAACCTAGAATAGTACATTGTACCCAGTCTATGTTCATTGATAATTATCTCCCTGAACCTTTGGGACTTCAGAAAATGAAAAATGACTCTACATTCTTGTTATTTTACCATTTTTGGTTTCATGTCTTTGAGCTGCTGACCATTGCAGCAGAAGCTGGAAATGGCTTTTACTGGAATGAAGTTCAAGGGACAAGAAAACTCAAATCTCTGAACAGGGTTGTCAGGGCTATCACATGTGGCTTCCCTAGAAGACCAGGAAATGTAGTATTACAGAAAGAATTGTATTTTTTACCCACAGTTCACACATGAATAGACCATACATAACTCAGGAAACACACTCTCTGGCTGCTTGTGAAGTGTGGTAATACCACTCATAATCCTAGCCAGGCATTTTCTGTATATTTTACGTGTAAGATTGTTTTATCACAACAACCTCATGGTGTGGGTCTATTATTATTTTTGTTGACAGATGGGGAAACTGAGGCACTAGAAGTTAGTTTTGTCAAGTCCACACTGGATAGAGCCAAGAATTTAAATCCAAATCTGTAAGTTCCCATAACCTTTCATTACTCTATTTAAAGGCCTCTTTAGTTTTGCTGGCTAGAAGAAATCATTCCTTTGGGAACAGGTAGAAATCACAAGACCACTGCTTTGCCTTCATATTATAAATTCCAGGACTGCAACCTATTGTCCAGGACAAAAGAATGAGAGTTTGGTGAAAGCTGCTAGTATTTAGTTTCATTGGAGCATGACTGTCCTCAAAAGAAATGAAGATTTGTACCTCACTTAGCATAGTACTTTTTGCCCTGTTTGTTTTTTGTTTTTTTAATAGTGAGCACAGCCTCTGATTATACATGAGAAAATTGGAAGTGTGGGAGGGAAGAGGACTCTAGACTCTCCAAAAAGAAGAAACCTTGAGATGAATGGACAGTTATTGATTTTAGTTTGCTATAAACCCTGGGGCTGTTTTCCAAGGGGAAGTTAACTTAGGGATGATGGAGAGACCTCAGATGACTTTATACAGGTGGGCTTCTCAGTTTCATGAGGCAAAGATTATAAAAGCCACCCATTTTGTCTCCCCCACAATGAGCCATCATTGGCCTTCCAGGTAGAGTCGACTGAAGAAAAACACATAATCTAAAACTTGCAGGTTAAGTTTTATTCTGGGGCCTTCCTGAGGACTACAGCCCAGGAAACAGCCTCTCAGATAGCTCTGAGGAACTGTTCCAAAGAGCTAAAAGAGGAGTCAGGATATACAGTGGGTTTTTTTAGTGTATTTTTTAGCCTTTGCTGAAAGAAAAACATATAGTTGAACATCAAAGATTACTGCTAATCACAAAAAGCAAACATCTCAGGTTAATGGTTTTAGTGCTTTTCTACATATGGGAAGCTGTAAGAGTCTGGGCTCATTGAAATTATTCCTTAGATATATATCTTAATTATCTTGGGCCATGATCTGAAGCACCGAATGCTTCCTGTTTTTCTCTATCCTAAATTTCCCTCAGGTGCACCATGGTGGGGCGCAGGGTGGCTGCAGTGGTTGGTGACTTGATCCTTATAGAATTGGAATAGCTGGCAACATTCTTTGTTTACTGGAATGGCAGGCAACATTGCCTTTCCACAGTAGTAGAATCTTCTCCAAGATTCTAGCAAAAGTATGTTGGTCATTCTTGGATTCAGGTGGTAGTGTGAACTTCTATCTTTTTTCCTAGGCTTCAGGGCCATTTTATTGGTGTGATAGTAATTAATGACATTTGTCAAATATTTTTGGTCTTCTCCTCTCCAGGGTACATAGTTGGCTTGAATTTCCTGGCTTCCTTGTAGTTGAGTGAGGAAAGCTCTGGAGAGTGTGTCATGAACTGCACTGATTTTTCAGAGCTCTGCCTTCCCTCTGATTCACTGGTCGGCAACTTTCAAGAAGGCAGCTTCTCCACTGACCTGAGTACCCAAGAGACTAGAATCAGCAAAGCCCATTCCACTGACAATCACTCACAGGAAACTTGTAGAATGGATACTATTCTCTTTTCTTCAAAACCACTGAGAGTTGGGGGGTTGTTTATTACTGCAGCATAACCTGACCTATCCTGACCAATAATACTGGGAGATTAGGAGAGGCCATGCAAGGTAATCCCAGCAAGAAGCCATTTTACACTAGAAGTTTCTAATGGGATCTTAAAGACAATATGCTATTTTCAAATAAATAGCAGCCCTCTGTTTTGAGATGACACTTTTATTATGTTCCATTATTGAATGTTGCCAGCTCTTGTTAGATGTTCAACTCACAAGTGATTGTAAAAGTTAAGCTCTGATTTCTTAGGAAAATATATAAATGCATGTAATAAAGTTTTTTTTGTAAAGCAAACCTCAGTGAAAGGCAAATTTTACGGTGGGCAGAAAACATGAACTTAGAATTACAGTTATGTCACATCTGAACTTAGAACTTTTTAATGGCTTCCCTTCACATTCAGGACAAAGCTAATTCCTTAGCCCGAGCAAAATAAGTCTCTCCATGACAGGATTTCACATATATTTCTTCAACCTCTTCCCTCATAACCAGACAGAACCACTTGCTTAGCACGGGCATGAAGAACACCATCTCCTAGTCTTTATATATACGCTGTTGCTTCTTCCTGAAGTACATTTCTATTCCTTCAGCTTGCTGCTCTCCACTCCATCAGCTTTCGTCATAGATATAATCACCTTCAGGAAACTTTCCCTCTCCCATTTACAGTAGGTCAGGAGTCCCCAAACATCCCGCACTTTCCTCTAGATGAGTATATATCACATTATGATTCAATTACCTGTATATTGGTTTGCTATCATTACTATCCCATGGGATTTATGGAAATAAGAACTGTCTTGTTCATTTTGTATCTCCACCACCCAAACAGGATTTGGCACACAGTGTGAGCTCAGGAAGTATTCCCTGAAGTAATAAACGTAATTAGATATAGTATAAATTTACCAGCTCACAAGCTATAGCCAAAGTCACCAAGTCATTCTTCGGCCAACAAATGAATGAGTCTGTATGAACTGTCAAAACAAGCATTTGATTCTGTCACACCTCGATTTAAATCAGGCATGTCCTCTTGATTAGGGAATTAAAGAATGTGTGATCCTATGTCATGCTAAATATGTTGTGCTATAAAAAGACGAGAAATTAGTGAGTTTTAGGAAGTGTGAACCTTGCAAACACGTTATAATGGTCATTTTGATAGGAGATCATAAAAGAAAGTAAGTACCAGGGTATAAGGATAACTTTCTAAGAAAGGATTTTAGTATATGCCTACTGTGTGCAAGTTTTGAGGACATAGAAATAAAGTGAGGGCAAATCCTTGTACTCAAGGAGTACAGAGTCCAGTGAGAAAGAAATGGGTTACATAAAGAAATTCTCATAAAGGGAAGAAAGGGTAAAATACTAGATTAGAAACACAAAACAGAGCGCTAATTGGGGTATGAAAAAGGAAAGGAGGAAGAAAACCTAAAATCAAGTGCCAATTAAATGTTAACCATTTTACATACAAAATTTCATTTAGTCCTACAAAAATGTCCCATAGTCATTTCTTCTGAGATGAACAATCAGAGGCTCAAATAGTTTTCATAAAAAACTACCCAAGGTCACACTGCTTGCCACTAATAAAGTTGGAATTGATATTCTGGTCAGCTAGACCTCACAGTCCTTGTTGAGGTAAATACACCAGGGTTTCTCAAAGTGTACCCAACAAACTATGTACTGCAGAATTTCCTGGAGGTGCTTGTAAAAATTTAAAATTGCCAGATTTATACCTCAGACCTAATGAATCAGAATTTCCAGAGCTTGAGTCTGGGAATCTGCATAAAAACAAGTCCCCCCAGGACAGGAATAAAGACGCAGTCGTAGAGAATGGACTTGAGGACACAGGGAGGAGGAAGTGTAAGTTGGGACGAAGTGAGTGAGTGGCATGGACATATATACACTACAAAATGTAAAATAGATAGCTAGTGGGAAACAGCCGCATAGCACAGGGAGATCAGTCAGCTCCGTGCTTTGTGACCACCTAGAGGGGTGGGATAGGGAGGGTGGGAGGGAGACACAAGAGGGAGGGGATATGGGGATATATGTATATGTATAGCGGATTCACTTGGTTATAAAGCAGAAACTAACACACCATTGTAAAGCAATCATACTCCAGTAAAGATGTTAAAAACAAAAACAAATCCCCCACATATGGTCTTAAGTATGGTTGGGAGGAACCCTTCCATTACATCACATTTCTTTCTGGTTGAAGGGAATAAAAGGGATAATAATTTAGCCTAGCAGTATATGTACCTCATCTGGGAGGGAGGGAAACCAAGATTTTATTCATCCTAGCCACAAAGTATTGAATAAACCATTATCTTTATTAATTAATGACAATCGTAGGAGCTATAACAATAATGATGAAGAAAAACAACTGCTTTGTGTTCCTGGAGACACGGGGCCATGTCTTATTTAGCATGAAATCTTACTCATCTCTGATCCTCCAAATAAAAAAAGTGAACCTTAAATAATGAGCAGTCAGTAAAAGTTGGTTGAATGAATGAATGAATTTACCAGGTAAATCTATTTCATCTGAAGATGCAAGCTAAAAAGACAACGACTTATGTTTTGCTGCAAAATGTAGTTCTCTGAAGGAAAATGAAAGCCAATCATGACAAATGCTACCACTTCAATCCGAATCACTACTAGAATTGGTGTGGGTTTCTGTTTGATAAGAAATGCACTTTAGGGACTTCCTTGGTGGCACAGTGGGTAAGAATCTGCCTGCCAGTGCAGAGGACACGGGTTCTGGTCCAGGAAGATCCCACATGCAGCAGAGCAACTAAGCCCGTGTGCCACAACTACTGTAGCCTGCGCGCCTAGAGCCCGTGCTCCGCAACAAGAGAAGGCACCGCAATGAAAAGCCCGCGCACCGCAACGAAGAGCAGCCTCTCGCTGCAACCCGAGAAAGCCCGCACGCAGCAACGAAGACCCAACACAGACAAAAATAAATAAAATAAAATAATTTTTTTAAAAAAGAGAAATGCCCTTTACCTCATTCCTGCTTCCAACAATCCCTAACTTGGTAATGATCTTTAATTAGGGGATGTTATACATTGAGTTCTCAGCAGTTATTCCAGATACTCTATGGGACTCTGCTGCAGATTAAAAAAGCCATAGAATCCAACTGTGAAGCTGCAAAGTCCTTTAGCCTCTGGTCTGTACATGGTAGAAGACACAAGATGTGATCCTGGTAAAAAAGTGGAACATTAAAAAATGTTAAAATTGTACTGCCTTGTGATTCCCAGTGGGCCAGTAATCTTCAGCAAGATCTAGCAGTATAAGCCACTGCTACCTAGACGTTCTCATTCAGATACCACACACTATCTCAAAAGCATTATGTCCAAAGCTGAAATGAAACTCGCTTCTCCTGCTGTTTTCAATCTCTAAAATTTCCATCATCTACCAGCCACCCCAGGCAGAAATCAGGGAGCCATATACTATCTTCTTTCATCATCCTCTCATCTAATTAGTCACCAAGGCTTCTCCATTTGTGTCTCCTAAATACCTCTCATATCTGCTTTCCTTATTACCTTCATCCAAGCCACCATTTTCTTTCCAGCTAGAGTTCCCGTTTTCCTGTTTTGAGTCTTGTCACCTTATAACCAATCTTCCACAGGTTGTGTGAATTTTTTGTCAGCAGCTCTGATCTGACCATGTATATTACTTCCCAGGTTTAAATCTACAGCCAAAATCCACTCTTTGGGTGATGTATAACACCTTTCATGATAAATATATAGACTGTTTGAAGTCTGCCTGTCTTTATACATATTGTTTTTTGTCTCTGAAATGCCATCTGTCCTCCTAAGTGCTTTCACTTCACACCTTAAAGCCCACTCCAAGCATCACCACTGCATGTGGAGGTTTTTGACCCTCTTTGCCACCTCCCCCATCGGTCAGTCAGTCCTGCTCTCTCATGTCTCTTTGTTTTATGTCTTTCTATGATGACACCTACTGTGTTACTGTCTGACTGTTTGCTTATGTACTTTACTCCCCAATACACGGTGCATTTCTTTTAGGAAAGGCAGTGGTTTTATTTTGCCTCCCTTCTGTTTCTGACAAGGTGTCTGATTTACAACAGGTATATATTTTCCAAATTTGTTGCATTATTTCAGCAATGCAATATATCACTTGGAGAAAAGGAAAGCATTCTCCCCAAATACTCAAGCAGTGGTCACTTGTAAGAGATGACTTCTCTCTTGTGCTTGGATTCACATGCTGCTTTTCCTATAGAAGACCCTTGCATAACTAATGTAAGCTGTAGGATAAAGTCCAAATATCTAAGGCTAAAGTTCAAGGCTATCCAGAGCTTGGTCCCAGACTGAATTTTCAGTGACCCAAGACTCATGTTCAGCACACAGCAAGCCCTCAATCAGAATGTATTTTGTGAAGTCTGTTTCCCATGATGCCCCTGAAGGAACCACTGGCAATCAGCTGACATACATCCACTTCCTGTGTCAGTGACCTCCAACCAGTGCACCAAACATCCATCTAGCTCTAAGACAGACCCCTCACACACGTGAAACCAAGACTAATCCAAGTGTGATACTTAATTTTCAGTGGGGGATATTTGACCGTAGAGATATTTGTCATAAAACCTTGTGCTGCAGGTATGGCGTAGAGGAATTAGCCAGCAGAACACACTGCTTAGCTGGCATCACAGAAGGGTTATGTACATCCAGAAACACGTGAGAACTTGCTCTCACTTGTAAAATACAGAAGACGTCTCAACAATAAATTCTATTAATGGGTAAGGAAGGGCTAAGGACAAGAAAGTGATTGGGAGATAACTGCAAAGTAGTGTTTTATTTTCTTATTTCCCTAAAACTTCCTTTTAAAAAATATGCAAAACAAGATTTTATGTCTACATCCATTTAAGCGTCCTGTCAAAATGTGTGCCAAGGATAAGAAGGAGTTTTTGTTAGAATGCCGTTTGGAATAGTAAAAATTACGAACAACATTAATGTCCATAAATAGTGGATTTGATCAACAAATTAAGTTACCATCATGCAATGGAATACTATGCAATTATTAAGAATGAAAGTGTAGAATAATACACGCCAAGCTGGGGAACTGTTCATGAGTAATTTTAGTAAAACATACATAATATAAACTGATTTTCAATTTTAGAAATATGTGGATTATAAGTATATAAATAAAAATACTAGAAAGACAAATCTAAAATGATATAAACTGCTACCCATGGGTGATAGGACAACAGATAATTCTTATTTTCTTCTTTTTCATATCTCTCTCTCCCATATTTTCTATATTAGCACCCATTGCTTTTTTTAGATACTCCTAGGTTTCTGTAACAGCTGCGTTTCAATTTCTTACCTCCATCTTTCTTCCTTTACTCTCTCTTCCTTTCTATAGCCATGCTACTAAATAAGCCGAATTCTTTAAAAAAAGAAAACAATAAAATTTAGCCAAGAAATCAGTCATTTTGAAAATAACTGTGTTTGCAGAAACCTGGGCCATTTGGCAGAATCCATCTGTGCTTGGGCTATTTCAGTGGTTTTTCTTCAAATAGGTTTTGTGAGCCCCTCCAGAGACTCCAATTTTCTATAGAAAGGAATTGTAACTCCTAGTGTGGCATTCACAGTTTTTCACAATCTGGCCCCCATGTAACACCCAGCTTCCAGAGCCCCAGCCTCAGCGATTCAGATCACTCCTGGCCCCAGCACACCACAGATATTCAGCCTGCTTAAATCTGCACAAGGCATTCCCTCTGCCTGGAACATCCTTCATCCCTGTTCTCTGTTCTTCTATCTTGCTCATCCTCCAGGCATAGCTCAAATGTATTCTGCTCTGCATCCTGTTCCTGCTCCAGTCCAGGCAGAATTCATTGCTGTTTTCCTTCTGCTTCCCTTACACTTCAGGTGGTTTGTTGGAGTCAGCTTATAAAGCTCCCAAGCCCGATTGTTAAATACTCAAGAATTTTTAAGCTGATTTTCAAATTAGGAGCTTTTTTTTTTTTTGCGGTACGTGGGCCTCTCACTGCTGTGGCCTCTCCCGTTGCGGAGCACAGGCTCCGGACGTGCAGGCTCAGCGGCCATGGCTCAGGGGCCCAGCCGCTCCGTGGCATGTGGGATCTTCCTGGACCGGGGCACGAACCCCTGTCCCCTGCATCGGCAGGCAGACTCTCAACAACTGCGCCACCAGGGAAGCCGAAATTAGGAGCTTTTTAATTGGGACTGTGAAAATTAACTGTGGTGGAAATATTTATACCATGGAAATTGGCAAATCAAGCCTCCCCCTTCCCCACAAGAGCCAAGTTTCCTATCACATCACGGCTTTGCATATATGCCTTTATGAATGCACCTGTCCGTTCTCTGCTGTATTACAATGAAAGAATCACTCTCTCCGACAAAGCTGTGAGTTCGCTGAGAGCTGAGTCAATGTCTGAATCTTTCTACATCTCGAGAAAGATTGGTGTATGACAGTGATCAATAAATAACCATTAAAATAGATTGAGTTGCTTTGACGCACATTCACCAAATTGCGTTTAGAATTAAGCTGTGATCTTTTTTCTTCTATCCTGATATTCTTGTTTCTCATTTCCAGAGCTAACAAGATTTAGCTAAATAACATTCATTTTTATTAGCATAAATATTACAAAATAATTGACTTTTTCAGTGTGGCAGTGATGTTGATTAGAAAACTCATAAGTGTATCTTTCTTTATTATATATAGATACGATTACCCTCATATCTTCACTTCTAATAGTTTTGCTTAATAAAAAATCTAAGGAGAACCTCAGGAAGTCATAATATGATTTTAATATACTTAGATTCAGAGAACCTCTGTTGGTTAATTAAGAAACTTTCATCTTCGAAGTAAAATTAGAAAAAAAAAACTTATTAACTAAAGGATGCAGTGTCAGTAATAAGACAGCTTTTGTTCTGAACATTCCATCTAATCAATCCTGAGAGACATAAGACAATTATGTTATCAGAAACACAGAGAAATAAGCACCAACAGGGGATGCTGACTGGCTTCGGGCCTTTCTTACAAAACAGTCTTAGGAAATGATCAATCCCTTCCTAATCAGAGTCATTTTATGAAATGACAAAAATACATTATCTGCAAAGCCACGGGAGTGAAAATTAGTCTGAGGATTAGAAGGCTCAGCCTCTGAATTTGAAAAGCTGTCATATTTAGGCCCATTCCCTCAACTGAAAGTCAGTTCACAAAATATAGCATTCACCCATTCATTTGTTCATCAGTTTGTCCACACAATCATTTTTTTGCTCGAGGCTAATAAAGTGGGAGCAGGCACTGAATTCATGCCCACTTGAGTTCTGTCATCAGCTCCACAGCTTACCTGCTGTAGAACCTGACCCGTTTACCCCTGTGAACTTCTGTTTTTTTCTGTAAACAGAGACAGTGTTGACCTTTTCAAGTTGCTGTGAAAATTAAATAATATTTTCAAGTGAACAGTAGACAGTCAATAACTATTATTGCTTTGACCCCCACCGCCTTTTTCATTCCTTAACAGGTTTCTTATGAACACATACTATGCTCCTAACACACTGCCTTCTCTTTGAGACCTCTTTAGTCTGCTCTATAAAACCAGTCACAGAAACATGCAATTAACAGAAGACAGCATGTTGTAATGGAGGGAGCACTGAATTGGGAGGAAGGAAAACTATATTCTAACCCCAGGTCTGATTTTGATTTTTCATGTGGATTTGAGCAAATCCCTCAAACTCTCTGACCCTAGTTCACACAGCAAATATTTATTAAGTACCTATTCTTTGCCAGGCATTTAGTTGGACACTTGAGATACAGAGATAAGTAACCTAGGGTCCCTGAGCTCAAAAGCCACCATACAAGTGAGGAAGGCAAACACATTACAAAATAAAATCTGATAAGGTCTATAGTGAAGTTGCTACCAAGTGACAAGGGGGTGAGGAGCATGACTAAGCAGCTGACATTCTTCTACAAAAGGGACATAACGCTGCTGACACTTGCCCCACTTCTCTACCGGGCTTTTGTGAACAGGAGATAAAATTCTGTGTATCAGAGCAATTTGTAACCCAGAAAGTGACATGAATACTCATTTTTAAGTGAAAATATGAGATCATGTGGTATTTGCCTCCTGTGAGTAGGGCAAAACAGTGTCTTGTAATTATTCTTCTTTGCGATTAGCACATAGTAGGTGCTCAATAAATATATGATGAATGAATATAGACAAGAATACAGAAATCCAGACATTCAGAAAAGTGAGAGTCAATGGAGTATTAGAATCGTTTGGGAGGGCTTCAAGCATTTGGTGAATCTAGAGAGAAGTTTAAGCACAAAGAGGACTTGGAGAGGTAAGGAGAGTATTCTGGCAGATGGAAGACAGCCTGAACACAGATTAGTATAATTATGTTCTAATAGCAAATATGCTTCGGGTATGAAACAAAGGCCAAGCAATGCGGTTCATGCTTCAACTGCCACTTATGTGGTCCTCACAAAAACTTTGCAAATCCAAATTATTGTTTTTATTTTCCAGCTTAATTCAGGGAAGTTAATCAACTCACTATAGTCACATAAAAATTCAGTGTTAGGGCTTCCCTGGTGGTGCAGTGGTTGAGAGTCCGCCTGCTGGTGCAGGGGACACGGGTTCGTGCCCCGGTCCGGGAAGATCCCACATGCCGCGGAGCGGCTGGGCCCGTGAGCCATGGCCGCTGAGCCTGCGCGTCCGGAGCCTGTGCTCTGCAATGGGAGAGGCCACAACAGTGAGAGGCCCACATACCGCAAAAAAAAAAAAATGCAGTATTAGAGTTTGAACCCGGGTCGATTAGACCCAGATGCAAAAGAATGATCTGAGAATCGTGTACAATCCAAATTGGCTGAATTGATGCTTCAGAATGTGATCTCCATCCTTATGGCAAAGGACCCTTCTGGTTTTCCCAGGCGTGATTAAAATGCTCTTTCCCTGTCTCCTTAACTCTTGGTCCTAGCTCACAGAACGGCTCCAGTCCTTGTCCAGATGTATAAACTTGGAACCTAAAAATCATTTTTTTTTTAAAGTCTAACTCTTTTTTTTTTTTTTTTCTAATCTGGTCATGCCCTGAACTAGATCCCCTGGTGGCCCCTCATCACCAGTATAATAGTTAAGGCTCGTAGAATGTTCCACAAGGCCTCCATGACCCACGTGCTGTCTGCCCCTCCTGCCTCTGTGCACATCCGTGCCTCCACACCAAAGTGCACCCGCTTCTAGTTCTCTTAACCCACCACATATTTCCTTCTGTGTATGCAACTTCCACTGACCTCTTTTTGCACCTGGCCAACTCCAAGTCATTTTCTTGGCTCTAATCTGACGTCACTCTGGCAAAGCTTCCCCTAACATCCCAAGACTGTGTGTGTTGCTTCTTCTTTTGGGTTCAGATAGCTCTGGTATAATCTCCCATTATACAAGTCATCACTTTATAATCTGTTATATTATGGGTGTGCATTTGTCTGATCCTTCGACTTTATAGGGAGGTTCTATGAGAGACGGAAGGAACATTTGCCCCTTACTTAGAATGAGGTCAGTTGCATAGCTATGTGAAATATTTGTCATATAGATGGATGGGTGACTGGATTAATGAATGGATGGGGAAGGACCAGCTCCCTTCACCTTCAGGTTTGGCTTTAGGGAGAAACACAGAGATTTCTGACTCCATAAATAGAGGCATCTTCAACCTCAGAATCCATTTCAAAACTGTTCTCGTGCTTCCAGATTTTTAATTTTTATTAAGGAGCAAAACTAAAATTAATGACTCTGTGGATTAGATAGAGACCTGAGGATTACCTACCACCTAAGGGCTCATCTGTCTGCAGTGTACCGCGAGGGTAGAGAGGGAAGGGATACCATCCTGCTCGTGATGCACAGTGACGGGAATCTGGACTTTGGAGCTGGGCAGCCTTGGGTCTGTATCCCAGGTCTGCCACTTATTAGCAGGGTGACCTTGGACAATCTCTCTTTGCCTGATTTTCCTTCTCAGTAAAATGGGTACAATATGACACACCCAGCAGGGCTTCTATAAGGATTAATGACATAGTATTTTATGTTACTGAGTATATTGCTGGACCATAGTTAATACTCAGTAAATATTAATGTGCTTTTTCCGTCTTCCCCTCTCTTTCCATTGTGCAGGGGGAAATCAAACATCTTAGGTTCATCCTTGGCACAGGGGATGAAAAATGTCTCCTTCTGCCCAGTGGGATGAGGACACTTTTTTCATCCTTCTGGACCAAGCTAAGTACCAGTGAGTGCCCCCTCCCCACCTTCTATCTTGTCAAGAGTTTTGGCAGTAGTTCCTGGTTTGCATTTCCAAGTCTTCGTTCCTAAAGAGAACCTTTTAGATGAATAAGGAAAAAGAAATGAAAAGAAGGCCTCAACATCCATTCTGTCAGAAAGAGAAAGGCAACCCTTTAATTCCATTTTCTGCCAGAGAGCTGATTCAGCAGATTGTACCTTCTCCATCCCACCTCCTTTTTTTTTTTCTTTATCGCTGTTCTCATTATCCACAACTTATCTCAGTCAGCAACTTTATCCTCCCATTTTAAATAAGGAATAACCGTTTTTTTTGTGTTTTTTTTTTTTTTGCTGTATGCGGGCATCTCACTGCTGTGGCCTCTCCCGTTGTGGCCTCTCCCGTTGTGGAGCACAGGCTCCGGACGTGCAGGCTCAGCGGCCATGGCTCATGGGCCCAGCCGCTGCGCGGCATGTGGGATCCTCCCGGACCGGGGCGCGAACCCGTGTCCCCTGCATCGGCAGGCAGGCAGACTCTCAACCACTGCGCCACCAGGGAAGCCCGGAAGAACCATTTTAATCCTTCCTACCACCAATGACTTGCTGCCAGTTTGAGTATGGTTGCCCTATGGGGCCGAGGGATGTCAGACCAGGCGCCCTGCAGTGCCTCTTCTGCATCCCCACCATGAGACAGGGTCTTTCCCTGCCTGCTCCTGGCCCATTCCTGAGCCAGTGATGACCTGCCTGGGCCTTTGTGACGGTCCCACCACTGAGCAGAAGGCCAAGTCCTGATTTAGCCTTGCTGCTTACATGATTTGTGGCATGCTCGGGGCAAACTGTTGGTTTGTAAATCCCTGCCTGATGTGATAGAGCAGTTCTGGGCTCTGATCTGCCCCCCTGTCCCCAGTGCACTTAGCTGAGAGCCTGATAGCCAGGCAGAGGGGCCACAGCCTGCATAGCCAGCCAGGGTGAAACCCAATTCCTGCTTTGGCAACTTACTAGTGTGTGGCCTTGGGCAAGGTAACATGGACTTTCTGGAACCTAGCTTCTCCTATGTAAAAGGAGGATAGCAAAGCCTTCTTAATTTGTGATGATGATAAAATTTTAAAGAGAGAGAGCAAGAGGGAGAGAGAAAGAGACAAAGACAGAAAGAGAGAGAGACAAAGAGAGGAAAATGGTGTCAACCAGATTACCTGACAGTTCTTGGGTTCCAAGTAAAAGTCCATGGCCTCCATTCTCCCACCCCCCACCCCTTTATAAGGAGGCTGGACTCTCCTCTCTGCTTCCCTGGCTGCTGACGTTTAGTTGGAGCTTACTTCGATAGAACTTTCTTGAACACACATATTTGTCTTATATAAACAGTATCTTCTGATGGTTACCTTTGGCTGTATAAGAAATGCCCTGTCCACCAGCCCTAGCCCCGAAGGAACCTGTTGAGTAGGTTAGTCTGTTCCAGAGCTGGAGGAGTGTAACTAGATTCTCGGTTTAGATGCTACTCCCTCCAGCAGACCTCTGTCAATAAGAAGACTTAGTTAGGGATGCCCTTGAGGCTACACAGTACCTGGTACTCACCCATCAGAGTTCTTAGTGAGCTCTAGCACAATCTCCTGTTTCCTGGTCTAGCTTCCACACCAGATTCCAAGCTCTTAGAAGGAGGTAGGATACCAAGCTTCTTGCACAGTGATTGGCATGGCTGGCACACCATTAAGAGGTGTTTAATGAGTAAATGAATGACAAAAGGAAAAGGGTGGAACTTACCTAGAATAGTTTGGAAAAGTGACTGAGTTTCTTTAATTTGATAGGAACAAACCATCTTCTTAGGGAAGAGAAATGACATTTATTCAGCTCCATGATGGTTCAGGACACTGAGGGCATTTTACTTCACTTAATTACTTATTTCACTCCATTCCCTCAACTTTGAGGTAATAGTTGCATGCCCGTTTTACAGATGAGGCACTGAGAATTCAAATCCCATACTGAAGGATGCAGAACTAGTCATCAGAAGATCAGAAATTCAAACTGCAGCCTCTCTGACCTCACACCAAACCACCACCTACAATTCGTAATTCTTATTCGCAAAGGAGCTACTGGACCTTCTGCTCTTGAAAACCAAGATGAGAAGGAATGAATCTTGTCCTATGCTAAGTGACAATTTTTAAAGAAAGCTTTTACCTAGTGTGAAATGTAAACATTTTCTTTATGAGAAATATGTGATCCATATGTGTATTTAAATTTCCAAAGCCCCCAGTTCACTAGGATTTCTCTAGGCTGTTTTCGTCAGGGCTTGAAAAATAGCTCCCTGTGATTTTTTTGATGTGAGTTAATATAATGATAAGCACCATAAAGTCTCTGGGAATAACATGTCATTAATTTACCTCAGAAAATAAGACTTCAGCGACAAATAAACCTCATAAGGGCTCTGTGGTTAAAGTAGCTTGGTGAGCGATGGCTATTTGAATTGAGTGCAATTAAAGGTAAAAAAGAGTGCTGCAAATGAAACAAATAATTATTTTCCACAGCTGAAAAACCCATAGCCTGTTTTATGAAGGGTCCTTGACTATGTTGAAGGGAAAAATAACTTATTGGACATGCTCCATTTTAGTGGGAGGCGGCATTATGTTCTGGCCAGAGCACTGGATTCATAGGAGACCTAATTTAAATCCTTGCCTGGACACTAATTAATTGTTTGACCTTGAGAAGGTAACTTTCTTTCTCAAGAGCTTGATATCCTCATCTGTAAAATGAGAGAATTGAATTCTAAGAGCTCTCCAGCCCCATCCAGACCTAACTTTCTAGAATTCCAAAGATTTGATGGCACATAGTCATCAGAAGCACAAATACTTTCTTAGTATTTCAGGCAGGTTCATTAGCCCGAAAGTCAAGAGACAGGCAACAGGATGATTAATGGTTATGCATAACTTTGTAGTAAAACTGACCTGGGCTTGGGCTTTTATCCTCCACTTACTGGTCATGTGATTTTGGATAAAAATGTTCACTTTTTTATTAAAGTATAGTTAATTGGCAGTGTGTTCGTTTCAAGTGTACAGCAAAGTGATTCAGATATATATATATATATATATATATTCTTTTTCAGTTTCTTTTTCATTATAGGTTATTACAAGATATTGAACGTAGTTCCCTGTGCTATATAGTAGGTCCTTTTGGGTTATCTATTTTATATATATCAATAGTAGTGTGTATATGTTAATCCCAGACTCCTAATTTATCGCCTCCCCCTGCCCTAGCTATCCCATTTGGCAACCATAAGTTTGTTTTCTATGCCTGTGAGACATGTTTGTACATAAGTTGATTTGTATTATTTTTGTTTTGTACATAAGTTGATTTGAATTATTTTTTTAGATTCCACATATAAGTGATATCATATTAGATTTGTCTTTCTCTCTCTGCCTCACTTCACTTAGTATAATAATCTCTAGGTCCATCCATGTTGCTGAAAATGGCATTATTTCATTCTTTTTTATGGCTGAGTAGTATTGCATTGTATATATACCACATTTTCTTTATCCATTCATCTGTCAATGGACATTTAGGTTGCTTCCATGTCTTGGCTGTTGTAAATAATGCTGCTCTGAACATTGGGGTGCATATATCTTTTTGAATTAGAGTTTTCTCTAGATATAGGCCTAGGAGTAGGATTACAAGATCATATGGTAACTCTGTTTTAATTTTTTAAGGAACCTCCATACTGTTCTCCATAATGGCTGCACTAATTTACATTCCCACCAGCAGTGTAGGAGGGTTCCCTTTTTTCCACACCCTCTCCAGCATTTATTATTTCTAGACTTTTTAATGATGGCCATTCTGACTGGTGTGAGGTGATACCTCATTGTAGTTTTGATTTGCATTTCTCTAATAATTAGTGATGTTGAGCATCTTTTCATGTGCCTGTTGCCCATCTGTATGTCTTCTTTGGAGAAATGTCTTTTTAGGTCTTCTGCCCATTTTTTTATTGTGTTCATCTTTTAAGACTTGATTTCCTATAAGATCATGTATAATACTTCCCTCAGAGGGTTTGTTCTAAGGATTAAATGAGATAAAATATATAAAATCCCATGCGTATCACTTTTCACTTGTAGATATGTAATAAAAGTAAGCCTCTACTGTAATATGAACAGCCTGGGTGAATGTCTTCCCTGGTGGGGGTTAGGAGTATGCTTGGAGAGAAGTGGGTGGCAATGAGAAGCTGAATTAGCTCCTGGGTAGTAATACGTGGGGTCCAGGGAGTTCTCATCCAGAGTTGAAAACCTTGTGCAAGTACTAAAGCCAAAACAAGTCAGAAGTGTAGGGAATGAGTCAGGAACAGATGCCAGCATTGGAATCAGAGCTAGGAATCCGACCCATGGATGGAATCATAAATTTGGGAATGAACAGCATATGGATGGTGTTTAAAGCTATAGAATGAACGGGATCACCCAGCCAGCGGCTCTGGGACTGCACATGGGAACCTTGACTTGACTGCACATGGGAACCACCCGGAGAGCTTGTGAAAAATGCTGTTGTTTCAGTAACCCTCAGAGATTCTTATGTCATCGATCTCAGGTGTAGCCTGAACATCTGTATTATTAGAAAGCTCCTTGTAGGTTTCTAATATCCAACCAAGGTTGTGAACCACTGACTTAGGGAGAAAGTGTAGGTAGAAGAGATTCATGGACTGAGCCCTGGGCCACTCCCAACATTTAGAATTTACTATAGAAGGAGCAGACTTTGTCTTTGAAACAGGACCAAAAAATGCACAGAATTCAAGAGGAAAAAAATGGGCTTCAGTAAGAAAGGCTGTTCAGTGCTGTTGAGAGACATGATTAATGGGTGTAGTGACGTGGAAGTTCCTGATGACATCAGTGGAAGTTTCTATGGAGCGGTGAATGGGAATCATGTTTTTAACCTTGTTGTTTCCTTCCTTTGATGCCTAGCACAGGGCTGGGCATATATTTGATTGAGGATTGATTGAAGGGGTTCTTAGTACTTGTTACATTTGAAAATGTTCTGGAGTGGATGCATTTTAGGGTAACATAGATCTTCTTGCTATCTATGTCATTAATCATTGAATGATGGTTGATTCACTTGAAAGCTATTTACTGAATCCTCATTATGCTCCATTTACTGTTCTAGATTCAGAACTGCTTTGGAAAGCCATAGAAGTTGTTCCCCGAAACATCAGGGTCACTATTTACAGATACTAAGTTAGAAACGACACCTCCTAGAGTCATGTCTGTGCAACCTTCATACTTATACATGACAGTCCTGACTAGAAGCTGCTAGAAATGGGTTTGGAAAAGAATGAACGTAATTTTTATGACATGTCATTTGCATGGTACCACATTCATCTACTTCAACTTAACTTCACATTACTCTGGATAAAAGAGTTTACTGTTTCCTTTTTATAGATTATTAAAAGACCCTTAAGGGTACTAAAATATGTAGGTTATGGAACCAGATCTCACGCCAGTTTCTTAGGTGACATCTATCAAAGGCAGCAGCAAGTATTATGTATGGCTCTAACACAATATTATGAAAGATAAATTCAAAATCAGTGAGTATTTACTTTATACCTACCATATGACTAGCACTTTTGGAGGCCCTTGGAATAACATCATTAACCCCCAATACAAAAATCTCTGCCCTTGAGGAGTTCACAGTCTTTTGCTTATTACCATTATAACTACTAGCTAATCCAGAATATTCATTGGTTTGAGCAATAGACCTCACAGCCCTGGCTGCATAACATACTGTCTGTGACGCTAGGCAAGTCACCTTGCCTCTCTCTTCCTCATTTTCCTTAATTATTTCATGTGGCACAGCAAGCCCTGTTTAGAGTTTCCTGGTGTGCTGTGGTTGAACAAATAGAAGCAATCCTATGAGCAGACACCCCACATGTAGTAAATAAGACTGGAAAGAGATTTTTAGTGATCAAATCCAACTGCAGCACAGGGCAGAAAAACTCAGGCTGGACTGACATACTATGACAGTGGGATGGAAAGTTCAGGTTGTACCAAGGGCTGGGCTTGCTACGTGAGATGCTGCTGCCTTGTTGTAGACATCCTTGGCTATGTCTGCTATTGCCAGCTCCCTCTCTTTAGTCTTTTCCCTGGCTTTCTTCACTGCCCTGATGAGCATCTCCAAAGGGGTTTCTTCTTGCATCTAAACCAAAATCCACTCAAAACTTGTTTTTTTTTTTTTGGTGCCGTACGCGGGCCTCTCACTGTTGTGGCCTCTCCCGTTGCGGAGCACAGGCTTCAGATGCGCAGGCTCAGTGGCCATGGCTCACGGGCCTAGCCGATCCGCGGCATATGGGATCTTCCCGGACCGGGGCACGAACCCGTGTCCCCTGCATCGGCAGGCGGACTCTCAACCACTGCACCACCAGGGAAGCCCGACTCAAAACTTTTGATGGTCCTGGTCCTATTGGTTTTCAACCCAGCCTGACCCACCAGTCTTAGAGTAGTCAGACCATGATGAGTGGTTCTGGTCACATGGTCTCTTGATAGTCTATAGACAGATATTCAGTCTGTAAGGGAGTTCAATAGCATCCTAGCAGCTGTTTTTCAAATGACATATAATTCTGTTTGCTGCTGATGGCATGGCCTTAGAACAGAACTGTAGGAATCTATGTTGCAACTCTTCTGTTGAGGCTTCACAGAGGCTTCTTACAGCATTTTTACCCACAATAGCTACCTCTAGTAGTACCACAGAATTTGCTGAATCACATGGTCCATGCTACACATGTGCTTCAAATACACGTGGGCCCCACTCAAACTTACATCTTCTGCGTCACCCAACAAGTGAGTTAGAACAATATTCCCAATTGCAGAATATGAAACCTTTAAAAGCCAAAGAGGCCTACCAAGCACCAGGCTTCTTTCTTGATGGTAGGAGCAACATGGAATCTTTTGTCCTCTGGAACAAAGTACCAAAGTGGACCCTTAAAATCTTAATTGACGTATCAGGCCCTGAATCTCTGCAGGTTTTATCTCCCTCCCTCTGGAGCACATGTGTCTTACCAGGGCATCCAGAGTACTTTCCCATCAGATACACTTAAAAATCAAAAGTATGGTAGACCAATGTGATATTCCTCAGAATGTCTAAATGGTAGTTTCAAACTACGTTGTTTTAGAAAGCCAGAGAATCAACATAGCCCTAGGACAAGATCATGAATGTACACTGTTGTTCTATGAATGTGAACTCTTTCTGATCATCCTTCATGATAGCTATTGAAAAAGGGTTCACAGGATCAATAGCTGTATACCATGAACCAAGGCCTTGTTTCTCTAGTAAAGATAAATATTTGCATAGCAGCTAAAATGCTGCTAAATCTTAGTTAAGTTTGTAGTAGTCTATTACTAGCCTATGGGATTCCATTGGATTGTGTGCATGGGTTAAATTGAATGAGAAATACAGTGCGAGAAAGGAGAAGGGATAGCAACCCTGTATTGCATCCTTCAATTGCCATTTACCTGATACACAATATTGTTTTGTCTTTTTTTAAATTGAGTTGTAGTTTACATACAGTAAAATTCACCAATTTTAAATGTACAAATTGATGAGTTTTGACAAATATATATGGCCGTTTAACCACAACTCTGGTGTTTCTTCATGTCCCCATGCAGACAGTCTCTTCTCCCGTAAGTGACTTGTAATTTCCAGATTTGGGAGCTTTTCTAGATGTTTTATTTTACTTTTTAAATTTAATTCAATTGGGACCACAGGACATTCTCTCTAAGACCTCAGTCTTTCAAAATTGAGTGATAGTTGTTTTATGTCCCAGAGTATGGTCTATATTTGTGAAAATTCTGTGTGTACTTGAAGGTATATTCTGCAGTTGTTCATATGTTCTATAACATATGGACAGTTTGGTTAAGGGGATTGATCTTCCATATTGTGTCTAATTGTTCTATCTATTACTGAGAGGAAAAGTAAAAAAAACAAAAAAACTCCAAACATTTCTTTAGGTATATAAGTTTTGCTGTCATATATTTTGAAGCTCTGTTTTATATACACATATATATAATTTTACACTTTTCTGGTGTATTGACTCTTCTATCATTATGAGGTGTTTCTACTTGTCTCTAGTGAAACTCTTTGACTTGGAGTAATTTTGTCTGATACAAATATAGTCATTCTTGCTATCTTATGCTTACTATTTTCTTAATACATAGTTTTATTTTACTTCCAGTCTACTGGTGCCTTTGTATTTAAAGTCTGTTTCTTACAGAAATGAGATAGTACATTATTGCCTTTTTATACCATCTGACAATCTATCTTTTGAATGAGGGTTTAGTCTATTTACGTAAAATGTGGCTTTAATGTGTTATATGTAGACCAGCTATTTTTCTTTTATTTTAATTTGTCTAATCTAGTTTTTTGTTCTTTTTCTCCTTTCTGCCTTTTTTGTATCAGTTCAATATATTTTAGTATTCCATTTTAGTTGCTCTATTGGCTTTCTAGCTATCTCTTTCATAATTTTCAGGTTTACTCTAGGGATTACATACAAATCTTAAATTTACACCAATATAATTAGTTAATATTTAATTACATAAGTTAAAATATAAGAATCTGCATCAGTATATTTCCCTTTAACTTCTCCTTTCTTAGTGCGATTATTTTTTCTTTATATAGTCATGTATACTTGAAAGAAATTATAAGCAAGAGTGATGTGCCTGTGTGTTAGTATTCCTTATAGTATGTATCTGCTCTCAATAAATTATTTCAGTTTTGGGGTATCTAAAATTTTCTTTACTGTCATTTAGAAGGATAAATTTGCCAGATGTAGAATTTTTAGTAACAGGGTTTTTTTAGTTTTGTTTTGTTTTGTTATTTTTGTTGTCTTGTGATTAGTTTGGCCAACTCCACTCCCCCTAGCATTTTAAAATAGTCTTCCAATATCTTATAGTTTCCACAATTTCTTATAAGAAGTCAGCCATCTTATCATCCTTCCCTCTTTATCACATTTTTTTGTTGTTGTTGGTTTGGGCTTGTTTGTTTGTTTGTTTAGGGGTGACTCTTTTAAGATTTTCTTTTTACTGTTATTTTTTAGTGGTTTGACTTTGATATCTCTAAAGATGACTTTCTTGTGTTTATCCTACTTGGGATTCATTGAGATTTCTTAATAATTATGTATTTTAATATTATTTAGTATTATTAACACTAATTAGTATTTTCAACCAAATTTAGGAATCTAGTTTTAAATAGTTTTTTGTATTTTTCTTTATGACATTTTCTTTCCTTCATTTCCTTTTGGAATTTCTACTAATACATGTCAAACTGCTCCATGTTGTTTTACAGATCTCTTAGAGTCTATTTAATTTTGTTTCAACTTTTTCCCCCGTTCTTTTTTTTTTTTTGTGGTATGTGGGCCTCTTACTGCTGCGGCCTCTCCCGTTGTGGAGCACAGGCTCTGGACACACAGGCTCAGCAGCCATGTCTCATGGGCCTAGCCGCTCTGCAGCATGTGGGATCTTCCCGGACGGGGGCACCAACCCGGATCCCCTGCATCGGCAGGTGGACTCTCAACCACTGCGCCACCAGGGAAGCCCTCCCCCTGTTCTTTGAATTGAGAAATTTCTTTAGTTATACTTTAAGATTTACTGCTTCTTTCTTCTTCTATCTCTAATCTATTGTTGAACCCATCCAGAAAATTTTAGCTATTTTATTTTCCTGCTCTAGTTTTCCATTTTAAATAGTTTACATTTTGCTGTTGAGATTTCCTATCTGTTCATTCATTTTAGTGTATTTTCTTTCAGTTCCTTCAACATTTTTGTTTTTTCTTTCCTTAAATGTATGCATAATATATTCTTTGAAGACTCTTTCTGCTAAAGTCAGCACCTTATCCTGCACAGATTCAGTTTCTACTGACTACCCTCTTGATTTTTTTCTAAATAGGGTCTTATCTATACTTTTCTATTTGCTGGTTTGGTAATTTTTTATTGAAAACGGGACATTATAGACAATACACTAATGGCTCAGAATTTTTTCATATTCTCCTGAGTATTATTGGGGTTATATTAGGCGGCTAACTTGCTTACATTCAAATTGCAAACTTATTTTTCCCCAGGTATGAAGCTACTGATAGCAGTTTCTATGGCCCCCTGTGTACCTTCCTTGTGCTTGAGAAATTTGGAGATCAGGCAAAGATTTGGGCAAAAATAGTGTTTACCCTCTCTATGGTTTCCTTGCCTCTAGAAATTCCCCATAGTTTTCAGATGTTCTGCCATCTTTGTGCTCTGATATTTCAAGAATGTCAAATTTCAGATTTCTGCCACTTGAGATGCTCATGGTTGAAGAAAACACTTAGTAAAGAAAAACAGAAAATTCATATACCTGGTTCCACATTCCTCTATATTCCATGAGTAGATATCTTTCAGAAATTTTCTCCTTTACCACAGAGATACCTGCATTTTCTTCCACATGTGCATATTTTGGTTACCAGCTAGCAAATTAGACAATTTATTAATTGAAATTGGGTCTCATCCCTTCTGAAATTCTTTTCCTGCCAGAAATTTCCTTGAAAATTTCAGCTGCTTTTCCATTTCTGAACTGCAGTTTTCCCTACCATGGTTTTCTACAACTAGAGCTGCATGTGTTAGACAGCCCTTGAGCCAGAGAGCCACAAATTTCAATTCTTGCCCCTTTTAATTGCATTTATTATAAATTAAACTCTCCAGTCTGTCTGTTTTTGCATATTTTCCAATATCTTTTTTTAAACTGTATCCAGTATTGTATGGTTGTTATCTTTAGGGTTTCACCTGACCATTCTCTCTTCCAAAATTACCGAAGTCTAGCCCTGACTTGGCAGGGCACTCATATGATGAGTTTGGTCTGATGTATCTTTAAGCCTCAGGCCATGGCTCCTTTTAACTGCAGGGAGGAGTCTTCCTGATCAGACAGCAGCTACTTCCAACAATTCCTGCAGATACCTGGGCTCAAGCAAAGTAACTACAGTACTGTTTTTTACTTACTATCTTGGCCAGGATGGGGGTAGGTATAATGATTTTAGGAGCTTTTACTTGGTCTTTCCTACTACCCTTGCTCTTACTCTACAAGTCCAATATCAATGAGTATTCTGCCAGCTTCCAAGGATGTTCTTTTCAGTAGACATTCAGAGAACCAAAGTGATTACAGGATAGATGAACACACTGCAAAACAAACCTGCAGCAGGATTCCATGTGTCACTCGATTCCACTATGCCCCTTCTCTAATAGGGGCCATGAAAGCACTTTGAGTCCACAGGTGTCAGCATCAACTTGGACCCTGTATTCAACATTATTCAAAAGATCTGGATATTCATGTTTCTCAGTTTAAAGTTACCCAATATATAGCTACAGGTTTCTTTGTGGAAAGACCGGAAAGTCACTACTTCAGATATTTGCTATGGTACAAATATATGGGGACCCTACCTCTCATTCCATTGATGGAATCTGGATACAAGAACTAGAGCACGTCTAGAAACTTGGCAAGACCTCATGGCTTTCCATCAATTCAGCTGACCTGTTTTCTGCTCATTCACTCCTGATCTCTTAGTTGTATATATTAAGCAACACTCTTGTTGGCTGCCCATCTGTCTTACCCCTAGGAACATCATGCTCTATTAGTCAGCTCCATAGGTCTCTGCATGCATGGCTCCCCTGGTAGCCTTTTTAATCTTGCTTTCCCTTAAAAAGAATACACTCACTTGGTCCTGGAAGTCAAATGCTACCACTTAGCTTTTGCTATTCTGTGATTTTACTATCTCAGTTCTTACTGGGAAATTCATTTCTGTAACTGCATCTATTACCATTAACCCAAGACTTCAGAGAACATCTGTTGCTGAGCTTCTCAATAACACTGATATCCCCATAACCAGAGCATTCATTTTTACTTTGGTAAATAAAGTGTCCTTTGGGGTCTCATGAATAACATAACTAGATGGTAGGTTTTCCAGTCTTACACAGTGAACACATTCTAGCATGCCTACTTCTCTTTTGAGTCCTTCCTCCACAGTTTGCCATGGACCTATAGCATCTATGTTTTATATAAACCAATGTTCAGCTCTGAAGAGGAAGTCATATGATTAAGTAGCACTTAAGCCAACCCCATCTTAACAAAAGCCCAGCCTCTTTCATCATGATAAAAAAAAATTCATAGAGTTTTGTTTTGTTACAGATTGATTTTTATCTACTGTTTTATTTATTTAGTCGGTTAGCTGGTTAGTTTGAATTGAATGAACCAGTCTGAGAAGTTCTGGATTCTATTTCTACAAATTTTCTAATCACCTGACTTTTTTAGAGGGACAGCGACAGTTTAGAAGTATTTGTAGAATCAGAAGAGAAAAGAGAAGTATGTTGCGGAGGGTGTTACATATGCCATGCTGTGATTGGAAAATAAATAATAATAAACTCCTGTTGTTCATTTGTGCAAGGTTTGAAGCCCTCGCTCTAATCCATATGAATTTTTATTTTCTCAAGAAACAATAATCACCCTGCCTTTGTCTGAGGGGCTTTGAATTGCACAATTGGTGTGTGACTCCACTGGTTCTGCAAAGAATAGTTCATGAGTGAATGGCCTCCTCTGGGACTTCACTTCTGATTGAAATTCAAGAACAATACTGGCTCAAAGCTCATTTATAGCCCTAGAAGTTAAAAAGGGAGTCCAACCATGTGAAGATACAGGTGTGTTGCTGTCATACATATTGACTTAGGAAGCTCCAAAAGCATCCACTGCAGGTCTGCAGTTTTATAAAAAATATTTCTGTGTTACTTAATGTATGCATTTAGCCATATCCCTGGATCTCTGTGCCTTCACCTGAAAACTGGGAGTGATAATCCCTAACTTGCAGGGTTAGTTCAGAATTTCTCAACCTTAGCACTGCTGATACTTTGGTCTAGATAATTATGTGAGGGCTGTTCTGTGCATTGTAGGATACCTAGCAGTATCCCTGGCCTCCACTCACTAGATGCCAACAGCACTCCTCATCTACCCACTCATAGCAACCAGAACTGACTCCAGGTATTGCCACATATCCCCTAGGGGACAAAATCATGGTCCCCTTCTACCCTCAGACAACCATTGAGAACCACTAGGTTGTTTTAAAGACAACAGCAATATAAAACAATTACATGTTTTTCTTATTGTATATGTATGGTGTGCCAGACGCTGTTCTGAGGGCCCTATCATTTCATCCTCACAACAGCCTTATGCTAAGATATGATAAGGCGGGTATTCTTGTTGTCTTGGTTTGGTAGAAGTGGATACTGAATAAAAAGAGGTCAACTTTACCAGTGTCAGAGTTGAACTCAGGCTACTCAATCCCACAGCCAGTGCTCTAAACCAGTCCACACAGAGTGGCGTTCCCTGAACAGCAGTAACAGCATCACTGGGGAGCTTGCGGAAGATGAAGAATCTCAAGCCCCATCCTAGACAGACTGAATCAGAACCTTCATTTTAAAAAGATCTCAGTGATTCACATGCATATCAGAGTTCTAGAAGTGCTGCTAAAAAGAGCATAGCCCAGTTTCTTGAACTGGTAGGAGCTTGTATCAGTCAGCGTTCTCCAAAGAAGCAGAAACGACAGGGTGTGTGTGTATATGTGTGTGTGTGTGTGTGTGTGTGTGTGTGTGTGTAGAGTGAGTGAGAGAGAGATTTTAAGGAAGTAACTCACATGATTGTGGAAGTACAAACCCAAAATTTTCAGGGTAGGCCAGCAAGGTGGAGATCCAGAGAAGAGTTGAAGTTTGAGCCCAAAGATTGTCTGCTGGCAGAATACCTGCTTGCTTGGGAGAGGTCAGTCTTTATTCAATTACGGCCTTCAACTGATTGGGTTTGACTCAACGTCCACTGATTTAAAGGTTAATCTCATCCAAAAAACACTTACACAGAGACAACCAGAATAACATTTGAGTGGACACTGTGACCCAGCCAAGCTGACAAATTAAATTAGCCATCACAGTGTCCAATAAATATTAGCCCTTTTCATTACTTTTAAATAGGTATGGAGGGGAGTAAAGCCTGATTTTCCCAAGCTTTTAATTCCACCCCAGAATATTCAAGTTATAGTGGTAACAGGGTCGTAGATGAATGATTCTGTTGGTTTCAGGATTGTAAGAAAAAAAACTTCTCATCAGATAGATTGAGGGGTGAAACTTGTGGGAGAATGGATTTGAAATGGAAGGTGTATCAATGGGACTAAATTATGCTTTGAATCCAGACCGATCTGGGTTCTAATCCCAGCTCTGAAATCCCCAGTGGTGATCATGGGCAAAGTGCTCTACCTATGTGAGCATCCATTTCTTCATCTGAGATGGAGAGGAACAGCAAACACATTGCAGGGCTCTTGTGAGGACTGAGGAAGGTACCATCTCTAATGCACCTGCTCGGTGCCTGACACAGGCCTGGGGCAGCTTGTGAAAAACTGACTCTCACTCATATGCCAGCCTTTCCTCTCTCTCTCCCTCCCTCCCTCCTTCCCTTCATTCTGTCCTTCCTTCCACCCATATTTGAAGAGCTCATGAATACCCTTTTTACTCTGGATACTATTCTAAGTTTGGTGGCACAGAATAAATAGAAACATGGTCCTACCTTCCGTGGTTTACAACCTAGTAGGAGAAACAGAAAGGCAAACAGACGTGTGTGATGGTACACGATTGTCTGGCCAGAATGAAGATATATATACATTGTAAAGATTTTATAGAAAAAGAAGGCCAAAGTCTGACTGAAGAAATCAATGGAGGGCTTCACAGAGAGACTGGTTGATATATAGGGTGGGAGGGAGAGAGTGCCAAAGGTGGGCAGGAGGGGTAAGAGGTAGACGTGTCAGATTTGGAAGAGCCTTCCCTGTGTCCAGGAGTCTGGACTTTTACTAACGGGCAGTAGAGAACCGTGAAGTAGGAGAGGAACACGACTAATCATATTTATTTTCAGAAGATCACTCTGGAGTACAGATTCGTGCAGAAAATGGAAGAGTCTCTCGCTCTCTCTCTCTCTCTCTCTCTCTCTCTCTCTCTCTCACACACACACCCCTACACACACACACACACACACACACACACACCCTCATAATTAGGGTTTACCTGGAAAGGAGTCCAGGTGACCTGAAAAGGTCAGTCTAAATTCTCTCTTATTAAGTAATTCTGAGGCCCTCATTTTAGAAGTAGCCAAAACTTTCACCGCTGGAGTTTCTGAGGCAGCTCTACACTTAGTAGAGGAAAAAATAATACAATCAGAAAAGAAGAATTAAAGGAGGGTATTTTTTTCAGTCTTGCCTCCTTATTTCTTAAGCATGTAGTATTTCTGATCCAGCAGAAAAGCAACACTACCTTGTGGATAAAAGTCACATACCCTAATGTTAAAGCTCACCCAAAGTCCCCACAGCAAGGCTCAAGTGATGCAGGGGTAAATGCATGCCAAATTAATGGGGTAGTAATTAATTAATTACCGTAATAATTCTCAAGGCTGGAAACCACTCAAGTCTGTGCCTTGGAGGTTTGCCTTGGCCTTGAGGCAAAACTGAAATGGAGGCCGAAGTTGCAAGAGGATATGTCTGGTGCCCCCAATCCTGTAGAATCTGTGGTGTGGTTCTCTGCCTTTCAAGAACAAGTTCAGTTGTACCAGTCCACCTAAGTCCCTTGGGTCCTAAAGTCCAAGCAAACCCAGAAGAGAATCCCAGAAGAGAAGCAAACAGACAAGCCTGGGGTCAGGTTGCTTCACTGGCGTGGCACCTGTGTGACCACATCACTTCACTTCTCGGAACCTGCTGCCTAACCTGTAAGATGAGAGAAGAAAATCCATCCTATAGTACTGGTTTGAGATGAAAAAGAGATGGTGTATCAAGAACATGGAGTAAAGAATCAATAGCACCAAAATAAATGATCAAACCAAACCAAATACAAACACATATAAGAGAACAAAGTAGTGGTTACCAGAGGGATGGGGGGTAGGATGAAATGGGTAAAAGGGATCAGTTGTGATGGATAGAAACTAAAATTTCGGTGGTGAGCATGCTGTAGGATGTACTGAAGTAGAAATATAATGTTGTGCGCATGAAATTTCCTGTAATATTATGTCAGTGTTACTTTAATAAAAATAAACAGATGATAGAAAATATGAATGAATGAATAAATAAATGATCTCTATGAAAAAAAAAAGAATCAATACCAAATAAATGCTTGC
>NW_021703784.1:50837080-51002229 GCF_005190385.1 Monodon monoceros
CGGTACGCAGGCCTCTCACTGTCGTGGCCTCTCCCGCTGCGGAGCACAGGCTCCGGACGCGCAGGCTCAGCGGCCATGGCTCACGCGGCCAGCCGCTCCGCGGCACGTGGGATCTTCCCGGACCAGGGCACGAACCCGTGTCCCTTGCATC
This sequence comes from Monodon monoceros, assembly GCF_005190385.1. Lineage (NCBI taxonomy): Eukaryota > Metazoa > Chordata > Mammalia > Artiodactyla > Monodontidae > Monodon > Monodon monoceros. Next base: position 50,837,232 of record NW_021703784.1, read on the forward strand.
GACAGGCGGATTCTTAACCACTGCGCCACCAGGGAAGCCCCAGCAAAGGATTTTGACCAGACAAGGGCCACGGTTCAGGATATGGGTGAGGCCTGCTGGGGAAGTCTACTCACGGGCTTGCAGTCTTCCCCCTGCTAAGAGGTCAAGCCTGCGAGGTGTCTGCCTTTCTTGTTCTTAGAATTTAAGGAGCTCACCCATTACTAAGCCAGGACCTTTCACTTACTCACATTAGAGTGACTCCTCCTGGGAGAACCCTGGAAAAAGTGCCCTTCTCATGAGAAGTGGTGCTATTTCAGCATAAATAAATAAATAAATAAATAAATAAAATTTTTAAATAATTTAAAAAACAGCCTCTGAAGAGATCGCAAAGAAAGTTCCAGATAAGACTGGCCATCCCTCATTTTAACTTCGTCACATATTCTCTGTTATAAATTCCACTCCTTTCTTCTGTCCCACTCCTGACCAGCCAATCCCTTATTTTGAGCTTCTACTCTGAGCAAATGGCTCCCTCTCACTTCTGAGGAGATGGGACTCCTCGAATCCTGTCCTCTTCAGTTTCCCTCATCTCCGTCTTTAAGCTGCATCTCACCTGGTTCCCATCTCTCCTCCTCCCGTTTTCTGAGAGGAGGCAGCATGGTAGAGTGAGAGGCCCCATGGGGAAATACAGGGTCATGGATACCTGCAGATTCTTGTAAAATTGAGCCTCAGTGTTTTCATCTGTAAAGTGGGGAGTTTAAATAACCTACTCTATTTTTCTCAAACAGCATAATATACGTCAGCCCGTTGGACTCTAGTTACTAAAATTAACAGCCATTCTAACTGTCCTTCCACACATACACACATATTCGTGTGTCCTTAATCTATGTGTAATTTACTCACATCTTCCAAAGTGATGTTCATTGGGTCTTGGTCTAAGCAAAGTCACTAGTTTAATGTTTTGTTTATTTGGCAGGGGGAGAAATAAGTGAATTGAGGTATTTTCTGCATAGTTTGATTACTAATGATTAATAAATGATAGGAGCTTCCCTGGTGGCGCAGTGATTGAGAGTCCACCTGCCGATGCAGGGGACACGGGTTCGTGCCCCGATCTGGGAAGATCCCACATGCCGCGGAGCGGCTGGGTCCGTGAGCCATGGCCGCTGAGCCTGCGCGTCCGGAGCCTCTGCTCCGCAATGGGAGAGGCCACAACAGTGAGAGGCCCGCGTACCGCAAAAAAAATAAATTAATTAAAAAAATAAATGATAATATTTACTTGACTTCTTACTCTGTGCCTGGCACTGTAATAAGTGTTTTGCACATTTAAGTGTTTGGTAAAGTCCTCATACAGCTCTATGGAGTTAGTATTATATTCTCTGCTTTTTGGAGCTGTATAAACAAGCTCAGTGGTAATAACTGACTTGTCCGGGGTCACATGGCTACGAGTGAGTTAGACAAGGATTTGAGACAGTGCAGCTGGAGTCTAGAGCCACAGCCCTCAACTTCCAACTCTATTGCCTTTCCATAATCAAATATGTCTCCTCCCCACCTCCCACTTACAATTTCAATTGACCTCTCCTCCCCTTATCTATTTACTTTGCCATCTCAGGCTCACGCCCATTGCAAAGATTGTCAGGTATGTCTTCCATTGATTGATTGATTCCACAGATATTCACTGAGCCCTGCTATGTACCCATCAGGAACATCATGGATAAAAAAAAATAAAGAAAGCTAACAACAACAATAACAGCAACACCAATAATGACAACAAAACAAGTAGAAAAATTGACTGCATTTCAGATCTGGGGTAGAGCAAAAATGCTACATAATTTATATCAGTTTAGCATAGGGTCCACATGAGTCATCCAGTGTATTAGATGAGAAACTTATGGTTGTTTCTAAATAATTCAGCTGATAAAAGAGTATGAATGTATCTTATTGCTGGAACCCATAATATTAAAACAAAAATTAAAAATGTGGGGTAATCTTCTAAAGCAATCGCTGTGACTAGCTGGATTCTCCTCTATCTCACTCACATCAGCCTTTGTTTTAAGGTATATATAGGTAATGGCCCGGCACCCTATCCCCACCACAAGACTCACTTCTCTGTATTAAGCCAGACACTATCAGTGGATATATATGAGCACCCCAAAGAATGAAGAGATCACAGAGAAGCCATGCATTCTAGAATACAGGATGAAATGCAGTCTTGCTAAAGGAGCATTGGAAAGACAGCAGCGAGACCAGTTCTTATTCCAGCTTTAAGTAACCATTAACTTGTAGTTTGACCAGGTTCAAGACACTCACCTGGGCTTGACCTCAATTTTCCTATCTCTAAAATGAGGAGATGAATTAGATTTGGCTGTGACATTATGATGCTCTGAAATACAGATTAGATCCAGAGATCAGGGGAGAAAGACTCCAGGGAAAGATTCAGAAAATTATTCTAAATCCCCTCCTTTGACAAAGGACCAAAAATTCAAAAACAGAAATCCCATGATTCTTCAGTCGGATAAGCAGGTCTTCCTTTCACCCTCACCTCGGGGACATTTCTGAATTACAGCTCAGCTGACAGTCTCTGCTGAGGCAGGGTTAGCAAGGTGACATAGAGATGGCGCCTTGATTCCGAGAAGGAGGCAGCTAGATGAGGATCAGACAGCATCGTTATCTTCACAAAGGTGATGTCTCACCTTGTCTGTGAGTATTTGGACGACATCTCAGTTCCCGGGAACCCCCAATTCAAATGACACCCTAGTGTTATTCTTTTCTTCTTGAAATTATGCTTGCTTCAACTGGTTACTTTAAAATTTTGCTACCAGGATTGTAAATGACAAGACGGTCTCATGTCAATTAACCTCCTCTTGATAACATTTGTATGAGAACTGGAAACTATTTGTTACTGCATCTAAACAGGAGAACACTATGTTTACAAAGTTATTATTAAATGCAAGAGCTCTGTCTTACTAACTCCACCTGCCATCAAGCCTTTTGGGAAATAGAAGTAGGTAATTATCTTATTCGCACTTATTTAGCAAGCATTTTGCAGCAGTACTCAGAATTCAGAGAAGAGGAGACACTTGTGGGGTGATGGGCATTAGCAAATGCTCACTCTTTGAGGGACCATTGCTGAGCACTTTATTCAGAAAGACATCTCTGGGTCTCCCAGACAAATTCTTCAGTGAGGAAAGATGGTTCAAGAAGAGGATGGGTGTGAAAAATGAATTCAATAGATTTTTTTCCCTTTTCTCAAAGCTTAAGTGCCCTGGTGAAAAGGAGGTGTATTTGTACATGGAGAGGCTACTTGAAGGAAATTGAGAAGGCTTTCTCCTACTTACAGAGTGAGATATACTGAAGTTAAGTGAGGCATGCAAAAGGAATTCACTTAAGATTCTCCCCAGCCTCCATCCTTCTGCAAGGATAGTGGTGGTGGTAGTTGCTACTTGCTAGAGTTTTTCAGTGAGGATTAATCCCCCCGCTGAGATGCAAAATCACCCATTTGAAGACCGTGGGAGAGAGCCTGGCCCATCAAAATTAAAGCAGGTGTTATCCTGTGCTTTGCCTTTGACTTAATGTGCAAACTACCTGGGTCTTACTTTCTTCACCTGATTGGCATCTCCACCCTCCACCTCTTTGCTTCAGTCTCAGCTTTACATATGGAGCATTCAAGGCTCTACTGCTAAAAGCATTTGCACATCAAAGGAATGGGTGATGTCTAAGAGTACTTGAGGTTTATCTGTCTAGGATTCTAACATAGAAATTCTTAGCATTTATGAAGACTCTGTAGGAGTGATTTTATCAAGCATTGATGTTGCCTCTGCCAGCTGGGTTACTACTGTTCCTCTGGGAGGCCCCTTCTTAAGAGTCAGCTGAATTCTCAGAATGCAGTTATGGTCATCAGAAATCAACAGTTTCCTGTGTTTTGTAACATTTCCTTTTGCTCCCATCTTGTTTTACAAAACACTTGGGTACTACAAAGTCTCGACAGCACTAAAACAGCAAATGAAGGCACACAGTATTCTAGGGGGACCAGTGTATCAGTTATTGGATTTTGCCAAGTCCAGAGCGTGCGATGAGAGTCATCATCATCATGCCCATTTTCCTGACAAGGACACTGAGCCCTGGGAGTAGAGTAACTTGCACAGGGCAGCTTGGAGAGTAAACAGCAGTGTTAGGATTTGAGCCCAGGGCTTCCTGAACTAAATCCAGGATCTACTCCACGAGGCCAAACTTGAATTTCACTCTACTCTACATAAGCTGAGAGCCCAAAACTTCAGACCTAAGGTCTGTTGACTACACTGGAATCCACCCACCTCAGCCTATGATTTGAACCTGTGGTTTTCCCCGAGCCACAGACTCCAAAAAGCCATTAGGTTCACAGTGCCCAGAGGTAGGGGAAAATCAGGGCCTCTTCTTAAAAGCTGGGGGTGCTAAGTATTACTGGAGATTTTAAGCTAGTTGAGAAAAAAGTGTCAAATGTATAAATGAAAACAATTAAACAACTTCATTTTGTTAATCCTGAAACACAACAGCTCTCAGACTGAGCTCAAACTAGAGAACAGATTTAAATATAGACCCCAAGTTACTGACAAAATGACAGTAACCATCATAAAAAGTATGATTTATTGAGCACCTACTAAGGTCCAGGTCCTTTACAGATGTCATCTCATTTAAGCCTCACAGCAAAGGCTTCTGCAATCATGACCTGTGAGAAGGACAACATAAGACCATTTAAAATAAGGAAATTGAGGAGCAGCAGGGCTTAGTAACCTGCCAGTAGTCACACAGGTAGTATGTGGAGTTCTGCTCTCTCACCATGGGAAACCCATTGTCATTCCATTATTTTGTTCTGACTTCCTTCTGATCAAAGGATGGGAGCACCCTTTATCTGTGTGATTTATACCTGAGTTCTTCCAGCTTAGGCTTTTCTTTTCCTCCTCTGGGACCAGATATGATGGAATCTCATTATGATGATTGAGCCAAAAGGGCATCCTCCTTCTGCATTTGGCGCTTCCCGTTTGGAATGATGTGAGGAAAGAAATTAGCCAAAAACCCATTAGTATCCACAGTGCTCAGGGAACATTTGTCAATGTATGGAGACTTTTTGATTGTCACAATTGTGGGTGGAGGGGCCTCCTGGCATCTAGAGTGTTGATAAGCATTCTACCATGCGGAGAACAGCCTCCCACAGCAAGGAATTGTCTAACCCAAATGTCAGTAGTGTGGAGGCTGAAAAATCCTCCTCTAGCCTAATGCCAGGTGCCTGGCAGGAAATAAGTAAGCAATGTTTTCCTGCTCATCCTGGTTAAAATAGCACCCCCTGGTCACTATTCCATTATGTCTCACTAACTGTATCCTATATTTTTGTTCACATGGGTGTTGTCTGTTTCCCTGACTTGGATGTGAGATCCATGAGGGCTAGGGCTAGGTCTGCGTGCCCAGAGTTCTGTAGAGGCCACAGCAAGTAGAGTAGAAACTGAATAAATATTTGCTGACAGTGAATGAATGAATGAATGAATGAATAACCATAGCATAGAGTATTAAAACAAGTCACTTCTACTCTTGTAACTGAACACAGAGACCCCAATTCTCCCCCTTTCCTACGAAGTGTGCTTTGGACTTTGAGAACCTGCCCCGGCTCCAGACCATTAATCACTACACATTTAATCTGGAATCCTTTATTCTCTGAAATTTGCTGGGCAATTTTATAGACCCAAATAGTTTCATTGAGCCTCAATGCCACTCTGTGGTTTTCCTAACTAACCACTGAACTCCTTCCTAGGATTCCCATCCTTCATGATTCAGCGCAAAATACTTCTATCTACAGGCGCTTCTCTCCTCATGGTCTGAAATTTTTGGAGACTTGAGGAATTGAGGGCCCTCTGAGACTCAAGTGTAAAAGTGAGACACCTGAGGGGCAAGTCATTCCAGCCACAGATAAAAGGAGGAAGATGAAGTTCAGTTTTAGGCTTTTAGAAAGAAACTCTTTCTGTTGCAGCCCTTGTGTCAGGATTTTTCGGGGGGCGTGGGGGAGAGAGATCCAGGGAAAGTGTGGGCCCAAGGTGGGTGAGAGAAGCTGGGATTTGTCTTGGAAGAAAAGCCAGGAGCCCAAAGTGAGTCAGCAAAGGATAACTTGTGAGCAGACTGCACCACTGAGGGAGGCTGGCTCCAGGGAGACATTTTGGTCAGGAGAAATGTAGGCCTAGGGATAGACTAAAAATCTGGATCCGGATGTGCATAGGGGATCATGTGTGGAGATGAACCAGGGCCTAAGAGACTGAAGAGGAAGGACCAGGGTCCCAGACATAAGGCCAAATGGATGGAAGAATGGAATGGGAAGAATGGAAAGGAAAGGAAGATGGAAAGGGAAAGAATGGATATACGTATATGTATAACTGAACCACTTTGCTGTACACCTGAAACTAACACAGCATTGTAAATCAACTATACCCCAATATAAAATAAGAAAGTAAAAAATAAAAAAAGAAAGGGAGTTCACATATAGCGTGATGTGTCCTCTGCTAGGTTCCTTCCACTTACTCAAATATTAGAGTTGTACTCATTTTCCTGAAAAGTAGAGTGAGACTTGAGAGGTCAACTGGTGAGCCATAGTCCAGTAAAGGATGAACTCCAGGAGGGCAGGGACCAGACCAGGCCAGCTGTGTCCATGGCCGTATCCACAGTGCCTAGAATGTGGTGTTTGCACATAGTCAGGTCACAGGATGTTCTTGATGGCTCATTCCAACAAGGTCACCCCACTGGTTAGAGGTGGATAGCTGGAAGATGGCGTTCAAATCCCATTAGCAGAGGTGTGGGGGGGTCTTCCCTGCCCAGACTGCTTTCTTAGTTAGCCAAAACCAAGTCATAAATCAGAGAGAACTTAGCAGGAGCAAAGATATTTAGGCCAAAACTTGTCCAAAATAAGAGTCGTTATTTCATTTCTCTCCAACCCTATAAGGCCCAGTACTTGGCTTTTGCCACTTTCAAAGAGATCCAGCGATTTCACCATTTCTCTTAGCTTTAAAGAGAAGAAGCATTGTATTAAAAAAAAAAAAAATTTTGCAATTACATTGGTTTTTAGCCAACTTAATAAAAGGCTGAAAGATGAACATTATTTCAAACCACTTGTACTTTGCAAGTTGGCTTTTGTCACTTCCAAACTGCATAAAATTATTTTGGAAGCAAAGTATATTATTCCATGACTGGTTTTTATAAGATCAAATAAGATCCCCATGGTATCAGGTGGCCAATTATTATGAACATTTCAGTTATCAACTTGGACTTATTTTTGGTTTTTCAATATAATTTAATTTAAAATGCAATTATTGAAGAGCCCTTTTGGTTAGGACCAAAAGCAGTAAGACATGAGGGGGCAAGCGAAAGGATCCACCCCGGCTGCTTCCCTTGGAGCACTCACCCCAGGAAGACTCACTAACAAATCAAGATGGTGTCCACAGAACCAGGAAGGCTGAAGCAAGCCAGACCACCTACTCAGGGGTACAGGTGAGGTTGCAGTAAGTGCAGTAGCTTAAGTGCCACCGGTGTGTTTGTCCCAATCTGCTGTCCTAGAACCTCCCGTTTCCCACAAAACCCTTACAAGTATTTCTGGAAATTTCTAGGCTGTACCCCCGTGTGCTGTTTAGCAATTCTGATCTAGCTGGCCATGGCTATTCTTTACTTAGTATTGCTGCTGATGTCCAAAACTGCACAGGGGCACCTAGCAGAATGAGGGAACTTGACATTCTCTTTTTCTTTGGGTTCCCTCCTAGAATCAAGAGCCTGAAACAGGAATGCTTCTGTGTGCCCTCAAACCACTTACAACATTTTTTGTGAAACAGCTCTTTCATTAGTTTGCTTATTATAGTTTAGGGTAGTAGTTCAGAGTATAGTGTTGGAGTCAAACTTCCTAGGATCAAATCCTGGCTCTCCCACTCGCTAGTTGTATGACTTCTCAAATTATTCATTTCTCTGTACAATAGGGATAATAGTAATTCCAACTTCATAGTGTTTGGTGAAGATTAAATGAATGCATATGTGCACAATGGCCAGAACACTGCAGACACATAGTAAGTAAGCACTATATTTATGTTAGCTATTATTAACATTATTGTCAATCAATTAGTAATAATTACTCATAAATGATAATAGCTAGATTCATTGAGTGCTTACTGTACACCAACTAGTATACTAGGCATTTTTTAAAATTAATTTTTATTAGCGCCTAGTTAATTTACAGTGCTGTGTTACTTTCTGCTGTACAACAAAGTGAGTCAGTTGTGTGTGTATATATATATATATCTCCACTTTTTTTTAGATTATTTTCCCATATAGGTCATTACAGAGTATTGAGTAGGGTTCCCTGTGCTATACAGTAGGTTCTTATTAGTTATATTTAATCCCCTCAGTAGCCCTGAAGGCAGGAATTATTGTCATTCCACGTTTATAGCTGAGGAAACTGGGCTTAGAGAGATAAATAATTGAGCAAACAGAGTTAGCACATGAATTCCCCTCCTGGCTGGCAGGCTGACACCAGAATCTGTTGGTATTTATCTGTTGGGCTAGACAGAAATGGCGTCTAATGGCAGCTACACTCACAGCTTCTGCCTCCCTCCAAAGTCTTGATCCTGAGTCAGGTTCATTGCATCTGGATCCTTCTCCCTTACAGCTAAGCTCTTTCTCAGGAGGCACCTCAGATCCTCAGAACAGCATCATAAATTTAGGGAACCTCAAGTGATTCAATGAGACTAGAAATAGGCTGAAAAAGAAAGATATGGAAGATAAGGCTGAAGAAATGAGGAACTGAGTCATAAATGTTTGTCTTTCTCAGAAGTTTGTACTTAATTCACTAAATCCCATATCCCAGCATTTCCCATGCTGGGCTCTGTGAGTGACTTCTGCCCGTGCATGAAAATATGGGGGAAGAAAAGAAAGAAAGGGCACAACAAATTCATTGATTAAAATAACAGTATGAAATTTGAAGTTAAACCAAAATATTTATTTAACTGCAGGACTTCTCAGATCTTTTAAGGCCCTGATATGTGTTCCAAAAGGAAGGAATAAAATGGAGTGCTTCCCAGACATGTTCCGCACGGAAGCCTTCGTGCCCGCCACCCCACCCCCACCCCCTCCACTCCCAACTCCAGAGCATTTTCCAGGACAAACATTTCCAGGGACAGCTTTACAGGGCAGCTCCTGAAATGAAAGAATATCACTAAAGGGTTCTAATAGCAGATCCACACCATCAAATTTATGATGATCATTCTCCCAGAAATGTGGAAAGGTCGAGCTTAGAAACCAGAAGACCCTCAGAAGATAATCCCAAACCCCTATGAAGAGAAACAGGGTCTAAATCAAGCCAGCAGGCGTAAGGATGGACAGAACGTGCCTCCCGCTTCCCACCCCTCCTTTAACTCTATCAATGCTAGCCCTCCTCATCATACATCTGTAACGGTCTTCCAGTTTTATTGAGCTTCCATACTCTTTGGCCTCCATACCTTCACAAAATCTCCTTCCTCCACTTGGAATGGCCATTTATGACTCCCCAGAACATGCATGTGGCCACCTGTGCCTGAAGAACTTCTATGCATCAGCTCAGGAGTCATCTCAGGAGACTCTTCCTCCAGGAAGCCTTCCCTGACCTTCCCAAGCCTGAACTTGTTATGCGTCCTTAACACACTTCTTCTTTCATCACATCACTCAGCCCAGGGTTCCCAGTGGTCCCAGTCATTGTCTTTTCTCCCACTCTAGACTTTAAGATCCTGCCAGGCTGGCATCAGGTCTCATTCACCCTTGTGTTTCCATCACTGAGCTGAGAGGCATACAAAAGAGGTGCAATAAACTTTATTATATGAATGAAGGACTTGTTCAGTCTTCACAACAAACCTGGGAGGTAGATTTTATTTCTCTCACTTTATACATAAAAAAACAGAGTCCCTGGTAAACTCAGAAACTAGACTAAGCTCGTGCAGTTAGTGATCACACTTGGTAGAGCTAAGACCGTTCCAAAAAGCTTTAAATGTATCTTGGAGCTAAAGAGAAAGAGTAATGACTTCTAGGGTGGTATTAAATACATGTCTGGAAGGCTCCCACTGCGGCGATGCTACCTCCCCTCCATGACCGAGTTATCCCATAAGTTTCCTGAGCTCTGAACACTCAGAGAACGCTGATGACCATTATGAGGTCAAAGAGATCATAGACAGTAAAATAGTAATGTTATTGAAAAAGGTATCAAGTAACTTCAGAAGGGGCTTGCAATAATTTAAAATGTAAGTCTATTTTCAAATTCAACCATCACAAAGTATTAGTTATGAATCTGCATGTCTTCTTACCTCCAGGGAATAGTCCAGCTAAAAGAAAATTGTCGTGGAGGACTGGGTTTCCAACGGTCGACAGTGCAGTCATGTTTCCCTCCCTGAGGCAGCAGGAAACAGGAGGAGCCAGGCACTCAGCCTTAGAGAGAAATGCGGGCCTCTTCCAGGGAAGCAAAATGGCAAGAATCTACTCTAAATGGGATGGATGTTCATCCATAAAACACAAGGTTAAGAGCCAAGATCTAGGCAGAGACTGAATTGAAACAGGAGCAGGAAGCCTCCTGAGCATTCACAGGGAAGGCTGGAGGAGTTCCCCCAGCTCAACGCCTTTGTGAAATGGTGCATGCATTTGGCAGGATTGTGACATATGAGACATTTGGGGTACTTAAAGTACTTAAAGGTATAAGCTGGAGTATGCATCACAGACAGAGCATTGAATTTAAAACGTTCAGTTATTTTGTTTAATCTTCACAGCATCCCTATGACAGGTGCAGTATTATTTCCATTTTACAAATCAGGGAACTGAGTCTCAGAGAAGTTACCCAGCTTGTACACAGTGAAGCAAGAATTTGGTCCCATCTGTGTCCTATCCACATCCTCATAGCCTTAAAATGAAGAAATAAACCAATACGACACGCAATATTACAGATACTACCTATCTGGTCTCTGTCTCTGTCCCTTCCTCTCCTTCCCCAAGGAAAACTTTTTTTTCAGGTATGCCAAAGATAACTTCTCACTTTCCAGAACTAAGAAAAGAAAAAGATTGAACTTAAGTGAGTGAAGCTTGATAATTGCAAGACTATTAAATACAAGCTTTCTGAAATGAACTATTGATGTTATGTTAATATATTGTTTCTCATAATGGCTTGATGATGGCACTAATTCACCTTGCCTTCCTGGTGAATAGTTAGTTTATCAATCAACAAAAGGGTCTTCATGTCTTTTTTTTTTTTTCTCTCCAAACAACGTTATTTTTTTTTAACATCTTTATTGGAGTATAATTGCTTTACAGTGGTGTGTCACTTTCTGCTGTATAACAAAGTGAATCAGCTATATGTATACATATATCCCCATATACCCTCCCTCTTGCGCCTCCCTCCCACCCTCCCTATCCCACCCCTCTAGGTGGTCACAAAGCACCGAGCTGATCTCCCTGTGCTATGAAGCTGCTTCCCACTAGCTATCTATTTTACATTTGGTAGTGTATATATGTAAATGCTACTCTCTCACTTCTTCCTAGCTTACCCTTCCCCCCTCCCCGTGTCCTCAACTCCATTCTCTACGTCTGCATCTTTATTCCTGTCCTGCCCCTAGTTCATCAGAACCTTTTCTTTCTTTTTTAGATTCCGTATATATGTGTTAGCATACGGTCTTTGTTTTTCTCATTCTGACTTACTTCACTCTATGACAGAATCTAGGTCCATCCACCTCACTACAGAAAACTCAATTTCATTTCTTTTTATGGCTGAGTAATATTCTATTGCATTCCTCTGTTGATGGACACTTAAGTTGCTTCCATGTCTTGGCTACTGTAAATAGTGGTGCAATGAACATTGTGGTGCATGACTCTTTTTGAATTATTGTTTTCTCAGGGTATATGCCCAGTAGTGGGATTGCTGGGTCATATGGTAGTTCTGTTCTTACTTTTTAAGGGGCCTCCATACTGTGCTCCATAGTAGCTGTATGAATTTACATTCCCACCAACAGTGCAAGAGGGTTCCCTTTTCTCCACACCCTCTCCAGCATTTATTGTTTGTAGATTTTTTGATGATGGTCATTCTGACTGGTGTGAGGTGATACCTCATTGTAGTTTTGATTTGCATTTCTCTAATGATTAGTGATGTTGAGCACCCTTCCAACTGTTTGTTGGCAATCTGTATATCTTATTTGGAGAAATGTCCATTTAGGTCATCCACCCAGTTTTGGATTAGGTTGTTTGTTCTTCTGATATTGAGCTGCATGAGCTGCTTGTATATTTTAGAGATTAATCCTTTGTCTGTTGCTTCGTTTGCAAATATTTTCTCCCATTCTGAGGGTTGTCTTTTCGTCTTGTTTAAGGTTTCCTTTGCTGTGCAAAAGCTTTTAAGTTTCATTAGGTCCTATTTGTTTATTTATGTTTTTATTTCCATTTCTCTAGGAGGTGGGTCAAAAAAGATCTTGCTGTGATTTATGTCAAAGAGTGTTCTGGCTGTGTTTTCCTCAAAGAGTTTTATAGTGTCTGGCCTTACATTTAAGTCTTTAATCCACTTTGAGTTTATTTTTGTGTATGGTGTTAGGAAGTATTCTAATTTCATTCTTTTACATGTAGCTGTCCAGTTTTCCCAACAGCACTTACTGAAGAGGCTGTGTTTTCTCCATTGTATATTCTTGCCTCCTTTATCAAAGATAAGCTGACCATATGTGTGTGGGTTTATCTCTGGGCTTTCTATCCTGTTCCATTGATCTATATTTCTGTTTTTGTGCCAGTACCATACTATCTTGATTACTGTAGCTTTGTAGTATAGTCTGAAGTCAGGAAGCCTGATTTCCTCCAGCTCCATTTTTCTTTGTCAAGATTGCTTTGGCTATTCGGGGTCTTTTGTGTTTCCATACAAATTGTGAAAGTTTTTGTTCTAGTTCTGTGAAAAATGCCAGTGGTAGTTTGATAGGGATTGCATTGAATCTGTAGATTGCTTTGGGTAGTATAGTCATTTTCACAATGTTGATTCTTCCAATCCAAAAACATGGTATATCTCTCCATCTATTTGTTTCATCTTTAATTTCTTTCATCAGTGTCATAATTTTCTGCATACAGGTTTTTTGTCTCCCTAGGTAGGTTTATTCCTAGGTATTTTACTCTTTTTGTTGCAATGGTAAGTGAGAGTGTTTTCTTAATTTCACTTTCAGATTTTTCATCGTTAGTATATAGGAATGCAAGAGATTCTGTCCATTAATTTTGTATACTGCTACAAAACAGGATACAAAACAGTGTCAGTTTTACTTCTTCTTTTCTAAAACTTCCAAAACTATGTTGAATAATAGTGGTGAGAGTGGGCAACCTTGTCTTGTTCCTGAACTTGGAGGAAATGGTTTCAGTTTTTCACATTGAGAATGATGTTCCTGTGGGTTTGTCATATATGGCCTTTGTTATGTTGAGGTAAGTTTGCTCTATGCCTACTTTCTGGAGAGTTTTTATCATAGCTGGGTGTTGAATATTGTCAAAAGCTTTTTTTGCATCTTCTGAGATTATCATATGGTTTTATCCTTTGATTTGTTAATATGGAGTATCACATTGATTTGCATATATTGAAGAATCCTTGCATTCCTGGGATAAACCCCACCTGATCCTGGTGTATGATCCTTTTAATGTGCTGTTGGATTCTGTTTGCTAGCATTTTGTTGAGGATTTTTGCATCTATGTTCATCAGTGATATTGGCCTGTAGTTTTCTTTTTTTGTGATATCTTTGTCTGGTTTTGGCATCAGGGTGATGGTGGTCTTGTAGTATGAGTTTGGGAGTGATCCTCCCTCTGCTCTATTTTGGATGAGTTTGAGAAGGATAGGTGTTAGCTCTTCTCTAAATGTTTGATAGAATTCACGTGTGAAGAGGTCTGGTCCTGGACTTCTGTTTGTTGGAAGATTTTTAATCACAGTTTCAATTTCAGTGCTCATGATTGGTCTGTTCATTTTTTCTATTTCTTCCTGGTTCAGTCTCAGAAGGTTGTACTTTTCTAAGAATTGGTCCATTTTTTCCAGGTTGTCCATTTTATTGGCATATAGTTGCTTATAGTAATCTCTCATGATCTTTTGTATTTCTGCAGTGTCAGTTGTTACTTCTCCTTTTTCATTTCTAATTTTGTTGATTTGAGTCTTCTCCCTTTTTTTCTTGATAAGTCTGACTAATGGTTTATCAATTTTGTTTATTTTCTCAACGAACCAGCTTTTAGTTCTATTGACCTTATCTATTGTTTCCTTCATTTCTTTTTCATTTATTTCTGATCTGATCTTTATGATTTCTTTCCTTCTGCTAGCTTTGGAGTTTTTTTGTTCTTCTTTCTCTAATTGCTTTAGGTGTAAGGTTAGGTTGTTTATTTGAGATTTTTCTTGTTTCCTGATGTAGGACTGTATTGCTATAAACTTCCCTCTTTTAACTGCTTTTGCTGTATCCCATAGGCTTTGGGTCATTGTGTTTTCATTGTCATTTGTTTCTAGGTATTTTTTGATTTGCTTTTTGATTTCTTCAGTGATACCTTGGTTATTTAGTAGGGTGTTGTTTAGCCTCCACGTGTTTGTATTTTTTACAGTTTTTTTCCCTGTAATTGGTATCTAGTCTCACAGGGTTGTGGTCATAAAAGACACTTGATACGATCACGATTTTCTTATATTTACCGAGGCTTGATTTTTGACCCAAGATGTGATCTCTCCTGGAGAATGTTCCATGAGCACTTGAGAAGAAAGTGTATTCTGTTGTTTTTGGATGGAATGTCCTATAAATATCAATTAAGGCCTTCATGTCTAATATGTCATTGAAAGCTTGTGTTTCCTTATTTATTTTCATTTTGGATGATCTGTCCGTTGGTGAAAGTGGGGTGTTAAAGTCCCCTACTATGCTTGTGTTACTGTCGATTTCCCCTTTTATGGCTGTCAGTATTTGCCTTATGTATTGAGGTGCTCCTATGTTGGGTGCATAAATATTTGCAATTGTTGTATCTTCTTCTTGGATTGATCCCTTGATCATTGGGTAGTGTCCTTCTTTGTCTCTTGTAATAGTCTTTGTTTTAAAGTCTATTTTTTTCTGATAGGAGAATTGCTACTCCAGGTTTCTTTTGATTTCCATTTGCATGGAATATCTTTTTCCATCCCCTCACTTTCACTCTGTATGTGTCCCTAGGTCTGAAGTGGCTCTCATGTAGACAGCATGTATACAGGTCTTGTCTTTGTATGCATTCAGCCAGTCTATGTCTTTTGGTTGGAGCGTTTAATCCATTTACATTTAAGGTAATTATCAATATATATGTTCCTATTAACATTTTCTTAATTGTTTTGGGTTTTTTTTGTAGATGTTTTCACTCTCTTTTGTTTCCTGCCTATAGAAGTTCCTTTAGCATTTGTTGTAAAGCTGGTTTGGTGGTGCTGAATTCTCTTAGCTTTTGCTTCTCTGTAAAGGTTTTAATTTTTCCATTGACTCTGAATGAGATCCTTGCTGGGTAGAGTCAACTTTGTTGTAGGCTTTTCCCTTTCATCACTTTCAATATGTCCTGCCACTCCCTTTTGACTTGCAGAGTTTCTGCTGAAAGATCAGCTGTTAACCTTATGGGGATTCCCTTGTATGTTATTTGTTGCTTTTCCCTTGCTGCTTTTAATATTTTTTCTTTGTATTTAATATTTGATAGTTTGATTAACATGTGTCTTGGTGTGTTTCTCCTTGAATTTATCCTGTATTGGGCTCTCTGTGCTTCCTGGGCTTGATTGACTATTTCCTTTCCCATGTTAGGGAAGTTTTCAACTATAATCTCTTCAAATATTTTCTCAGTCCCTTTCTTTTTCTCTTCTTCTTCTGGACCCCTACAGCTTGAATGCTGGTACATTTAATGTTGTCCCAGAGGTCTCTGAGACTGTCCTCAATTCTTTTCATTCTTTTTTCTTTATTCTGCTCTGCTGTAGTTATTTCTACTATTTTATCTTCCAGGTCACTTATCTGTTCTTCTGCCTCAGTTATTCTGCTATTGATTCCTTCTAGAGAATTGTTAATTTCATTTATTGTGTTGTTCATCATTGTTTGTTTGCTCTTTAGTTCTTCTTGGTCCTTGTTAAACGTTTCTTGTATTTTCTCCATTCTCTTTCCAAGGTTTTAGATCATCTCTACTCTCATTACTCTGAATTCCCTTTCAGGTCGACTGCCTATGTCCTCTTCATTTGTTTAGTCTGGTGCATTTTCACCCTTCTCCTTCATCTGCTGCCTATTTCTCTGTCTTCTCATTTTGTTTAACTTACTGTGTTTGGGGTCTCCATTTTGCAGGCTGCAGGTTTTTGGTTCCTGTTGTTTTTGGTGTCTGTCCCCAGTGGGTAAGTTTGGTTCACTGGTTTGTATCGGCTTCCTGGTGGAGGGGACTGGTGCCTATGTTCTGGTGGGTGGGACTGGATCTTGTCTTTCCAGTGGGCAGGGCCACATCTGGTGGTGTGTTTTGCGGTATCTGTGAACTTAGTATTATTCTAGACAGTCTCTCTGCTAATGGGTGGGGTTGTGTACCTTTGTGTTAGGTGTTTGGCATGGAGCATTGAGCACTGGAGCTTGCTGGCCGTTGGGTGGAGCTGGGTCTTAGCGTTGAGACGGAGATCTCTGGGAGAGCTCTCACCAATTGATATCATGTGGGGCCAGGAGGTCTCTGGTGGTCCAGTGTCCTGGACTAGGCTCTCCCACCTCAGAGGCTCAGGCCTGACACCCGGCTGGAACACCAAGATCCTGTCAGCCACATGGTTCAGAAGAAAAGGAAGAAAAAGATAAATAAATAAAATTAAAATAATAATAAAATTTAAAAATAATAAAATAAAAATTAAAAATATATATAATAACAAAAAGAAGAGAGCAATCAAACCAATAAACAAATCCATCAATGATAACAAGGACTACAAGCTAAAATAGGCTACACATAAAAATCAGAAACAAATCAGTCACAGACAGCAAACCCCACGTCTACAGTTGCTCCCAAAATCTACCGCCTCAGTTTTGGGAACATTCATTGTCTATTCAGGTATACCACAGATGCAGGGTTCGTCAAGTTGGTTGTGGGATTTAATCCGCTGCTCCTGAGGCTGCACTGAGAAATTTCCCTTTCTCTTCTTTGTTAGCCCAGCTCCTGGGGTTCAGCTTTGGTTGTGGCCCTGCCTCTGTGTGTAGGTTGCCCTCAGGCGTCTGTTCCCTGCCCAGAAAGGAGGGGTTAAAGCAGCGGCTGAGTAAGACTCTCTTTCTCTCTCAGACGGGGGAGAAGGAGGAGTACAGTAGTCATAATTGGAATGCAGGGTGAGCCTGCGGTGGCAGAGGCCGGCGTGGTATTGCAACAGCCTGGGCGCGCTTGTATTCTCCGGGGCAAGTTGTCCCTGGCAGTGGCGTGTTGCACAGGCTCCCAGGGAGGGTGTGTGTAGTGACCTGTGCTTGCACACAGGATTCTTGGTGGCAGCAGCCTTAGTGTTTCGTGCCCTTCTCTGGGATCTGAGCTGATAGCTGCAGCTCGCGCCCATCTCTGGAGCTCGCATAGGCGGTGCTCTGCCTTCTGTGGGCACACGGGGAAGGAATCCCCTCTCCTCATGCACCCTGAAACAATGGTCTCTTGCCTCTTCAGCAGGTCCAAACTTTTTCCCTGACTCCTTCCCAGCTAGTTATGTCACACTAGCCCCCTTCAGGCTGTGTTCACACAGCCAACTCCAGTCCTCTCCCTGGGGTCTGACCTCCAAAGCCCCATCCTCAGCTCCCAGCCCCCATCGGCCCTGGCAGGTGAGCAGACAAGCCTCTCAGGCTGGTGAGTGCTGGTTGGCACTGACTCTCTGTGTGGGAATCTTTCCACTTTGCCCTCTGCACCCCTGTTGCTGTGCTCTCCTCTGTGGCTCCGAAGCTTCCCCCCCGCCTACCCCCCATCTCCGCCAGTGAAGGGGCTTCCTAGAGTGTGGAGACTTTTCGTCCTTCACAGCTCCCTCCCAGAAGTACAGGTCCCATCCCTATTCTTTTGTCTCTGTTTTTTTCTTTTTTCTTTTGCCCTACCCAGGTACGTGGAGAGTTTCCTACCTTTTGGGAAGTCTGAGGTCCTCTGCCAGCATTCAGTAGGTGTTCTGTAGGAGTTGTTCCACATGTCGATGTATTTTGATGTATTTGTGGGGAGGAAGGTGATCTCCATGTCTTACTCCTCCGCCATCTTGAAGATACCCTCAGGGCCTCCATTTCTAAAGTTTGTTAATTTAGTAAAGCAGAATGCAATGTTTTGAGTTGGAAAGAGGGGACTCCTGAGTGTTCGGAAAGACAGGGAGTCAGAAGCCCTGGGTCTAGGTCCTAGTTCCTCTCTTACAGAACTCAAACATAAAGTTAGGAACAAATAAGATAAAATGTATAAAAAAGTATTTTGTAAACTAAAAAGTGAAGGGGGCTGATGAAGTGATTAGGTTACACCTGCTCTTTTCCCCTTGAGTTGTAGCCACTGATCAAATAAGTTTTAATCTATAATTCACCTGGCCTCCCTATTGGTGAAATACAGTCTTTTCATAAGAACATGAAGGTGCTTGTTTTGCCAGCTGATGCAGTTTCTTCACATTTTTGAAGGTCAGACAACCTCCACCCAATTCCCAATCTTCGGTTCTCCCTTTGTTCCTTCAGCATCCCTAAATCCACCTCACAAAATGCAGAACTGTATTATTACAAGGTTAATGATAGGGCTGGGGTAAGCCTGGTTGAGAGGATGGAAGTGAATCATTAATCAGTAATCCAAATCTGCATTACTGTATGGTTTCATTCTTCTTCTGGGTGGGTTTGTGCCAGGTAGCCCCCAATCTAGGTGGGGTGGGTGGAAGTGGAGTAGTAGGAGAAATGAAGGAAGGAGGGGAGTGTGGTAGGGTTAGAGTGTATATGCAAAGTTCTTGCTCAAAAGGAGCTGCTCATAGACTAGAGGAGACAATATACTTGCAAAAAATATAATAAGTGGCTCCAGTAGCTCTGCTCTAGTGGAAGCCATCTGTGTCTCTTTCTGGAATTGGTATATTAACCCCTGCCTGGCCTCCTCCCTTATAATCACATCTCTTCCTGTGTGTATCCCACTTCAGCCACCAGATCTGATCATTTTACTGTATCAGTCACAGACCCGACAGGAAACAAATGGCATGTTAAAATTATATCATTCACGGTGGGTTTAATAAGGAGACTATTTAAAATGGTGTGGACAGGATGGCACAGCCACTCAGGGCTAATAACAGTGAGAGAGATGATCCTTAAGCCTGGAGTAAGGAGGGGGGAAATGTTACTGGAAGCAGGAAAGAAAGAGAACTACAGAGCTGGCTTCCATAGAGGGACAGGGAAAAAGCCTGTCTGAGGTGATGCTGCAGGAAGGGAGCCTGGAAATAAGTACCATATCTTTACTTTCTTCCCTCCATCCGTCTCCTCTCCTGCTGCTATTGATTAAACCAACCAGAAACCAGAGTGTAAGACCATTGATGTAGTGGACAAACAGCAGAGCAGAAAGTAGATCTGCAAGGGCAAGCAACAGATATCCAGCACAGACCTTTTGTTTAAAGCCTATCTGTATGCTGGAAACACAAAGGAATGAAATTCTTTCCACCCTGGATGAAGCTGCTGTCAACAAAGATTTTGAAGAAAGGTAAGCTACAAGGAATTTCCAACCCTGAGAACGCTGTAAGAAATTTATTTCCATTTATCTGTTCTTTCATCAGCCCTTCCCTGAAGGCCTCCTCTTTGACAAGCAGATGTAGGCCCTGAGGACCCTGCATTGCAGGGAGTATAATGAGACACAATCCTTACTGTCTATGAACTCATTATCTCTTTGCAGAGAAGGATGTGTTAAGTAGTGAACTACAGTACACAAGGCTCCAAGGTCTTCCTTTCAACGGAAGTTTCTTTCCAAGTACCGAAATGCCCAGCTCATAAAGCACAATTAGGTGTGTCCATCTTTGCACATATTGGATGGTAACTGGTTTGGACAGCAGCCTATGTTCATTAGGCTTAGAAACTTTCCTTGTCAGTTAATTTGATTAATATCAGAGAAAACTCAATTAGACTTGTCAACTTTTTGCATATGACATTTAATATCTATTAAAATGATGTCACCTTCATCAGCCAGGGGCCTTATTTTCAGTTTCTATACACCATCAACTTGAGAATGATGAACACCCAAACAAGGGTGATGAAAAATGTATTCCTATCATTGTCTCCACAGTCTAACATAATGAAGTGAAAACAGTTATCCTGTTAATTTGTCACTAACTCCCATTTTCCTAGAAAACTGTACTTGAAAGAAGAATATATAAGGCTGAAGGTTAATTGTCCAAATAGTACTAAAGAGAGAGCCAGGGTAAGAGAGCCTTTATAAGGGTAGGGAGAATAATTAGATTAGTGGGATTGTTTGCAGGTTATTTATATACCTGATTATCACTTCAAAACAACTGCACCATTTCAAGGTTAAAATGAGGCTATGAGCTCCACAGAGAATATCATTACAGTCCTTAACAAAACAGAAAAGAATGTAAAACTGTATTTACTAGTGGAATTTCTTTATATTAGAAGCTTTAAAGCTCTAGATAAAATTACTATAAGACATGTAACACACATGGAAGTGTAGCTATATTTCTATATCCTTTCAAAGAAGAACAAAAAGCCTAAAGATCTCTGTATTTAATGTCTGTGTTCATTTTGCTTTCGTACAGTAACTTCTGTTTCTTGTGCCTGCTCCACAATTTACATTCTATCTGCTGGAAAGCTCAAATAATTGGCTCTCAGAAAGGGGTATATTGATCAGATTTGTTTGGAAGATCTCCTTCAAAATACACACATTCACATCCTGATGCAATAGATGAGGGTGGGGCCTTGGACTTCCCATTTTGTAATGTATAAACAGCTTATTTTAATGGACACCTTCAAATAGGAAAGAATACACTAGAATGTCCCCCAGCACTCCATGCTATTTCACATTTCTGGGTATCTGCTCAGATTTTTCTTCATGAACGTTTCTCTTGCTTGTTTGCTTGGCAAATGTCTAACGCTTCTCTGCAGTCTAACAGTTTCTCTGAAGCCTTTGCCATCACTCACAGATAATTACCCCACCATCTTTATATTTAATATAATTTTATTTATTTTTTTAAACCATCTTTATTAGAGTATAATTGCTTTACAATGGTGTGCCAGTTTCTGCTTTATAACAAAGTAAATCAGTTATACATATACATATGTCCCCATATCTCTTCCCTCTTGCATCTCCCTCCCTCCTTTAAACATAAACATTACTGTCTTGAATTGTGAATGGTATCCAGAGAAAACTATAATTTGAAAGGACACACGCACCCAGTGTTCATAGCAGCACTATTCACAGTAGCCAAGACATGGAAGCAACGTAAGTGTCCACTGACAGATGAATGGTTAAAGAATATGTGGTACATATACACAATGGACATATACATATGCACTCAGCCATAAAAAGGAATGAAATAATGCCATTTGTAGCAACATGGATGGACCTAGAGATTATCATACTAAGTGAAGTAAGCCAGACAGAGAAAGACAAATATCATATGATATCATTTATATGTAGAATCTAAAAAAATGATACAAATGAATTTATTTACAAAACAGAAACTGAGTCACAGACATAGAAAACAAATTTATGGTTACCAAGGGGAAAGGCAAGGGGGGAGGATAAATTGGGAGTATGGGATTAACAGATGCACGCTACCATATATAAAATAGATAAACAACAAGGATTTACTGTATAGCACAGGGAACTATATTCAATATCTTGTAATAAACTATAATGGAAAATAATTGAAAAAATAACATAGATATATACACATATATGTGTATAACTGAATCACTTCGCTGTTCACCTCAACCTAACACAACATTGTAAATCAACTACACTTCAATTTAAAAAAATCCAAAAATAAAAGAGAAAAAATTCTCTTACAGAAAAATGAAATAAAACAAAACACTCTGTGAGTTTGTTGAAGGCAGGAAATGAGTTCTACCTTTGTATTCTGAGCAACAGTGTCTAGCCCACAGTATGGTCAATAAATGCTAGTGACTAGGATTGAACTGAATGGATATTGAATATATTTAGGTCATCTATTACTTCTTTGACTTTGCTACTCATAATTCATCTGTGCTCAAAGATTATTTATACAGCACTTAAAAATTTAGAGGCCCCATGTGATTCAGACTAACTGGGACAGTATATTATTAAAAAGAAAGGGAAATAAGAAGTCTACCATTCTAAATCTTCTAGCATCTGTAAGAGACATTAAATTAGATTCAATTTAACCACTGGCGTGGCTTATGGATTTTTTTCCTTCATTCTCCTTCTTTCTCGCTCTCTCAGACCTTGCAGCTACCCAAGCCTTTTTCTCCCTGGCTTTCACTGTTCCTAATGCCCTACCCACATGGGGTCTTCTCTTTTCCTCTCCTTCCTCCTTTCTTGCTGCTACTGGATCTCACTCTTTTCTCTCACTTTCCTCCAAATTTAAGACTCCAAGTGTCATACCTGCCCTCAATATCCTTTTCCCAAAATTCAGCCCAATACCTCTCTGGTCCTCATTCTGCAACTTGATCTGTGACTTTGTACAAACTCATAATTAGCCCTCAGTCCAATTCCTCACTAATGAATAGTCCTCTGAAAACTGTTTTCATTTTTGAGTTTCAAAATGTCAAAATAGGGTGATAAAATTTGTAATGTATTTTAAATATTTACATTTTATGAATGAACCCATTTAAGATAAAGCAGAAATGTATTCCAAGAATAATTACAGGATTTATAAAAATCCTCATTCATGGTACATCACAGGCAGTGTGTTTTGACAGTGGAAAACAAGTTAAATGTTATTTTCCTTTAATACATCCAGTATATCCCTGTATCTGGATGTCTAACCTCATTTAGAGAAAACATCAAAAAGACTTCATGTGGGGATTGTTTGTAAAAGAACAGCCCAAATTTTCCTTCTGACCCTAGCTGTCACTGACGCTAATAAAGATCAGAGAGGAAAATACACGTGGAAATATTTGGTGTCAAATCTGGATTCAAATCATGGCTCTTCCACTTCTTAGTATTGTGATCTTAGGCAAGGACTGAGCTTTCACTTCCAAAGAGGGCTCTCTTACCTTTGAAAAGATATAGTTATGTTTTTCCTTTCCTGAAGAATTACTGTTTCCCAAGAAGAGGGTGTGGAAGGAATATATAGGAGTGCCTGACTAGAGTAAGAAAGCAAATACCAGAAAGTCATATGGGAGGGCTCTGGAGTCAGATGACTTATTTCCAGTGGCAGACAAGTTATACTCCCTGGCTGGATAACTTCAAGCAAGTGACTTAGCCTCTCTGAGACTCATTTTTCACATCTGTTAAGTGACCATTATAAAAGAATGTATTTCACAGGGCTGTTATGAGGATTAAATGGATTAAATGAGATAATGCATGAGCATATTAACTCAGTGTCTACATAGATTGAATAATTGACGTGTGTGTGTGTCTTTGTGTGTGTCTGTGTGTGTGTGTATGTTGGTTTAATCCCATCTGTACATCTGCCTTTGCGTGGGCACACTTAGAAGGGATGAAAGAATTGTCGATGAAAATGAGTCAGTAGTCAATCTATGAAAGGAGCGGAAATTTTATTCGAACGAAATTTGAGGATTATAACCAGCGAACAGCAACTCAGAAAGCTCAGAGAACTGTTGCACCCATTAGAAGTCAAGACAGAGTTACATAAACTTTTTGAGACAGAAGGCTGTACATTAAATGACGTATCATTGACAGTTTACATAATCCAGATCTAAGTACCATGTTACACCTTAAGGGATCAAGAAGGAATATTATCTTTAAGGAGTTGCCTTGTTGATGCTATAGGAGAATGTTGCTTTTTATGGTTGAGCAGGTATTTCTGCCAGTGGGGACGTTTTGGTTGATGTATAATGTAGATGCACAATGCACAGTACAGGGGAGAGAGGATGCCAAAGGTCAAAGAAGAATTTTTTTATGTTTAAATTTTTCTTGTCTTGCCATAAAATGTGAATTTTATTTCACAGAATGATAAAGGAAAATGCTGGGGGAAAGGATTTGGCAGTGACAACCGATCTGTGGATTAGCCAGGCAAGACTCCAGTATCAGTATATGAGCTGTACTGTAAGGGGTTCAGGAAGGACAATAATGACTTCACCTTTGTCTATTTGGTTCATTGATATAATCCAAGCATCTGAAATCGTGCTTAGCATGTAATAGTTGCTCAATAAATGCTGTTGAAGTTCCTATGCTAACTAACCTAACATCAATGTTTGCTGAAATAATAATAACAGCAATAATAACAATAACTTACATTTATTGATCCCTTACATGTCCTGCAGTCCTCTAAACTCTTTATGTGTATAATATCATTTAGTTTTCATTTTCACACTTTTATTACTACTATTTTTCAGATAAGAGAAATGAGATACAGGTAAGTCACTTGTGTGTTCACACCAGATAAAAAGTGGTGAGACCAGGATTTGATCCCAGCAACTGTGGTCAGGGCAACTGAGCCTGAGGAATATTGTTGATCCTCTTTGTTTCTAGTTTTAAGCTTAATAATGTCCCTGGAAAAAAGGTAATGATTGTGGAATAGGAACAAGGCTCAGTTTGCTCATCTGCAATTAGAGATCACAGTACTTGTCCTCCCTGTCAAAAAAAATAGGTTTGAGGTGAGCTAAGGTGAATTACCATGAAGGATAGTACATTTTATATTCTCTATACTGTAATATAACTGAAAGAACATTGACTTTGGAATTCAAATTTTGGCCCATTTTACTTAGCTTTATGGCCTTGGGCAAGTCATTCTGCCTTGCCTTTCTCATCTGTAAAAGTAGGAAATATACAGACTTTGGGGTTATGATCATCACAAATGAGAAAAAGCATATAATAATCCAAAAAAATAAAAACAAAACAAATAAAAACACTGCCTAGCACATGTACAGACAAGGACTAAATGCTATTTCTTTTTATGTAGAGTGGTCTGTCTGATCAGCACCAGTAATTAATTACTCAGTGAATGCTGCATTTTTTTAAAAATGTAGCAGGACTGTGATGAACATTTCTTGAGTGCCTACTATGTGCACATCTCATATAAAGAAATTCAGTAAATATAGCTCCTTACCTCCCCCCACTCCTCTGTCTCTGCAGTCACTTCCGGAAATCCATCTCCACTTCCTGCTCAGTACAGTGTGTCCCCCTGGCCTCACCCAAGCAGCCCCTCTGACTGCTTTCTGCCTCATCAGCTGTAAAAGTAACGTGTGTTTTCAGTCTTGAGCTTTAATGAATATTTATGGTATAATTTACGCTGGTGTGAAGCACACAATGGCTCCTTTTTGCATTGTTAAAAGATCTGGAATTTTGTGTACAGAGAGGCAGTATTAGTGCCTAGTTTCCCTGGTTGCCATTAAGAAAATGTGGGTTGTGAAGTTTAGCGGAGTGGGACTCCAGGGCCTGATTCACAAAGCCTAGAAACCCCTTCACAAAGATTTTTGTTCTTGTCTTTCAGTTTCACATTTTTTCCCAAGAAAGTGCTGATCCCATTTGACTTAAATATTAACTTTAGAACATTTTAGCAACTCATTAAGTCTTTTTTTTTTTTTTTTTTTCTCACTTCACTTGCAGGTGGAATTCATTACAGTCAAGCTGGAGGGAGTCCTATAATAAACGCACATTCTCTCACACACACACACAAGCAAACACACTGTCCTTGTAAGACACACGTGACAGAATTTATATTCTATGTGTAGACCAGTGGTTCTCAAGGTGGGACAAGGGACACTTCGCAGTGTCTGTAGACTTTTTTTGCTGCTACAATTGCAGGGCGCTACTGGCATCCAGTGGGTCGAGGCCAGTGATGATGCTAACTACAGTACAGGGCACAGGAAAGCCTCCACGACAAAGAATTATCCAACCCTATATGTCCACAATACCAAATTTGATAAACCTTTGTGTAGGCTAAAGAAAAAGTATTTTATCCATGATTCTGTTTCTATGTATAGCCATCGCAGAAAAAGATTAGTATCAATCTCTCCACCAATTTGTTTTCTGCCCTCAAAGAACCCAAGCTCCACGCTGAATGGTTTTGAACACGTACAAGGCAAGACTGGATCCTAGCGTCACAATATTTTTGCTCTTGCACATAGTACTTCGTATGACTGATCCTCAGTTTTCTCACCTGTAAAATGATTATTTTTAAAAAATGATAATACCTACCTTAGAGGTCTGTTATGCAGATTAAATGAAATAATGTGTTTACAGCCCTGAAAGTGTCTGATACGTAGCAGGCTCCTGAAAAATACTGTCATATAACGGAAGGGATCGGCAGAGACCTTTGAAACTGGCCTACTCACTCCATGTACCAAATTCTCATGAAGACTCAGGGACAGCCTCCCTTTTTACACACAACTTCCATCTACAAGAGGAGGACATAAAATAGAGGAACACTCAAGAATGTTGTGTCAGCACCCCAAAAGCCTTACATAGGAGTAGGGGAAAGACTTGCCCAAGAAGAAGATGACAGACTTAAGTTTAAATTTTTATGATTCTATAAGTGAGTTATCTAACATGGACTCAAAACAAATCTGTTAACTTATTTCACATTCACTGGTCTTAAGTCATTTATTCCCTCGAGAAACCGCTTTCTATTCCTATCATTAGTGATTGCATTGATGGTTTAATTAAAATTTGAACATTTCATCCAAGTTCAGCCACCTGCTGTCTTTTATATCCACCCATATTTCAGAAGCACAGAATGTTCCCTTTTTTTAGAAGTTGGCCCTATCTGCTGTATTTGGAACAAGAAACCCAGAAAGGCTGTGTTGATGGAGGTTGGCAAATGTCCATTGATCTGAGTTCATGGCACATATGTGACTTCCACACCCAAAAAGTATAGGCCCAGAAAGGTGTCCTTAATTACAACAATCACAGGGAAATCTCTAGTTAAAAGGCTTTACTGTTAGTGGCGTAAAGTCAATCATCTCATTACTTATGAATCTATTTGTGTTCCTTAACAACTGAGTAGATATTTAGATCAATGTATTCTTAGCCTGCAGTTTCCTATTCCTGATAAAGATATTGAGCTAACATTGGAGGGGTGAACTATTTTAAAATGGGAAACAGTATGCCATTTGTGTGCTCACTAAATAATGATACTCCTGATTTGTAGCTATTATGGAAAATTAAAAGAAGAGATGAAATTGCAAACCGCCAGAAGAAACAAAAGGCATGGGTGAGAAAGGTTGGAAATAACTCCAGGGTTTCTACCTGAGGCTGGAATTATTACTGGTATGCCTCTTTTGAATTGTGTCCGGCTGATGGATGTATGGAAGGTGCACATTCATTGTATGTGTCTGTCTCTCGTGCTAGCCTCTGGATACTTCAGGGACAGAAGAGAATTTGAATCATCTTAGTACACCCAATGTCCAGCACTATGCCTGCCTACAACAGGCATTTAATAACCATTCGTTGAATAATTTTTTTTTATAGACTCATTAGGAACCAGGACACTGTGGTCTCTGGTTCATCACCCCTTCATCCAGTTGGCAAGCCCCAAAACCTGGAATCACTCTTGACCCTTCTCTTTATTCACACCCCACATCTGACCCATGAACAAGTTATGTTTGTACTACCTTCAAAACACATTCCTAAATTCATGACTTCTCTCCACTTCCACTATGTCCTCTCTCATCCAAGATACCCTTTCTCCCCAGAACTACTCTAAGGGTCCTCTTATCATACACCATTTCCATTCACATCATGCCAACTCCCAGGGACCAGAGTGAGTCAGTTGCTCCTCTGCTCAAAATCTTCCAGGGGTTTCCTACCTCACTCACTGCAAAAGCCAATGTCCTTACAAAGAACGACAAAACCTGGATGGATACTTCTCTCTCTTATTCACTCTTTTCCAGCCACACTGGCCTTCTCGCTGTTCTTCAAAATACAAGCAAGCTCCCCTCTCAGAACTTTGGCCCCTTCTGTTCCCTCTGCCTTGAATAGTCATCTGTAAGAATTCACTTGACTCATACCTTTTCTTCATTCAGATCTCCACTCTACATCACTCTAAAATATAGTAGCCCCACTCACTCTTCATTCTCTTCTCTTGTTTTATTGTTAATCCATAATAGTTATCCCATCCAGAAGTATATGTGTATATGTATAAATATATTAGGTGCAGGGAATATATAGGTATATATATGTAAACATATATATTTGTTTACTGCCTGTTCCCCTCACTAAAATGTAAGCTCCTGTGGGCAGGGACATTTTCGTTTACTGCTAGAGTGACAGGACCTGGTTAATCATATGCTGAATGACTAAATGGACAAAAAGGAGGCCAGTGTAGTTGGGCCATAAGTGACCAAAGGGAGGAGTGGACCACAGTAGGCAGTATGTGGAGGGCGGATTGTGTTGGTCTATAAATCATACTGTGGAGTTTGAATTTTATTCTGAAGGTCAATAGAAACGTTCTTTAAGGGTTTTATGTTGCACAGTGACAAGATATAAATTCTGATTTTGAAATATTAGTTACTTTGTAATAAAATAAAGTCAGTCAGCTACTGGGTATATAGTAGATAGAAGGAGAACAAGAGTGGAAATAGAGAAACAAGTTAGCAAGGTTTTGAAGTAACACAGGCAAGAGATGAAGACGGTGTGGTCTAGAGCAGTGCCTATGGAAGGGAAAGACTCCAGGATGGGCCTGGAGTCTATTTCAGAGACAACAGGACCTGATGTTGAACAGAATATGGAACAGGGGGAGGTAAAGGAAGGAGAGAGAGCAACTAGGGTTACTCCTTGGTTTTTGGCTTGAACAACCTAGTGGATGACAACATTTTTTATCAGGGAAGTCTGGAGGAACAACATTTTGTATGAGGGAGTCAAAAGCTCTGTTCTGAAAACTTTTTTAAACATTCTGAGTTTTAAGTGACTACTGGATATTGAAATGAAGATGGTCCAGAGACCTTGGATATCTAAACCTGGAAGTGAAAGAGATCTGAGGTGCAGTTATATATTTGAGATCCATAAAACTATAGATGGTACTTAAAGTCATGAGACCAAATGAGATTATTTAGGGAGAGAAGTAAATAGAGAAGAAGCCCTAACCCCCATTCTCACTGTAAATAGAATGGAGTAAATACTCCTGCAGCCATTTCAGATGACATAAGAAGATGCAGAAGACAGTCTAGCAGGGAATGCAAACTGCAAAAAAAAGGGCTGATGATGAAAAAGAGAACCGTAGGGCTACACTAACAAGTGAAGGAATCAGAGCTGTTTGAGAGAAAGGACGCAAAAGAGGTGTTGGTTCGTTTAGAAAATTATAAGGCCAAAAGAGTTGAGGTCTCAGTGTGGTCCAAGAATTGTCAGAGTGGTAGCATTTGAGAATGTGACCTAAAAATTCAGGAAGTAGAGAATGTGATGCCGTGAACATCCCTGCTCCGATGTTGCCTTTTGCAATTTGTTCTCAATCTCTGTTGATGTCACCGCTCACGTTGACTTCAATTACAAATCTTTATCAATTAATGTGTATGAAGTGCTGTTTCTCTAAGATTCTCTAAATGTCTGTTGCTAATTACTTATAACTAAAAAAAGGCTCTCCTATCTCTTTGTTTGCCTAGCATCACAAGCCTCTCTTTCTCAGCCCTGTTCTGAATACTTAGTGCCCTGTTACCATCTCTGCCTACTTCTCCTGGGTTTCTGTGCTTCCCCAAGGCAGCGAGCAAGGTATGCTGTTTGTGAAAAGAACAACTTGTTGGTTGAGGTCCTAGCTGAAAAATAGCTCCCTACCACGCAGCACCGTGTTACTTCCTGTATAACGCCATTTACTTCTCTTTGTGCATGAATATCTCCAGAATAATCCTATTTAATCACTTTAGTCTATATTAGTGCCTGGCATAGCAAACAGCTGGGTAGGTGCTAAATAAATACTCGTGAGCCATTTGATGGATTGGTGCCTTTAACACCTGCATCTCTCACCCACGTCTCACATTAACCAAAAGAGAGCCAAAGACGATGTTTAAGGAAATCTAAACAAAGTGTGATCTCTAAATTTAAAAATATTCATCTTTTTAACAATGGAGACTTTATTGAGCAAACATACTCTAGACATTTGCTACTGTTTTCCATATTTTTATTTGTATTATTTAAAAGATATAATTACTTATAATGCATGACCTATTTATAAGTTAACACTATTTGTTCTTGCAAAATAACATATGCATTGAATGTCTGCTCCAGACCTGCTACTTTTTTACCTTTTAAAAAAAAAGTAAAAAAAAACCCAGACATTTCATTAAAATCTTTGTTCCTTTAAAGATTATCATTATTTGGTCACTCCCTCTTGCAGGAAATCGTGACTGCTGATACATGGCATAAAAAGTAGGCTGGTTCAGACAGTTAGACTTCTAAGGGACAGAAGCTAAAGTCCACCCCTATCACAACACCCACAAGAGTGCATGACAAATAGCAGTTGCTCAATAAATATGCCTAAATCAATGAATGGAGAGACAATCTCTTATAGGAGCTGCAGCTCCCACTAGTAGCAAGAGAGAATGGAGAGCCGAGAATCCAGTGATGTTTGCTTGTGAGTTGGTGTGCATGGTGGAAGGGTAGCACCAAATCAAAGATCATCTGAGATCAAACCAGAAGATCATATCAAAACTGAAGTACAGAATACAAAGGCAGGAAGTTAAAAGTTTGGGAAAAGGAAACCAAGGGAGTCAGGCAGTCCTCTTTGACTAGCTGACACTGAGCTATTCTCCCTTCATTAGCTCTTGATGGTCTGTGGGCGGCAATCATTGCATTTAATGGTCCAGAAGAAGAGAAATCATCATATTTAGCGATGGCACTTGTGAAGCTTAAGAATATACTTTGAAGTGGACATAGAAGTACTTGCATCAGGTCGAGATAAGTGAGGCACCATAGAGTTTCATCAATGGGTTTGACATCTCAGGGTGCTGGGGAGAAATTTTCTTTTATGATAAAAAGAAACAGGCTATGTAGTAGTTTGAGTGTTTTATTAGACCAGCAATGATAAGGGGACCCTCCAATAAACTGTGTTCATTCAGCAACATTTACTGGGTACCTACTGTGGAGGTGGCACTATTCTTGGCACTGGGAATAAAGTCTGGACAAAGCAAACTACGCACCCGCCCTCATAAAGTTTCTGTTCTCGGGAGTTGGTTGATCTGTTGGAAATGTGAAGTTCCCAGGCTACCTGACGTAACACGTGAAAAAAAAAAGCGTATCATTATATGTGTGCACTAACATTAAAAAACTGACAGTATTACCTGCTTAATATTGACATTGACATCTGTTAACCTATGTCTGCAGTTCTGTGTGATATGTGAGTGTTAGAGATTTAAATTTCAGAAATGACCTCAATGCTGGGAGGCCAGAAAGAAGGGCTAGATATTTTGTCAAGTGAAAAACTGAAGCACAGAGTCTAACCTGTAGTAGATGTTCAATCAATGTCAATTTACTTCTCCTTTTTTCTTCTATTGCATCTTTTTTCCTTTTAAAGTTATGAGGACCGCCACTATGTTTAAAGCTGGGAGAAACAAAAATACACAAAGACTATAAGAAAGAAGTTTTAAAATATGTACTGATATGGGCTGTTTTATTCAAGTGGGTAACCTAGTTCAACCCTAATGCAGAGACAGGCAAAAGAGAGGAAGAGATCCCTTCAGACATGATTTACTGTCAGTCATTTTTCTGCTAGTGGCTGAAGGGCAAAGGAAGTGCAGTAGTTCTCATCCTGCTGATTAAATCAAAAGCACATAGGTTTGAAGGGCAAGGATGAAAGATTAAGTTAAATCATAGAAGTTCAAGCAGAGGAAATAACAATTAAATTGATCAGCCTATCCCCTACCGGAGAAGGGGGACATTTTTAGAATACTACTTTGTCATCAGTGTGGTGTTAACAATCCAGTGTTTAAGTCCCATTCAATTCATTCATTCAACAGATGTTTATCAGGTGCCCACTACGTGGCAGAAACTGTTCTACGCACTGAGAGTAAAGCTACGAGCAGTCGAAGTCTGTAGCTTCATACAGCTCATAACGAAATCCTGGGAATAGACAATAAAAAACACATAAATATTAGTAGTGATAAGTGTGAAGAAAAATAAGTTAGGCTCAGAAGTCCCACAATATTACTTATATCACATTCTGTGGGTCAAGTAAGTTATTAAAGCCAGAAAAGATTCAGTGGGAGGAGAAAGAGAATTAGACTCCACCTTTTTTTTTTTTTTTTTTTTTTTTGCGGTATGCGGGCCTCTCACTGTTGTGGCCTCTCCCACTGCGGAGCACAGGCTCCGGACGCGCAGGCTCAGCGGCCATGGCTCATGGGCCCAGCCGCTCCGCGGCATGTGGGATCTTCCCGGACCGGGGCACGAACCCGTGTCCCCTGCATCGGCAGGCGGACTCTCAACCACTGCGCCACCAGGGAAGCCCTAGAGTCCACCTTTTAAAGAGAGGAATAGCCAGAATTTACAGTCATCTTTTAACCACCACAGACACCTTTAAAGGTTATGAGAAGAGGGGCGATAGGGTCTAACATTTTAAAAGGCTTCCTCTGATCACTACTATGTAATCAGCTGGGGAAGGGAGGCTGCAGAGGCAAGAGTGGGAATATCAGTTGTCCATTTCATCCTAATTTACTCGAACTTTTGGACCTCTTGATTCTCGCTAGCAAAATTGTGAGAAAAAAAATTAAAAAGAGGGCAAGCACATGATTCAGTACTGCATACTGGTAGAATTTTCACGTGGGATATATAATGTGTGATTCAATTTCATTTGCTCGTTCACCACATATTTTATCAGCACCTATTATGTTCCAGGCGCTAGAGACACTGAGATGGGCAGCTGCAATCCCTATCTTCAAGGAACTTGCCGTCTAGTTGGGGGAAAAGACAAATAACATATAAATTTCAACATACTATCCAAATGTTATAGTGTTAGAATTTTGGTTTCTCAATATTCACTGTAAAATGTCAACCTAATCATTCCACTTATTTTCAAAGTGTAAAAATCCACCCTTTTTTCACAGTATAGAATAGCTACTTTTCAGTCTCATCATAGATTGTAATCTCAAAATTACTCTTAAACTGAAATTTATGAAAGCACAAATTAGCAACCAATGATGTGTCTAAAGTGTGTGGATCTCTCCACTACAAGATGAATCATGCGGAGGGAATACTTTCCTTTGACCATATCAGCCTAGACCCTCTCCTGACTTGTACTTTAACTGCACATCCATAGTTTTTCCACTTAATGAGATTATTCATTCTTAAGGTCCAGCTAAACATGCTACCTCTTCCACAATGCCTTCTCTGATTCTCTTCAGTGAAACTCCCACAGTAGATTGCTTTTACCTCTGTTTAATGTATTTAAACATGTATTTAATGCTTCCTTTTATACATAATCAATGGCAATCATTAATAAAGTAAAAGAGTTGTAGAAATATACTTTTTAAGCACCTACTCTGTGTCCAGCACTAGGAAAGATACAGTTTCTACATTTCCCTGATGTTAACAGAAATTCTTGAGAGATAGTTAAAATCACATCCATTTATAAATAAACTGAGGTTCAGAGGTTTTAAATGACTTTACTTGGAGTTACACAGTTAACAGTTTATTATAAGATCAGTGCTTCAACCTTAGTTCAGTCCTTGTAGTGCATAGAAGAGTGTCCCCCCAAAATTCATGTCTACTAGGGACCTTAGAATGGGACTTATTTGGGAATAGGGTCTCTTTAGATGGAATTAAGATGAAGACTGAGATGAGGTCATACTGGATAAAGGTGGGCCTGAAATCCAACGAGAGATTTCCTATAAGAGTGGGGCCAGAAAAAGGCACAGGAAGACACAGAGGGGAAAAGGTCATGTAAAGATAGAGAGTGGAGCTATGCTGTCCAGAAAATTCTAGGAGCCACCAGAACCAGCAAGGAACAGGAAGAATTTTTCCCTAGAGCTTTCAGAGGGATTGTGGTCCCGCTGACAGCCTGATTTTGCACTTTTGGTCTCCAGAACTGTGATAAAACAAATACCTGTTGTTTTAAGCCACCCAATTTGTGGTACTTTGTTATGGCAGCCCTAGCAAAGTAATACAGCCCTAAAGCCCATTATCTTGTCCTTAAACCTCTTCCCATTCCAGGATTACACTTTGATTTGTTCCAGGAATTTAGGGTCACATTTTACCTTTGACTTTCGACTTTGAATGATATCACCCCACCCCACCAAAGGTCTCCTGAAAAAATGTAGGAATGATAGAGAGAAATATTTCAGGATGATTTTGATTGCAAGTTGCAAACATTCAACTTAAACTAGAGTATTTAGAAGGGGAAATTTATTGGCTCCTATTCCCAAATGGAAGAAGAGCAAGGATGCAGGGAGACCTCCATTAAGGCAGGAACCAGGGTTTGGGACTCCACCAGGTTTCTCTCTGCATCCCCCATCCCTCCTTTCCTCTGCATCTTGCCTTCCTCTCTCAGCCAACTGAGAGGCAGACAGCACCTGGGGCTCAGGTCTTGCCAAGTGAGATCACCATGAAGAAAGGGACTTTTTCCTGATTTCCAACTTGAAAATTCCTAAGGAAGGTGTGATTGGTCCAATCTGGACCACGTGCTCACACTCATAGCAAGGAGGAAGCATTCTGAGTTTCACTATTCCCACTAGGACCATGTGGTTATAGCAGGCTCAAGAAACCTTCCCCCCAGAAGTAGGATGCTGTTATCAAGAAAGAGGTGTGTAACTGAGGCAGATATAAACACAGATATTAATGTAGATCATTTTTATGTAGACGATACTCAACTATGTTCTCAGATAAGACTTTTGCCTGCATAAGGCCCAAAAGACATAAAGCCAAAATATAGACTTAATGACTACAAGCTTCCAAGCCACTCAGTATGAGTGTCAATAAAGATGTTAGACTGTAATATAAGGCTTTTTTCAAAAGAGCTAGTCGCTGGTGAGAACTCTTTTGAATAGACATGGAAACACAAGCAGTAGAGGTTTCATTATCCAGATTATATCACAGAGACTTAGCTGGTGGAAAAGCGGTTCTAATAAATAATAGTGATTTGATCTTTTTTCAGATATTGCAGATTGCAGTATCTTCAGAGCTAACTTCCTCTCTGATTGCAAAGAAAGCACTGAAAATAACAAAAGAGAGAAATGAGGGGGTAGAGGACGAACTGCTTTCCAGCAATGCCTGGTCCTCCACAGGACTTGGCAGGCTGTCTGGGGCAGGGGATGGAATCCCTGCACCAAGTCATCTGCCTTCCTTGGAGGGCCATTCAAGTCTTCCTTTTGCCAGATGTTGGACAAATTCCAAAATATTTACCTCTTTGGTAGATTTGGTCATCTCTTAAGGAGAAGATGGTTTGTGTCCAGAATTGAATTAACCTTAGAAGTTCCTTTTCTCTAACATACAAATACATGTGTCCCCAGACGAAAAAGCAACAGCTATGATGACACTATTTTGGAGCAGAGGTGAGTCAGGCCAGCTCACATTAAGAGCCAGAAACCATGTCACTCCCCCAGGGAAGCCTTCCTGGTGATTGGTAGGACTTTGTTATGCCCCTAAAAATGTAGCAGTTTATATATTTTTGTTTCTTCACATTAGGCTGAGTGTCTTCCAGTTAAGGATCTTCCCTTCTTTATGTTTATGTCTCCAGTCTGTACATAGGAGTGACTCGATGCGTTTGTTTCAGTAAAAAGCTGAAAGAGACAAGGAACTGAGGGGAGATAGAGGGAAGAAGTTGAAATTAAGTTACTTTTTTTTCTATTGCTCACTGGAAGAGAAGAAAAAATGAGCAAAGAAGGAGGATTCATAGGAAATGATTGTGTATCTCATTCCAGACACTTAGGCAGGTTACACTCTGCTTCATTTTTATCATCCCCAGATGCCTCTATTTCCTGAATTATTTCTGTAGTAAGATTGGATATTAATATATAACCCACTGGAGTTTGTACTGTTATCTCTACTTTGCAGGTGAAGAAGCTTAGGCTCAGAGAAATTAAGAGAATAACCCAAGGTCACATAATAAATAATGTTTTTTCCTTTGTCTTTGGTCCACTAAGGGTTTGAGACAACTTAATGAGATTAATAGATATATAACAGAAATATTGACTAATATTGGGTCAGGGAGATGGCCTATTAGGTACAAGTGGGGCTGGATTTCACATCCAGCTCTGACAGACTCTGAAGGCCCTTTCCTTTACCAGCATCACACTGAAAGCAATGCAAATAATTGGGTCCTGCATTGCATAGAGCATCATTACAGACCAGAAGCATACAAAGAGGCTGTCAGGGGATATAAAATTAAACATGTATTTTCCTTGTATGAGTGACACTAGAGTGTTTGAATGATTTTCAGTCATTTAGGACTCAGATTTGATTTGTATGTAGGTGGATTATCACAATGAGGAGTGTTAAAATATCAGTCTAATGGCAGACACCCCACCCTGAGCCCCATCCCAGTTCTCCATTGTAATAAAATAATCAGCCATTCCTTAAAGATTCCATGATTACCATTGTCAGATGGATGGCTCAGCATCTCCTGGCTTCTACCAGGTGGTCCCAGCACTGCTGCTTCCTCACCTGAAGGTCTTTGTCAAGTCCAAGGAGCCATCACCAGACTGAAGCCCTTCAGACGATGGCTTTCATTTGTAGGAATACTGTCTTTAGAGAGAATAAACAGAAAATTTGATGTGTGTGTATATATATGCACATATATATACACACATAAATTCATATACACATGTACACTTTTCCTCCTGGCTCCAGGCCCTTCTTTACCCACCTGCACAGGGCTACATCATGGGTCTTGGCACACTAGGGGGTCTTCCACCTGGGGAGCCTAAAACTCTCATAACATACTCTTTTGGTAGCCTCCTCCCTTCTAGTTCCGTCTCCAACTCTCCACTATCTACATCCCTACCCTAGTAGTTATTGACTTGATACCTAATTCTAAATTTACTCCCTAGATGAATGCCAGAGGAATCTGAAAAATCTCTAAAAATCTGGTTTCAAGCCATACTATATAACTGCTTAAATTTTGCTTTTGACATTTCATTGAGATAGATAGTGGATGGTTGCTTCTTATATAACAATCTCATCCACGTATTTTTATAGACATTTCCACAGACCTTTCATTTCATGGGATAAGGTGATGATTGTGGTGGGGAGGATAATACTAGTGATCATAACAAGTGAAAATATAAAAGTTACTGAACTACTCTGTACCAGGCACTGCACGGGGTCGTTTTAATATTTTATGTCCCTCGATCCTCCGGAAAGTTTGTGGAGTGGTAATTATTATTCTCATTTTAATAACAAAATCTCAGATTCTCAAAGGTTAAGTTACTTCCTCATGCTGACTTGGCCTTCAAGGTGAAGAGGTGGGATTTAAATTCATGAGATCTAATTCTAAGTGTCAGATTCCTTCAGTATCCCAGCACTTGTCTCTTAGGTTCTACGCATTTCATGGGCACTTCCTACTTAGAGGCTAGAAATAAGAGAGCAGAGTTCGTATTTCTTCCCATGGCTCATAGGAGTCAGGCCACTAGAACAAAATAATGAGCTTTATTGAGGTCAGGACCACGTCTTGGGCACCGAACACTTATGTGGTGATAGGGGGTATATAAGACCTGCTCTTTAGTGGGGGAAACACATTAAGCAATAAATGTGAACAATTTCATTGCAAAAAGGAATGAATGTTAAAGGCTGTGATGAGGGATCCTGACTAGTTGGAGAATCAGAAAATAAATGGATTGGGGGAAAATAAGTTCTCAAATGTAGGAAATGACAGGTGAATGAGAACTTGGTGGTTCCAAATCAAGGTGACTGTGGTTATTGTTCAGCAAGGAAGTTGAAGAGCTTCTCAAGATAAAGGAAGGATCTGGGGACTTCCCTGGTGGTCCAGTGGTTAAGACTTCGCCTTCCAATGCAGAGGGTGCGGGTTCAATCCGTGGTCGGGGAGCTAAGATCCCACATGCCTCACGGCCAAAAAACCAAAACATAAAACAGAAGCGATACTGTAACAAATTCAATAAAGACTTTAAAAAATGGTCCACAAAAAAAAAAATCTTAAAAGAAAATGGTCCTGGTGAGGACCAGCTCATATAGGGCCTTAGCATTTTGCTACTAAATGCAAGATCATTGGGAAGTCATCACAGAATTTTTTTTTTTTACATCTTTATTGGAGTATAATTGCTTTACAATGGTGTGTTAGTTTCTGCTTTATAACAAAGTGAATCAGCTATACATATACATATATCCCCATATCTCCTCCCTCTTGCGTCTCCCTCCCTCCCACCCTCCCTATCCCACCTCTCTAGGTGGTCACAAAGCACCGAGCTGATCTCCCTGTGCTATGCAGCTGCTTCCCACTAGCTATCTATTTTTAAATAGGGGAGAGACATGACCTGACCTGTCTTTAATGAGCATTTTATGGAGAGCTGATGGGACATAGGTATTGGCAAAGTGGAGGCGGGAGACAAGTTAGGAGGGCGTTACCATTGCCAGGGTGAGATGATCAAGGCCTCATCTAACATCATGGTAAGAAGGGTGGATAGAATCTGTCCTTAGTATTGGTAGTATGCTCAGTGAATGTTTGATACACGAATGAATAAATTACTGATGCATTTTAAAGTCTCCGTAAGCCTGCCAGCTCCCACTTTACCGGGTATCTTTATAATTCGGGTGGGTGACTATATCAAATCATCTCTCTTTATTATTACCATTATTACTACTGTTATAATGGAAAACGTGTTAAGTGTTTATGTGAGGCACTTGCCATGTGTGCTAAGCATAGTACATAGATGATTTGGTTTAATCATTCAATAGCCCTGTGTTTTAAGGCATTTTATTCCCATTTTACAGGTGAGGAACTCATAACTAAGGACAGGTTAAGAACAAAAACGTATCCAGTCATCTGTAACAATCAGTAAATGAAGGCATACTGAAACTGATTCCTTCAAAGTGGGTTTATTTTTAAAAGTTTATTATAAAAGTGTAGACAAAATATAGGGGGACCACGAAGGCCAGTGTAGAAACCCAGGGGTAGCAGAAAAGAAGATATGATCCTATTTTTGAAAGGTTTAGTGGGGGGAGAGGTTACTAGGACCTGGAACAAGAGAGAGGGATGTAGAACAGCCCATCTTGAAGAGTCGTGTGACCCTTGATCAAGGCACACAGCAGTCCCAGAGGAAATTTCAGAGAAGATAAACATTCAGACCTCGCTCTCTTCCCTCCCACTGATCTTCTCTTGGTGTTCCCTACTGGCTGAACCCAACAGAAGCCAGAAGTGGTCCATACAGGACAGCCTCCTAGGACAGAGGGCAGAGTGGAGAAGAATGGAGGGTGGATATTGAGGAGCAAGCAGAAGGTATGTGGTGTATAAACCAATATTTGTTGTGTCTACAGGGATGGTGAATTTTATAGGTCAACTTGGCTAGGCTATGTTGCCCAGATGTTTGGTCAAACCCCAGTGTTTCTGTGAAGGAATTTTTAGATATTGTGAACATTTAAATCAATAAACTTTGAGTAAAGCAGATTATCCTCCATAATGTGGGTGGGCCACATCCAATCAGTTGAAGGCTTTAAGAGAAAATTCCTAAGGTCTCTGGACAGAGAATAAATTCTGCTTCCAGACTGTTTTCAGGTTCAAGGCTGATACAACAGCTATTCCCTGGGTCTCTAGCCTGCTGGCTTGCCCTACAGATTTTGGACTTTCCAGCCCCTACAATCACATGAGCCAATTTCTTAATATCCTCTCTCTCTCTCTCTCTCTCTCTCCCTCTCTCCCTCTCTCTCTCTCTCTCTCTCTCTCTCTCTTCCTGTACAGGGAGATGGGTTCTGTTTCTCTGGGTAACACTAATACACTACCATATATCAAGTACTGTGCTAGGCCTTGGTGACATAGACACAAATCTTCACAGCCCTGTCCTTAACAAACTCACATTCTGGTGCTGTGATATATCACAAGGGTAATACAGGATGCTTTAGGAGCAGAAAGAGTGACCTCCTTATCCAACATGGTAGTGGTCGGGAGGAAGGCAAGGGGAGGTCAGGGAAGGCTTCCTGGTGTTAACTTTATTGAAACATACAGTTACTTATCAGCAGAGCCCAAATACTAACCTTGATGGTCCAATTCTAAAACCAGAGCTATTTCTACCACTGTGATTTTTGCCCTTCTTCCCTACCCCTCCTTCACCGTTGGCAATTTGAGCTAACATTTGATGTCCATGAACTACATGTAGTCTCTGCTCCATTTATGGGAATAATGACTTTCAAAGGGGTACAAACTTCTTCATCTAATGTAAGAGGAAATCACATGTCTTTATCCTTATGAACAAGATTTTCCCATACCCCACTAGTACAAACACAAATGTTCTTAGGGGCCATGCGATGGGAAGAAAAAGCCACCAAATTAGTTCAGGGGACCTGGGCTCAAATCCTAGCTGTGCCACTTCCCAGATTTGTAACTATAGGTAAATTGATCAACCTCCCTTGTTATCATCAAAGGCAGAAACAAGAAATTATTTTGTAAACTTTAAAGTTCCTTACATGTAGAGTTAAAAATTAGTGTTGAATAATATTTTTTTCTTTTATTTGAAATCCCTAAAAGGCCCTTATTTTAATATCTCTATTGCCCTCATTTTGCCTGAAAACTACTTGAGTGTAAAATTTCATCATTTGATTCTCTGAGGCCCAACATTTGTCTGTAATCAGAAATCTTAAAGTAAATATGCTGCTGCATCTTTCCTGAAATGCTGTTTCCCAGGGTGGATTCATTTGGAAAAGTTTGTTCAGTTAACCTGCAATTAGCCGTATACCTAAGGATAATTACCAGCAGAGAAAAAAAAGTATATGTATAAATAACTTCTTACATCATGGTGGGTTGGTCTGGTTTAGGAAGAGAGGCAGAGGGCTGGAGACAGCACGTCAGTGTTCGATTCCAGCCTCTGTGTTTAGTCTCAGTCTCAGAGCTGCCTTCTCTTAGCTGTGATGTAGCTGCCTTTACAGAGGCGAGTTTCTGAGGCCAGGCCTGGGTGCCAGCAGCCCCTGTGCCTCAGAATTACTCCTCACCCACTTGCCTCCCAGCTTCACCACTTCAGGCCTTATTTCCTTATTAATGCCTTTCTTGCTTGACCCCAGAGTCTTACATAGGCTTTGGCTTTCAGGCTCATTTTGCTCAATTTTGTCATCATCTTAGTGCATTTTCTTTGTGCTCAACCATATCCGACTCCCTGCTTGTCCTGTTTCAAGATCCGGGCCCTGCCCAACAGTATGGGCTTCACACATTAATTTCAGCCCTGACTAGTCCTCTCACATAATGTGATAAGGAGGCGACACTGCACATGTGACCTGGTATGTCCCTAAACCTCCCTGCGACTGAGTTTCCTCCCCAAGGTGGAAGTAAGTTCCTCCCATCTCTGAGCCTGTGAGTCTACGTTTGCAACCATCCTCCTTGTGCCTTACTACATGGCTGTGTTACTAATATATAGGAGCGGGGAGTTGGCATTGATGAGAATGTTATCCAGCCTGTGCCCTGTA
The DNA here is from genome assembly GCF_005190385.1 of Monodon monoceros. Taxonomy (NCBI): domain Eukaryota; kingdom Metazoa; phylum Chordata; class Mammalia; order Artiodactyla; family Monodontidae; genus Monodon; species Monodon monoceros. The sequence continues at coordinate 50,878,800 of NW_021703784.1, forward strand.
CCTGTTGTCATGGAGTAAAGCTCCATTTCTGACTCAACAGCAGAAATATCCCATTTGGAACGGTGCCAAGCTAATGTGTATTAATTTACCTCATTTGAATTAGGCACTTGTTTGGTTTTAAACCAGGAAGGCAAAATGCAGTTAGTAAAAAAGCCCTAACTACTGCTGTTTTACATGTTTTACTGTATCCTCTGCCTGCAAAGTCAAAAGTGCATTAAAAAGTAATATTGTGCTGAGCTCAGACATATGCAGACATCTCTAGATACCTTGTCTCAATAAAGTTTATAGAATGCATTCCCAAAGGTCTGACAACAAAACAGAATAAATTGCAAGGTTCATAAAAATATAATGCATGCTTTTTTTTTTTTTTTTGGCTTACATAAACACTAGCAGATGCCATGAGAAAGGAAGTGTCTGGGCTTAAGAGGCGGCCCTTTTTCGTAACAGCCCCCTTTATCATTAATCCCCAATAAGGAACGAATTGGCTCCGAAAGACACACAAACATTGAGACATAGGGAAGGGAAGGTTTGTATACATTGGGAATGGTTTGGGTTCTCCAGACATTCTTTGCTTCTTTCATTAAATTAACTGGTCAGTTTCTTACTCAACCTTTCAACCAAGTTTTATTGACTAACTGCTCTGTCAGACATGACAGTAGGCACTCTGAATACAGGAGAAAACTATACAGTCTCTGTTCTCAAGGAATTCAGTCTTGCAATAAAGAAGCACATGCAGAAAAACTAACCATAATTCAGTGCTATATTAGGAAAAGCATTTCTTCACATTTTTCAACACATTGATCAGATATTCGTATTCGGATTAATGCGAAAAGGATTAAGCCCAATATGGCAAGCTAAATTGTATTATTTAGCAGGTGTCTAACGTGTTTGAGACATAAATGGACAATATTTATTGAATGTGCAATGTGCCAAGCTCTTCTCAAAGTTCTTTACAGGATTCAATTCACAAAGCCCCGAAGACTCAGCACTATTATCTTTTCCAAATTTAAAGATGAGAAAACTGAGGCTGAGGGAAATTAAATGACTTGCACAAAGTCACATGGCTTCTAAGCAGCAGAGGTAGGATTTGAACCTTGACAGTTCAGCTCCAGAACCTGCACTGTTGGCCACTCTACTCCACTGCTTCTCATGGACTCATGGATATGCTATGCAACATCCCAAGTTCATCAGTGATATCTCCTCTTGTCTCGTTCAGTCTCTTGGCTGATAAGAGATAGAGCCAGGATTTGATGAGGCAACTTTAGTTATGGGGCACATCGCCTTCCTCTGTACTGAATCACTCTGAGATGGAGGGGAAGCCTTATTCATTCACTTAACTTGCATCGTTTTCCTTAGCATGTTGACTCTCAAACAGAACTCACACCGAGACAGAAATGTCATATAGCTTTATTATGTTATCAATTTCACATCATGTTATATCAGGATCTCCTTGTATTAATATTGCTTTTCTCTGAAAGATCACATTACTGCTTGTTTCCATCAAACAAAATTCCAAGTGTCTTGTCAACACAGCTCCTGGGTTGGTTGCAGTCTTGCATAAGCATAGCAGCCTCTTTGCTGAAAGAACACACAGGCAGGAAGCCCTGGACTCTACTTCCCACAAGTTGGCACCACTTGTAGGATGATAGATAACTTCTAAATTGGAAGAAAAATGAAAGTAGAGCTAAAGGAGCATTTGCCAATGTTTCTAACCAATGAAAGGGAACTATTGTGCAGTGGGTAACTATAAGGTACCAGGTAAGTTCTTTACCTGCATTTCCTTATTTAATGCTGAGAATTACTTCAAGGGGTAAATGAAGCATACCCACTTGGTAAATAAATGCATAAGCTAATATCAAGAAAAGTTGAGAGGTTTGCCTTATGCCGTACAGTTACTAGGTAACAGACTCCAAGGCCTGCACTCATGTCCACAGCAGGCTATAACTCAGATCCACTTCAACCTAAGCCCAACCTAATTTCTTAAGGTAAACTTTAAACTACAAGACCTGAAACAAGTGTGAGATCATGAGCGCTCCTGCATGATACGATGGGCAGAAGTTGTAAGAATGATGTACCAAGGTTTCTCTGCACAGAGTAGCAATGACGCATTAGAATGAGGATAGGTTTTGCTCTTCTCCTCCAAATATACCTCACTTGAACGAAAGAATTAAATATAGAAGCCTAACCCATTCAGTGTGCCATTCTGTCTGCATTCCTCATCTTTCTGAGGACTTCTAAGAGAGCTCTGTGGGACCAGAGGGAAGGTGCCTGCTGGGAAAATCCAAACTAGCACTTCAAAGTCCTCACTGCCTGGAATCCTGGTACCAAGACCTGCACCTGAGAATACCTCTGGTAAACCAGTAACCTGACACCTTTCATTAAGGATCACTGTAATTCTGTACCCTTATTATTAATTGCAAGTGTCAAGCAGACATAAATAGGTAAAAAGAGAGTTAAACAAAGATAAAAGTGATAAAGTACATTCTTTTGACTCCCAGAAATAAATTGATAATCTCTTCCATGTTCATACAGGAGGAGAAGGACGAAGGGAAGGAATAGCATGCATTATGTGTACTTTGGATTCCCTCCCATCTCAGAGTAGAAGGCACATGTTTCTACTGGAACATGGAAGGTGCTGCAAGTTTTGAGGAGCTGACAGGCATACAACTGCCATTATCATCCACAGTGAAATCATTATAACGGAAGGCACTGTGATTTTTCACAGGAGTTTTGATTTGCATATTCTGTATAATTCCCAGGCTCCTGCAGGTATTTAAAGTTGAATTATAAGGTAGTTGTAAAGGTCTCAACAGGCTGGTTGGGAATGTATTAACACCTGTTTGCCTGATAAGACCCCTTGGCGTAATTCAGTTTTGAGGGCCCCCATTATCTGTTCTAGAAAGGTATATGAACACAGGAGCTGACTGTGTATAGACACACTAGTGAATATTCCTAAATACAGAGGCACAGCCAGATAAAGGGCTACTGTAAAGAAGTTTCACTAAAGGGAACAGAAAGGAGAAGAACTTGAATGTGTTCCTCACCTGCTAAGTGTTGAGCAGTGTGAGGTGACAGCACCGAACGTGGGCTTTGACATGACCAGACCTAAGCTCACATGCCAGCTACAACTGTCCCCAGCTTCATTGGTCCAGATGTTTAGAGTTGATAAGCCTTAGTTTTACTGTCTTAAAAAAGGATAGCTGTGTCCTACGTGTATTTTGCAGTATTTGGGGGGAAAAGAGAAATACATAATGTGATGAATGTTAGGGAGATTTCAAGAAATGTATATTCTACTCCTTTCTTTATATGTATAATTTATTTTATTTTATTTCTAAAAAATATTAATAGGTACTTTTAACCCCATTTATAAAATAAGGAACCAAGACTTCTCAGAATATTTGAGAAACTTGCCCAAGGCTGGAATAATATAGACTCATTATATTATTTAGACAGGGCCACCCCTGTAATGGGCAGGAGCTCTAAGTGAACAAGTTTTGTGTAACTCCTCTCTATATAAATATTTGAGGCACTTCAAATCAAGGTACCCACACAATTCCAGCAGCCCAAACTCTCAAAATTCCACTCAATTAATATTTTCTTAGAAACATGTCCTTTTCTAGTTTTCCCAGCATCTCAGTGAGTTATTATCACCACTGTACAGATGAGAAAACTAAGATTATATCACATTTTATGCAGCAGAACTAGGACCAGAACCTGGGTCTTCCAACTCCTTGACTACCACGTTCTACGACATCATTTTAAACTGAAATCCTAGTGGAGTTATTTTCCAACCATGAGACTTTTTTTTTTTTTTTTTTTTTTTGCGGTACGCGGGCCTCTCACTGCTGTGGCCTCTCCCGTTGCGGAGCACAGGCTCCGGACGGGCGGGCTCAGCGGCCATGGCTCACGGGCCCAGCTGCTCCACGGCATGTGGCATCCTCCCAGACCGGGGCACGAACCCACGTCCCCTGCATTGGCAGGCGGACTCTCAACCACTGCGCCACCAGGGAAGCCCCCCAACCATGAGACTTTTATTCTCTATAGCTCTTAATTGTGTTGAAGTTTGGCCTGTTAAAGGGATTCCCTGTTAGACTCCATATTGGGATGGGGTAGAGGGTAAAGAAAGAAAATCACATAATAAGATATGCTTGTGGTAATAGGATTGGAACATGAGTCAAGTATAAGAAGCCTTCTGTGTTAATTGAGTGTAATTCCTTGACTTAATAAGTCCTGGGACTTTCTTAAGCCTCAAAATTGTCATCTGTTCTACTGTAGTAAGGATTTGGGCAGAAATCACTGTACTTTTCTGAGCCTATGTTTCTTCATTAGCATAGTAGGTCATGGTGGTTATTGAAGATTATTTTCAAAAGCTAGGTAGGTACCTAGCATATAGTAAATGCTCAAGAAGTTATAGTTGTTGATAGTGACAGAAGCAGTAGAGATACCCTCCTTATCTTCTTCATCAGGTCATTGTGAAGATGAAACACAAAATAATAATCATGAGGGTTCCAAAAACGCTAAACAGCCATAACAAGGCAAGTAATTCTGCCACTAAGTTTTAAAACATCTCCTCAAAATAGGTGGATAAGGGCCTTCCTTTCCTCAGCGGGATGCCTACCAACTCATGGTTGGTACAAATCTCCACAGAACAGAGACGGATGGTTAGGAGTCTTAAGGCAGCAATTCTCAAAGTGTGCTCTAGAGTACATTAATTAGTCCAGTCATATCTTCCATTAATATTAAGTAAAAAAAAATATATATATATATATAAAGGGTAGAGGGTCAAATAAGTTTGGGTTAGCAATATGTATATTAGCACAATAAAAACTACAAACTGAAAAATTTTGCAATAAAGGAACATTTACTTGTAGCTCATGTTAGGTGTTCTTACCACAAAGGGACGCAAGGAAACCCTGGGAGGTGTTGGTTATATCTATTAGCTTGATGTGGTGATAGTGTTGTGGGCATTTGCCTATGTCCAAACTCAAATGTACACATTAAGTATGTTCAATTCCTTGCATATCAAGTACACCTCAATGAAGCTGTTTTAAAAAAGAAACATTTAGGGACTTCCTTGGCAGTCCAGTGGTTAAGACTTCACCTTCCAATGCAGAGGTGCAAGTTTGATACGCGGTCAGGGAGCTAAGATCCCACATGCCTCATGGTCAAAAAACCAAAACATAAAACAGAAGCAATATTGTAACAAATTCAATAAAGACTTTAAGAATGGTCCACATCAATAAATCTTTTAAAAAAGGAAACATTTACATGAGATTAGCTAAGTTCCCAATTTTATTGATGAAGGAGCCACTCGTTTATAGAATAGCTATTATGTGCCAAAGGAACATTGTTTACTTAAATGGGTCGACCTGGGCTTGTGCCCCACCAGCACCATACTGGTTTTAAGCAGATATGCAATAAAATGTAAGCATGTTGTTTACCCAATTTTTAAATTTTATTAAAGCCATAATGATTTTTTTAAGTGGAGAGGAAACCAAGAATTTCCTTGAATAGGTATTTTGCAGGCTGAAGGTATGACAGCTCAGGAAATATGCCTTGTAAAGAATAAGAAGGACACGTGAGAGTCACTTGGGTATGACACCTATCATCCACATATCACGAAGACACCTCAGACGTGACTGGTCAGGTCAGAGTCCTCTATCTCCAAATAGCCGGGGAGGAGGGAGAGGTAAGATAGACAGGGAAAGAAGGAAGTGCACTGAACTTTGGGGACTTCTGCAAACTTTAACACAATCATGATATTTCTGTGTTAGTTAACTTATGTAAAGAGTATTTGTATATCATCAAGCATAGATGAGTATTGATGTATTTCCTCAGTATTGAAAAAAAAAATCTAGTTAATCTGTTCTGCCTCTCCCTGTTTAATGGAGTATCAAACAGTAAAAGAGAGAGGAAATAAGATTGAAGAAAGGGAGAAGCGATGGGGAGGAGAAGGTAGGGTATTGATTTTGGCCCAAGTGAAATTAGCCCGCAGAGTAACTGAGAAGGAGGGCAGCAGTGACCGCAATTCTTCCAAAAGCTTTCCAACTGTCCTTCTTCCCGACTGGATGACCCTAGTCCCAGCTCTGCAAGAGAGCCACAACTCGGGCCAGGTCTCCTGGATTTCAGTCTCAAGTTTTTTTTGTTTTATTGTTTCTTTGTGTTTTTTTGCGGTACGCGGGCCTCTCACTGTCGTGGCCTCTCCCGTTGCGGAGCACAGGCTCCGGATGCGCAGGCTTAGCGGCCATGGCTCACGGGCCTGGCCGCTCCGCGGCATGTGGGATCTTCCCGGACCGGGGCACGAACCCGTGTCCCCTGCATCGGCAGGCGGACTCTCAACCACTGCGCCACCAGGGAAGCCCCAGTCTCAAGTTTTCACAATGCTGTAAGTGCTTTAGAGATCTTCCAAAGATTATTATTATGAGGATAACTTCAAGAATATTTTAATTTCTTTCTTTATTTTTAAATGTAGTACCAGATAAGTACCATAGAGCTTGGAAATATTTTAGCACTTTACATTGGACAAACAGGAATTTGAATCCTGACTATAACACTCACTAATTTTGAGACTCTGGGAAAATTACTTTGGATCCCAAACTTTATTTTCTTCATCAGTTAATTGGGATAATAGCTACTTTATAGTTAGTGGTGAGGATTAAGGACTAATTTATATAAAGTGTCCAGCTTTGTGTCTATTACATAATAGACCCTGTAGGTATCAGCTTCTCCCTTTCTCCAGCTCCCTATGCATTACTAACATTTTCTGTCCTGTTGGTTCGCTGATGGCAGACAGCTTGTGATCATGTCAAGTGAAGTCAGAAATATGGAAGGTTCACCTCTGTGTGTGCCCCATGCAGTAATCCCCAAGTACATTCTAATTTATTACTTTCCTCTTTCTCTCCCTTTCTCCTTTCTCCCTCCTTTCTCCTCCCTCGCTCTCTCTCTCTTTCTCTCTCTCCTAGCCTCCCTCTCTCTGTCACTCTCTTTTTCTCTATCTCTCTTTTGGTTCTCACCCTGAAAAGGGAGATAGGGAGATAAGCAAGTAGCTCAGCAGGGAATTTCTACAAAGAAGAGCGTGGTGACCTAGTATCCGGGAGCTCATGCTTGTGATCAGTCTTGTGTCCATTGACTTCCTGTCCTTGTTTGTGACAGCAGCCAGGGTTGCACTGGCAAGAGCCAACCCCAGGCTTCCCAGCTCTCTGAAGTCCAGACAATCCTGACTTTACCCCCAGTCACCTCCACCTCTCCCTTGCTGCAGTTTGGAGGAACTTACTGAAAAATGTTTGAGACTCTGTCATGTGTGGGTGGCCAGGGGCTGTTTTCCATGCCAGATCGCAGTCCTGTAGAAACTGTGAAATTGATCTGCAGAAGGAAAAACAAAACCCAATGTGGTCCTGGAGTAAGGATATGGGTTTGCCTGTCACTACGTTGGTAGACAGCCAGCCTTGATTTCCATTCCTGGCTGCACTCTGGAAACTGTGTCCCTGATGGCTGTGCAACAGCCACCAAAGAGGAGGTGCTTAGGGAGGACAAAACACAGCCAAGCAAGCCCTGGCATTCATCTCTGCATGGTGAACAGGAATAAACCCATTATAAAAAGCATCATTTCAGTAAAAGAGCAATGCATTCCCACGTGTTTAAGTAAGAGTGGGTGGCGTTATTACCTTACATGTTGGCAGATTCATCGTGAAAGTAGTCAGCCCACACCACATGATCTGAAGAGTAGGGGATGCATCTAGTAGTTGGACCAGGATCTATCCTTTGGTACTGAGCAAGGGTTAGAAGAAGATTCATAGGCATTTAAGAGCCCATCTCTGGGCTACTGACAAATGCAATCTCTTTCTAAAACTGTACTCTCTCGTCTGACACCCCACACTGTAATTTATCGTACATACATACAATACTAACTAAAGGGTAAATATCAGTGGATATCACCATGAAAAACAAGAAGTGAAGAGAAGTTACCACTTACATCTTATTAGTAAAAAAATACTATGTATTATATTTTTCCATGGAGAAGCCAACACACATATAAACAAAAGAACTCTTTATTCTGTCAAGATGAGGTGGAAGCATTCATTTGAGCTGCAATACAAGAAAGTAGCATTTTTAAAACAACATTTTATTGTACAAGAGTGTGTTACTCCTCCAAAACAAAAATAAAATAAGACAAAATATGTATTGTAGTCTGGCATGGCAGCTTGTTTTCTGCATTTAGGAGAAATGGGATATCTTAAAATCCTGTAGATCTTAGAATATGATCCTTAATTTAATCATAGACAAAATCCCATTTTTGGCCTCTGTATCTACCTAATTTGGTTGTACCTGACTCTCTAAATTTTCCCTGTATTGCCTATAATCCATGTTGCCTATACCTTGTTAAAGGCTTTTGAAAGAGTTTCTTGTAAGAGGAAAAGGGAGAACTTTGTGGGAAAAACAAAAACCTCTAATTCTAGAGTAAAAAGCTTTATGGACGAATTAGAAAGTGATAAAGGATGAACCAATGGTAGCGATAGCAATAAGTGTCTGTAAATTAAGCTGCAGAGTTGGGAATGGGGCCTCTGAATGATGACACTGAACTGTGGACAAGAGAGGCAGCAGAGGCTTCAACAGCCATGCCCAGGATCTTGTCCTCCCTGTGATGGGTCAAGCGAAATGCTGGGCAAGCAGGCATATGCACGTATGATGATGGCATAGGACTGCATGGGGACAAGTCTCAGTAAGCAAGGGGCACGATGGGTACATGAGGTCATGCTGGCTTGCGTGGCACAGTCCTTGCTTCCTTGGCAGTGCTGGGTCTTATGACAAAGGTAACTGATCTCACATACCTTTGCATGTCTCGCAATGTCTACATGACTTCAGTGATGTGTGGAGCCACAGTTCCCTAGAGAAGAAGTCAATGAGGGAAGGGACCTCGTCTCTGGGCAAAGATGTTCTTTTCTCTGTGACATGCCTTCTCAACAAATGGATAAATGAGTGGGGCAGGGAATTCTACCTTCTAAGATAGTAGATTTGTCTAAGTTTACAAATACGAATGGTATGTTTGGTAATAGAGAAGGAGCATGTTTTAAATGAATTTTTTACCTTTAGAACACTTTTATTTTTACAGAATTATTGTGAAGATAGCACAGAGATTTCCTGTATACCCCACATACTCCACACATAGTTTCCTCCATTATCAACATCTTATACCAATGCGTTTTTTTGGTCACAATTCACAAACGAGTCTTGATAAATTAGTTTTAACTGACATCCATTTTTTATTGCATCTTCCTCAGTTTTCCCCTCCTGTTCTTTTACTGTCACAGGATCCCATCTAAGATACCACCTTGTATTTAAAGGGCATGTCTCCTTAGGCTCCTCTTGGTTGTGACAGCCCCTCAGACTCCTTGCTTTAGATAACCTTGACAGTTTTGAGGATTACTGGTCAGGGATTTTATAGAAAATCCCTCAAGTGGGATTTGTGTGATTTTTTTTTTTTTTTCATGATTAGACTGGGTTAATAGGTTTGGGGAAGGAGAGGGAAGACGACACATGTAAAGTACCATTCACATCACATCACATCTTATCAACGGTACATACTATCAGTGTAACTTAATCACTGTCGATATTAGTCCTTATCCCCTAAGTTGAGCTCGTATTTGCCAGGTTTCACCTGTGTAAAGTTACTATTTTTCTCCCCCTTTCCATACTTCACTCTTTAAAAGAAAGTCACGGGCTTCCCTGATGGTGCAGTGGTTGAGAGTCCGCCTGCCGATGCAGGGGACGCTGGTTCGTGCCCCGGTTCGGGAGGATACCGCGTGCCGCGGAGCGGCTGGGCCCGTGAGCCATGGCCGCTGAGCCTGTGCGTCCGGAGCCTGTGTTCCGCAACGGGAGAGGCCACAGCAGTAAGAGGCCCGCGTACCGAGAAAAAAAAAAGAAAGTCACTATATGTAGTTCACACTTAGAGAGTGAGGAATGATGCTCTACCTCTTTAAGGGATGAGTATCTACGTAAATTATTGGGCATTCTTCTGCATGGAAGATTTACCTATTATCTCCCAATTATTTATTCAATTATTTATATATCAGTATGGTCTCATGGATATTAATTTTATATTTTGGGTTATAACCCAATACTACCCTATTTATTTCCTTGCTCAGATTGTTCCAGCTTTGGCCTTTGGGAAGTCATTCAGTTGTCTCCTGTATCCCTTTGACGTATACCCATCATTGAGGTTTATTTGGTTTTCTGTGTGTGTGTATGTGTGTGGTTTGTTTGGTTTTTGAGCACTTCTTTGCCTTTTGGCACCGTAAGATGCTCTAGGCTCATCTGGTATTGATACATTTCCTGTCCTAGTCCTAGAATCAGCCAGTTCTCCAAGGAGCCCTGGTTCCTTTTATTGGAGTATGGTATTAGAAACCAACATCTAGGTGCTGGTTTTGCCATTGCTGCTAGGATATTGTTGCTTCTGGGGCCTGTCAGCTGACCGAGCAAAGAAATATATGTGTGCATATCACTGTACCTAGCACATACTAAAGGGCAAGTATAAATTATTGATTTTATTATGGTTTTAAAATTTTAACCAATAACAGGAATTTCTGATTAATAGGCATGATTCATAAGTAACTCCACATCCTAATTTAGGAAAGTAAAATGACTTAAAGAGTCTGATTTGTAAAACCAGCAAATCATTGAATATTTGTACAGAGGACTGGACCCTCATGTACACACACACACACACACACACACACACACACACACACAAAGTTGTCCCATTGGATGCAAATAATGTACAAAAGATAAAAGTTAAATTTATAATTGCTTTGAATAATTCTAGACAATCCTGAAACATTTCTAGATATTAATGAATGATAACTAGAAATTAATTTTGTAATGCCTTTATTACTCAAGGTGTATAAAATGCTACTGATTTTTTTAATTTATAATTTTGACTTTTTGTGAAACTTAAATGTATGCATATAGTGTTTTATCATATTCACTTGGCACCTATAGCAAGCTTCTATACTGAGAGGAATGTTTTTTAAATTATTGTATTGCTCTTTTTCCTTTCTGAATGCATGGCGTTTGTCCTAATAAAAGAAAGATATCTATTTTCCTAGTTAAAATTTAAGACTCACTGGGCTTCCCTGGTGGTGCAGTGGTTGAGAGTCTGCCTGTCGATGCAGGGGACACGGGTTCATGCCGCGGTCTGGGAAGATCCCACATGCTGCGGAGCGGCTGGGCCCATGAGCCATGGCCGCTGAGCCTGCGCGTCCGGAGCCTGTGCTCCGCAACGGCAGAGGCCACAACAGTGAGAGGCCCGCATACAGCAGAAAAAAAAAAAAAAAAAATTAAGACTCATAGTGGAAGAATGTTGAAAGAAAGAATGAAGAAACTAGAGAATGAGCAAAATCTCAGCCTCCAATGTGCAAAAACAGGATTTTGCTAGGTTTTGTGAGAGGAGAGTTTCCAAAACCTTTGTTTCCTTTAACGTAGCAAAAGCTGAATGTGGAGGACCCAACTGTTGTCTTCCATAGTGAATATTCTTTCCACCTGTGACCAGAGGAGGATATGAGATAAAGGAGGTAAAAGAAAAGACTGCTTCTTTCTGCCCCAGAGTGTGGTAGGAAGCAAAAGAGAACATTTATTTCGCTTTTCCTCTTTCTGGGCTTTGACTGAGAAAGTGTCCCTATACCAGCTTCATCAAGGATGGGGATGTTGCCCCCATTTGGCACTTTGGGAGGAAGTCACATGACAGGCTGACCCTTAACTGAGAGTGTGGCCAGGCAGAGGGAGACTCTGAGGCTTAGATTTCACAGGTTGCTCCTGGTTTCCAGGTGGTGTAAACTCAGAGATATTTGCGCCAAGGCACCCTACCAGAAAGCGGTGATTTAGCCTTATCATCGTAAGTTTTGCTGGGGTTTTAAATGTTTAAAAATTTACTCTCAAAGTTGTAAAAATTTGAGTTAGAGTCTTAGACCCATTTATTAAGTTGCATGAAAGTGAGAAAGAGCATGGGATTCCAAGTCCAAAGGCCTTAAGTGTGATGCTCGGGCTGTCACTTGTGTTTTGTGTGACCTCGAATGAGCCCCTGCACCCTTCTCCTCAGCTTTGCCATTTGTAAGGCGGGAACCATAGGGGTAATCATCTCTTACGTCATGAGGATTCAGTGAAATAAGGCATGTAAATTGATCGGCATAATCCCTGAGCCCTGATAAGGACACAATAAAGAAGAAGACATTTTAATCATTTGAAAATAATTAGTTAGCAAATGCCTATTATGTGCCAGCTCCTATTGCAGGTGCTTGAGACACCAAGCACAATTCCTATTCTGAATGTGTTCTAAAGTTGCAGTGAGGACAAATAATAATAATAATAGCTAACTTTTGTTAAATACTTACTGTGTTCCAGGCACTCTTTTAAGCATTCTACCCATATTAACTCATTTAATTCTCTCAGCAACACTTTTGAATGGAACTCCATTTTATTTTGAGAAAATAGAGGTACAAACAAGTTAAACAACTTACTTTAAACCACAGTATAGATAGTGGTTGATGGAACTGGGATTTGAACTCAGGCAGGCAGTGTCCTACATCCATGGTCATTACCACTATGCTATAACATATCCCTAAAACAAGACCATGCACCTGAAATAATGCCTCTCCAAAATGATATAACACCCAGAAAGGGTTTAACGCATTTTCATTATGATTTGGCTTAAAATATTTTCATTAGGAAATTATTCCTAGATGATTTTTTTTTTTTTTTTTTTTTGGCTATGCCACACGGCTTGCAGGATCCCAGTTCCCTGACCAGGGATTGAACCTGGCCCCCAACCCTGGCAGTGAAAGCCCAGAATCCTAACCACTATGCCACGAGGGAAGTCCCCTAGATGGTTATTTTATTTGACTCTTAGATTCGTTAAAAGTGTGTTGCTTGATTTTCAAATATTTGAATTTTTCCAGGTATATTATTATTTATTTCTAATTTTATTCAATTTTGATGAGACAGTATATACTATATGACTTCAGTACATGCAAATTCATTGAGACTTATTTTAGGGCAGAGCATATATCTTAGCAAGTGCTAGAGTTGTCTTATGCATTACATCTGTGCATGTTGTAAACTCCATAGCCTAATATTACCATTTTTTCTTTCAACAGTCATATGTATTTTAAAGGAAATGTAGCTGTTTTTATTTACCTACATATTTACTGTTTCCAGTTTGGTTTTTTTTTCTGACCTTTTCATCTGTCTTAATTCCATTTCATTCTTGAAAAACTTGCTTCAGCATTTCCTGTAATATAGTTCTGCTGGCAGCAAATCCTATCAGTTGTCATTTATCTGCTATGTCTTTATTTTCAGCCTCATTTCAAAGAGTATGTAGTTGTCTGGATATAGTTTTTTTAATCTTTTCCCCCAAGTATCATGCTTCAAACAGTGCAGTTCATAAATTGTAGAAACGCTGGATTCTGTTGTCTTCCTTTGATGTGTATTTATTTCTTTAACAGACTATTAACTTGACTGAACTCAAATTCCAAATTTTAGCTTTCCTGTGGTAGGCATCAACTGAAATCTCTACTTTGTTTACCTCATCTGGGAGCTGGGATCTACCCTATACCTTCATAGTTCAGAGGGCAGCCAGAAATTTGTGTAGAGTTTTTGTATGCAAAACTTGAGTCTCCTTCTTTGACTTTCTCCTTTCTTGGTTTCTCTACTTAATTTTTTCCACTCCTTTCATTACAATAACTCTCTCCACTGGTTCTTCAAGGCGTTAAAACCACATGTTTTACAACTGAGTTTTACCTACCTGATGTGATACCAACTGGGGCCTAGTCTTAGACAAAAAAAAAAAAAAAAGAAGTTCAATCATAAACACCCACCCTTGTTTCTGACTCCTTTTGGTTGCTCTCATGATATTTTTTTCCAGAGTTTATATTTGTTATCTAATAACTTGATTAGCAGCAATTGGAACTTCCCCTTCCAATGTTCTAATGTGTATGATTATTTCTTAATACATCTTATTATGATTTCCCTCTAGGGCACATTTTGAAAAGAATGATAATTTTAAAACACAAAGAGAAGACCAAGGGGAGTTTGAGTGGAGGGGTCAGGGTATTCTTTAGCCCTGGAGAGGGCAGAGGAGTATGTATATGTGCATGACCATCTCAGTACAGTGAGATGGGTAGAACCTCTGGTCCACGGATCTGCAGGCAGCAAGGACAACATGTTATGGCTTGGATATCTGAAACAGCAGAGGTTCCTGTGGTACAGAGTGGGCAGAGGGTAATTTATGATAAGAGATATAAAAGATGAAGTTCATTCCATAGGCAGAGTCTCAGATTGTACAGAGAATTTAGACTCATTCTGAGGAGTTGTACTTATGTTCAGAAGTTCATTGATAAGTGTAAAGCTAAGGAGTAACATGATTCCATGAGCGTTTTAATAAGTTCACTTAGACAGCTATTCAGAATGAAAGAGACAGAATGAGAGTAAGACCAAAGGCAAAGAGACCAGTCAGAAGATTTCTGCTATGTCCAAAGAGAGAGCAAAGAATTTTGTAATGTGCTATGGGAGTTAATTCTCATGGTAAGAATCAGGAAATAATCCACAATAAACATAACATTCAAATTAGAATTGAATGGTATGATGTTACGAACAGAATTGTGTCCCCCCCAAATTCATATATGGAATCTATAACTCCTGATGTGACTATATTTGGAGATGGAGCCTTTAAGGAGGTAAATAAGATAAAATAAGGTCTATGGTGAGTCCCTAATCCAATAGAACTAGTGTCCTTATAAGAAGAGGAAGAGACACCAGGGATGTCCATACACAGAAAAAAAGACTATGTGAGGACACAGTGAGAACACAGCCATTTGCAAGCCAAGGAGAGAGGCCTCAGGAGAAATCAACCCTGTCAACAACTTGATCTTGAACTTCCAACTTCCAGACTGAGACAAAATAAATTTCTGTCATTTGAGCCATCCAGTCTGTGATATTTTCTTATGGCAGCCATAGCAGACTAAGATATGTGGGTTGTTCTTAATTTTTAGAATTTTTTCCCATCCATACAGCCATCACTTCTTCCATTCATTTGATAATTCTTTATTGAGGATCAGTTATTTGCCAGCAACTCTGTTCCATGCTAGGGCACATAAATGAAGAAGACATGATAGCTAACGTAAATATCCTGTCTTCTTCTGTCCCTCATGCCCCTCCCATCTCCACTTTCCCTTCATCTCATCTCTCTTGTTCCTCTTCATTCTCTCAATAATAATAGTAGTGACATTTGTGCTCTCCCTGCAGTGATGGTAATCATTAGCACTGGCCAACAGCACATCCAAGGAGAAAGAACCCAATTTAATTACCCCCAACCTGCAATTCCCAGTAGATGCCTCAGTCTGTACACCTCTTACAGCTGTTTGGAAAATGATCAAAGTTTTCTGTTGAAATCCACAGGAAGATACCACAATACCAACGCACTATCATTGTATTTCCCTTTTCAGAGGAGGTGTGCGTTGAGGATGTTTATGAGCATCTGTAATCACAAACTACTCTGTCATGACACCAGCAGGCAGTCTTAACCCAAGGTCACAGAAAAGATAACAAGCCAAGCGATAGCATTTCTTTATTTCAACCCTGGCTATCATCCAGTTAGGGTATTTTCAGGGAGTATGTATCCCTGTCAGTGCTATTTAAATAATACTGGAGATTTTTGATATCCACATTTTTTTCCTTCAGTGATTTACCTTCAGTGTATGTAGCTAGGGAATCCAGTCACGGAATAAGGGATTATAAGTTTAAACAACCTGTTTCACAGAAGCAGGCTATTGCAATGTTAAGAACATGGATTTTCTAATCAGGTAGATCTGGATTCAAAGACCTACTGGTCTTACATATGCAGTAGGGAGTTCACCCTTTTCAGCATCGGTTTTCTCATCTATAGAATGGGGATTAATGACATACTGTTTATAGAGTATAATGCCTAGCACATGGTAGGTGATGTAAAATTATTAGTGTCCTTCCTTCTGCTTCCCTGCAAGCCATTCCTAGCATGTCCTGTGGTTGAATCTGTTTGAATTATGGTGAGATTACCTTAAGGGAACTTTCTTACCAGCCTGATCAGCAAAAGACCCAGGGGGCTGAGGTTGGCTCCATTCAGCAGACACGTGTCATGTTTGTTATAAAGGCACCAACCCCTTGAGGGAACCTCAAACCTCCTTCTCTTCCATAGAATTTGATATTCATGCTGCTACATCAAAAGGTTGGGGCAACTATTATGTATTAAAATGTGTCATTTTAAATTGCTTTTTTTTGCTAGCACTAGCAATATAGATATTGAAATTTCTTCAGAAAGTGCTTATCTCATCAAGACTAAAATTATAGTATATGAAATACTAATTACAGTATTATGAAGAAGGTTGAACTTTTCTGTGACATTCTGTCTATTAGGAGAATACTAATTTTCTCTCTTTCTTAAGGCAGATAGAGCTACCCATTATAAGAAATGTGATACCCCACCACTTCCTCTATTCTCCAGTGCCATTTTCCCAGAGTGGCAGGATAAGAGCTATGACTCTTGGTCTTGGTCTAAGTCATTTGAACCTTTTCATCTGCTTCCAAAGAAGTACTAGAAATTGTAACCAAATATGCCCAAGACTGAGTTCTACTGCAGTGGGAAATACATTGGGCAAGGAGCTCTAATCATTATCCACACAGGCAGACTATTTATAATTCAAAATGTATTTTAGACTAAATAAGTTAATACTTTCAAAACACTTGCAACTTTGCCTGGCACATAGTAAATGCTCACTAAATATTACCTGCTATTAGGACTTTGTCATTATTATTTTAATCTTATGTAACCTCACAGCACTTAAGACCTTTTACTCACATTTGCCAATATAAATGACTTGTTTGAGGTCAGAGAGCTAGCAAGCTGGGGAGATAGAGCTCGACCTGGGATCCTATGAACACAATTTTTATTTAGTCATTCATTTATTTAACAAGTATTGGGTGCCTGCTATGTACCAAACACTGTTTTATCTGGGCACACAAAGATAAATAGAGACTCAGTACCTCTCCTTCTAGAGCTCCCTATCCATGGGAAAAAAATGAACCAGCAACCATCTGGTGGGATGCCATCTGGTCAGAAGCATAATAGAGCAAACCAGAGCAGAGCTACAAGCATCCCTGCCTTCCTGCTTCCCAGGATGGGTGAGGACCAACTGAGGAAGGAGCCCTTTCCTCTCTAGGTTAGGTCATTTCATTGGCCTGCACTCATTTTCTTGTCTGAAAAACAAGGGTTTGAAATGCTTGATATTCATGGCCCTCCTTAAATCAAAATTTTCTATTCCAATAAAGAATTAACTGCCCAGTATGATGCTTTTTCAGAGTGGTTCTTAAAAAGTTTGAGTAGAGATATCTTGAAAATTGAAGGATAAGAGGGCTGGTTTTCTTCTGCTTCAGGAAGTATTTCTAACCTTTTCCACACCACGGTGCATATAGGTAATGATGGCACTTATATGAAAGAAACACAAATAAAGGGAATGGGCCCCACCTCCCTTGAGGGCTGAACAGATCAATGTCTTGGCACATCAGTAGCCCATTTGAGGCACACAGCTGTGGCCACTGGATCCCAGTTAGAGAGTATGGAATTAAAGAATGATGGGATGGAAAAGTAGTCCTGAGAAGATTGAGAGCGTTTTGAGTCTCCTAGGAGACAGACTTAGAAAGCAATACCAGCTTCACCACTTACCGTTGTGTGAACTTAGGTAGTTTATTAACCTCTCTGGTGCTCAGTTTCTTCATCTCTAAAAAAAGAGGATCATAATTTTTCTCACAAAGCTATTGTGAGGAGAGAATGAGTGGCATGAATAAGCCTGGTACGTAGGAAGCACTGAGTGAATATTATTCCCTTTACCGTCTTCTTTCCCAAATAGAAGCATGGACAAGCATTTTCCTGAACTCCTTTCAAGCTGTTGCTTTATCTTGACTAATGTCATTATTATTATTTTGCACAATTACTTTTCTTCTGATTCTCCAAAAATCAAAATAAATAATCCAAAAGGGAGAAACTATTCTGGCATGTACCCAAGATGAACAACATTGATTAGAAATTTCAGGGTTTTCATTCCAATAAGCTTTACCTACTTACTTCCCACTGCACAGAGGGTTTGATTGTGGAAGATTTATTTAAAACCCCAAAATGTTCAATGGCCTATGAAGTCATTGCTTCTGTGCATATAATCCATGGTTCATGTAGTATGAACAGGCCGAAGGTTTAATGACTATGTTTTTAGAATATATTTTTTGCTTCTCAAATATGTAACAATTTTTCTTTAATTTTTCTGAATTCATTGTTATTATAAAATTTCTAAATGTACATGTGGGCATGATTTAAGAATTTAAATAGTACTGAGAGGATTAAAATGAAAAAGAAAATTATACCTTGTGTCATATGCCCCCAAACTTTTCAACTCACACGTATTTGTATGCTTTCATCAATATTCTTACCAAACCAAACTTGAATTCACTCACCCACATGCAGCAAAACCAATCTACTAATACTGGGTTCTGGTGAAGGAAAGTACAGCATTTATTTGTAGGGCACCAAGCAAGGAGAATGGGCAGCTCATGCTCAAAAGACCCAAACTCTCAAATGGCTTTCAAGGAAGAGCTTTTAAGGGCAACATTTGTGGTGAGAGATGCAGCTCATGGACTTTCTTCTGATTGGTTGGTGATGATGTAGCAGGGTGAAATCTTAATCATCAACCTTCTGATTCCAGCCAGTCTGTGGGCTGTGTGCTTGTTGTCAGCATACAGTCACCATTCTCTACCTGGGTGAGGGTCTTAGTTTCTGCAGAACACCTCATACATATGCATCCGATTTTTATGTATATCCCTTGAGGATGAACTAGGACTGTTTTTATCACTGAACTATTGTTTAAGCTTTGTCATTGCTTTTGTCATTGCAAAACTATTGTCATTGCTCTTCTTGCTTGACTGCTTTTTCTTGGTTTCTGCATTCCCTCACTTCCCTACTTAGTAACTCTTTGAGTCTGCTCTTTGGAACTCAAGGAAAGCCTAGGATACTAAAGCCTTTTATCTACAAGCAAGAAACGGGGGACACAGAGGGGCTTTTGTACCTGTGAAGGCCTTGCAGGGTCCTGCTCATTTTCATTATTGATCTGTATATGTCTAAATAAGTCACTTATATTACCATTTCTGAATGTATCCATTTTAGACATTTTTATGTCTGTTATAGTAGATGAGGTTTTGGCTTTCTTACCTCTAGCATTCCCCATTTTCATGCTCTAAGCATAGTTTTGTCACAATTTTTTAAAAATCAAATCAAAGGTCTGATGAAAATATAATCAGTATAACACATAAATACCATTCACTGCCATTTCAAATTATATATTAGGATTCACTTATTATATATTATTTTAGTAAATTATTATTTTTATTTATGAATTTTCTATATGTTTATCATCAGTTATTCTGAAATACTTCAACAAATTTTACCAAACTTATCTTCTAAAAATCAAATAATGTATGATTTCCTTCTTCTACATGGAGGGCTCCCTTTTGGAGCCTCTGTTTTCCTTGTCCTGTACAACTGATTACATTCCAGTTGTCCTAAGCCTTCTCACTCCCCTGTTCCTGGAGGAGACATCCCATTCCCTGAATCATACACATCCTTCTCTGTTTAATTCTTTGTTTTTCTGAAGTGCACCCTCTAATTACTAGAGCATACTTCTAGCTGTTAAATCACTTCCTAAGGGGGAAGTCATTTTAATTCTATTGTTATATCTGACTGAAAGTGTGTCTGAGGATAGATGATCAGGTTAGAAATCATATTTCTTTAGCAGTTCGAAAACATTTCTGAGTTAATTTTAGAGTTGATTATTGCTGTTGAAAGTCTGATTCCATTCTGACCCCTGATTGCTGAGAGGTGACTTGATGGTTGTTCTCCATGAAAGTTTCTTAGGATCTTGCTTACATTCCCATTGTCCTTGATGTAGATGTTTCTTCATTTATAGAGATAGGCGCTCTGGCCCATAGTCTGCAGACTTACGTTCTTTGCTTTGGTGACAACTTCTATCATTTCTTTTCTAATTGATTTCTCTCCATTGACAAAGAAAAAAAAAAAAAGAACAAGTAGGGAAATTGATTTTTTTTCACACTATAACAATAGGAAGAGCACTCCAGATTTGAAGATTAGAGGGTCTCGGAGAGGTTTCTTTGCCTTACACTTTTATCGAGAGGAGTAGGCAAGTTTTAGGTGTGCTGACTTACAGTTGGGATTGTTTTTCTAATCAGTGGATGTGTCAGTCAGATGAACAGAAAATGTTTCTCTCTGTGTCTAGCCAGTTTTAGGGAAACAAACTTCTAACCTCAGTTAAATATCTATTTGTTGAATAATAGATCACCTCTTATTTCCTATGCTAACTTTCCAAATTTGATTTTTGTTCAGCTACTGGAAGAAATTTTAAAAATCCATCTATTTTTTAAAGTAAACAATCATAATTTTAATTTTCCAGAATTTTTTCTTTATCTCCAGTTATACTGTTTAAAAAAAAATCACATCCTCTACTTGTTTCAAGAGTTCATTATTATCTTTTCTCTCTCTTATTTGGAATTTTCCCCAGCTTCTGTTCCTTTGGGTTTTCCTTCCCTCTCTCTCTCTCCATATTTAAAGCATTCCTTCCTTCAATATATGTTCCTTCACGTTTAATTATGAGACACTAATAGGCAGATTGAAGACTTTCTGGGTAGGGGAAAGGGAAGTGTGTAAGAGTTGGCTTTGACTCTTGGGTTCCATGTTAGAGAAATGAGATGGCAAACACCCCTTCCCCCCATTGTAGAACATCCATATGTGATTCTCTATATGTTTTACTCCTGGGTTTTCTCTTTTATTTTTTATAGACAGAAGTCCTCCAGCCTCTAGCTTTGGAGAGATACACCTGTTTTCCTTGCATTTAGGAGTAGCAAATGGAAGAACACTGGGGCTCTACAATTGAAAACACAGACTCTCACTTCATCTCCCTAAATTTTTGGCCCCACACCTCACCTTCATTCTCCTCTATGCCTGGGTGCATGATTCCAGAGCCCCCAGGATTTATTTCCCTAGAATATGAAGTTCTAGTCTCATGAAGGTGGAGTCATGGCAAGAGAAGGGAGGGGGAGAGGAAATAATCCCTGGTCACAGAAATACAGAAGACAGAAGGAAACATGAAAAATAACTGCTTTGCACACCAGTTTTAGCAACCCTCTTATTCCTATTCCTTTCTCCATTGACACCTTCCTAGGTGTTACAAGCTACAAGTCTTTCTTGGGATCTTAGTGGGGCTCTGCTGCATCCTCCTTGGTATATCCCTCTTCAGGTTCAGAAGTCGTTTTAGCTCCTGCTCAGCTATGCCATGTATTACCTTCCCATCTACTTCCAAATTTTTAAAAGTTTGTAGAAATCTCTTGTCTACTCTTATCCCCTTTTTATTCTCTTTGTAATATTGCTTTTTTAACTATTAAAAAATGCCTTTCATTTTATTTTAATAGAGTTTTAGGAGAGAAAAAATAAATGTGTATAGCTATTCCATTCTAACTGAATTCAAGTATGACATTTATTATCTACTTACTTTTGCTCCTCCATTCTTTTAGACATATTTAATAGTCTTTGAGTGACTACCATAATAGTAAAGTTATAAGAACAGCATTAATAACTTTAATTCTTGAACTAATATAGTATTTTAGAGTTTTAAAAGCCCTTTTGCATTTAATCCTCCATGTGGAGTAGATGTTTTTATCCTCATATTACACAAGATAATTGAGGTTAATAGAGTTTAAATAATATGTCTATAGCCACGTCGTTATAAAAGGGCTCAAAACTGGAACTCAATATTTTGGACCCTTACTTTGGTACTCTTTTTAGGACATTAAAAATGCGTTTTGCTAACCACTTGTATGAGTTTTAAGTATGAACAAGACCTAATTTTTCCCTCAAGGAGCTCTTAACCTAAGGAGAAGAAAATCATGATATTTTAATTTTAACATAAAAAAGAAGGGAATAAGTATTTCAGTGTTAATAGACTGTGCTTCCAAGATAGATAATATGTTTGAAGAATGAAAGAAAAGGAAGTTTTGTTGTAGTTAGAAAAATCCAAGAAAGTGGGCATTTGAGCTCTGACCATGAAGGAAGGGTACAGCTTCTATAAGCAGATAGAAGAAGGGATTTCCTGAATGGTAAAAAAGAATGAGCAAGTACATGATGGGGGACAGTCCTTAGCGTATTACTGGAATAGGTGCTCTGGCTGCCAGTTGCAAGGTGAATGGATAAAAGTGGGTTGGAAAGGTAATTTAGAGCAATATCATAGAGGTCTTGAATGTCTCGATAAGGAATTCAGAACTGGTTGATTTTTTTTAAAAAAGGAAAGCAAACAAGTGACCTAAAAATATGATTGCTTTTTCTGTTTTCTTACCAATGTTTTTCTTTTTTCCAAATGATTTCATACTTTCTAGATATAAACTTAATCTTAAGAACTTACCAGAAAGAACTGGAGACCTTTGTCACTAAAGTTGCCTCCTTGTGCTTAGAGCTATGGGAAATGTGAATAGACCGGGAAATTATCAGGGAAAGAGGCTTTAATAACTTCCCTTGTATGAACAGATTTCAAAGGTAAGGAAACTAAGGCCCAGGGAGGTTATAAACTGTAATTCCTTTCCTATTTATCACAATAATTAATTATTACTTCTGTTATAAAAATAATAATAACAAGAGCAACTTATATTTTTATAATATAGTATAACCATTATGAATAGGTTTCTGAAAAATAACTAGGAGAGTGGTTCCTATTACAAGAGCTTAAGATACTATGAAAAATAAAAATTTAGTGGGAAGGAGATCAGGAGTAAAACCTATGAAAGACTTAATTTTTATGTTTACTAAAATAAAACAGTAATGACAGAATACTCAATAGAGGTAACACTAATGATATTTTATGCATCTTAAATTAGGAATAATGGCTTCTGTGCAATTAATTTTCATTTATTACCTCTTCAAACTGTTCAGGGTTTTACTCCCCTGTGGTTTCTAGGATAGCCTCGTTATTTGTTCTTGTGGACATGATGCAGAGCAAGAGACATTCGTTTCTGTGTTTTTTCTCCATGTAAATATGTCTTCTGGGTTTTTTTAATTGAAGTACAGTTGACATACAGTATTATATAAGTTTCAGGGGAACAACATAGTGATTCAACACATACACATTAAGAATTGATCAGCACAAGTCTAGTAACTGTCATCCTACAAACTTATTGCAATATTACTGACTATATTTCCTATGCTGTATATTTTATTCCCATGACATTTCTTTTATATAGGAAGTTTGTACCTCTTAATTCCCTTCACCTATTTTGCCCGAACCTCCACTCCCCTCTCCTCTGATGGCGACAAGTTGGTTCTCTGTATCTATGGATCTGTTTCTGTTGTTCTGTTTATTTTATTTATTTTTTTGAGATTTCACATATAAGGGAAATCAATTAGTATTTGTCTTTCTCTGTCTGACTTATTGCACTCAGTATAATGTTTTCTAGGTCCATTCATGTTGTTGCAAATGGACAGATTTCATTCTTTTTCATGGCTGAGTAATATCAATTGTGTGTACATACCACCTCTTTTTAGTCCATTCATGTATCAATGGACTCTTAGGTTGCTTCCATATCTTAGCTAATGTAATAACACTGCAGTGAACAAAGGGGTGCATATATCTTTTTTGAAGTAGTCTTTTCATGTTCTTGGGGTAAATACCCAGAAGAGGAGTTGCTGTATCAAATGATAGTTCTATTTTTAATTTTTTGAGGCATCTCCATACTGTTTTCCACAGTAGCTCTGCCAATTTGCATTCCCACTAGCAGTGCGTGAGGGTTCCCTTTTCTCCATGTCCTCGCCAACAGTAGTTACTTTCTGTCTTTTTGTAATCATTTTGACTGATGTGAGGTGATATCTCATTGTGGTTTTGATTTGTATTTCCCTGATGATTAGTGATATTCAGCATGTTTTCATGTATCTGTTGACTATCTATATATCCCCATTTTTTAATTGAATTGTTTGTATTTATGATAATGAGTTGTGTAAGTTTTTTACATATTTTGGATATTAACCCATTATTGGGTATATGATTTGCCAGTACATTCTCCCATTCAGTAGATTGCCTTTTCATTTTGCTGATGGCTTCCTTTGCTGTGCAAAACTTTTTAGTTTATTGCAGTCCCATTTCTTTATTTTTGCTTTTGTAGCCCTTACCTGAGGAGACAGATCTAAAAAAGTATTGCTAAGATAAATATCAAAGAGCATACTGCCTAAGTTTTCTTCTAGGGATTTTATGGTTTCAAATTTTACATTTATGTTTTTAATACATTTTGAGTTTATTTTTGTATGTGGTATAAGAAAGTAGTCCAGTTTCATTCTTTTGAATATAGCTGTTCCAGTTTTCCCAAAATGATTTATTGAAGAGACTGTCTCTTCCCCACTACATATTTTTGGTTTGCCTATAGTAAATTAACTGACTGTATAAGTGTGGTTTTATCTCTGATCTCCCTCTTCTGTTACATTGATCTCTGTGTGTGTTTTTGTGTCAGCACCATATGTTTTGATTAATATAAATTTGTCATACAGTTTGAAAGCGGGGAGTGTGGTACTTCTAAGTTTGTTCTTTGTTCTTCTTTCTTAGGATTGCTTTGGCTATTTCAGGTCTTTTGTGGTTCTATACAAATTTTAGGATTATTTGTTCCAGTCCTATCAAAAATGTCATGGGCATTGTGATAGGGATTGCATTGAATCTGTAGATTGCTTTTGGCATTGTGGTCATTTTAACAATATTTATCTTTCCAACCCATGAAGTAGCTTATCTTTCCATGTTACCTGTGTGTTTGTCATGTATTGCCTTTATTATATTGAGATATGGTCTTTCAATACCCATTTTGTTCAGAGTTTTCATTATAAATGGGTGTTTAATTTTGTCAGATACTTTTTCTACATCTATTAATATGATCATATGATTTTTATCTTTTGTTCATGTGGTATATGATATTGATTGATTTCAGGATGTTGAATCATCCTGGTATCCCTAGAATAAATGTCACTTGATTATGGTGTATGATCCCTTTAATGTATTGTTGAATTCAGTATGCTATTATTTTATTGAGGATTTTTGCATCTATGTTCATCTGGGATACTGGCGTGTAATATTTTTTTAAATTTTTGTCTGGTTTTGGTATCAGGCTAATACTGGCCTTGTAGAATGAGTTCGAAATCATTCCTCTTCAATTTCTGGAGTAGTTTGGAAAGGATAGGTATTGACTCTTCTTTAAATGTTTAGAATTCCCCTGTGAAGATGTCCAGTCCTGGACTTTTTTTGTTGGGATTTCTTTTATTACTGATTCAAACTCAGTTATGTTCAGATTTTCCATTTCTTCCTGATGCAGTCTTAGAAAATTCTGTATTTCTAGAAATTTGTCCATATCTTCTAGATTGTCCATTTGTTGGTGTATAACTGTTTGTAGTATTATCTTACAAAATTTTGTATTTCTGTGGTGTTGGTTGTAACTCCTCCTCTTTCATTTCTGATCTTATTTATTTGGGCCCTATCTTCTTGATGAGTCTGGCTAAATGTTTCTCAATTTTGTTTCTTTGCCAAAAAACAACTCTTAGTTTCATTGATCTTTTCTATTGTTTCTTCAGTCTCTATTTTATTTATTTCTGCTCTGATCTCTCTTGTTTCCTTCCTTCTACTAACTTTGGGTTTTATTCTTCTTTTCCCAGTTCCTTTAGGTGTAAGGTTAAATTGTTTATTTGAGATTTTTCTTGTTTCCTGAGGTAGGCCTGGAAAGCTAAAAACTTCACTCTTAGAACTGTTTTTTCTGTGTCCCACAGACTTTGGAACGATGTGGTCCCACGTTCATGTGTGTCTATGTTTTCTGATATAAGTATTGCCACCTAAGCTTTCCTTTTGTGTATATTCGAGTGGAATATCTTTTTTCCATCCCTTTACTTTAAGTCTGTGTGTCTTTAGATCTAAAGTGAGTCTCTTGTAGGCAACATATATATGAGTCTTGTTTTTTTATCCATCCAGCCACTCTGTCTTGATTGAAGCTTTTAATCCGTTCACACTTAAAGTAGTTAGTAATAGGTATGTACTTGTTGCCATTTTGCTCATTGTTTGCTGTTTTTTGTAGATCTTATCTGTTCCTTTATTCTTCTCTTGTTCTCTTTCTTTGCAGTTAAATGACTTTCCTTAGTATTATATTTGCATTCCTTCCTCTTTCTTTTTTGTATATCTGTTGTAGATTTTTGGCTGGTGGCTACCATGAAGTTCATATATAACAACATATATAGAGCAGTCAATTTTATATTGATGGTTGCTTGAGTTCAAGTGCATTCTAAAAGCGATATATTTTTATTCTCCTCCCTCCAAAAGGTTTTGCTGTTAATGTCATATTTTACATCTTTTAAAAAAATTTTTTTGTATTGCTTAAGTAATTATTTTATTATTTATTTATTTATTTATTATTTTATATTGGAGTATACTCGATTAACAATGTTGTGTTTGTTTCAGGTGTACAGCAAAGTAATTCAGTTATACATATACATGTATCTGTTCTTTTTCAAATTCTTTTCCCATTTAGGTTATTACAAAATATTGAGAAGAGTTCCCTGTGCTGTCCAGTAGGTCCTTGTTAGTTATCTATTTTAAATATAGCAATATGTATATGTAAGTCCCAACTCCCAATCTATCCCTTTGTAAAATAAGATATAGCTAATTTTACTACTTTTTTCTTTTAAACTTCATACTAAATCTATAGGTGCTTGATCTACTACTTTACTATGTTTGCCTTCACCAGTAAGGTTTTTTCTTTCATAATATTGTTTCTAGTTATGACCTTTTCTTTTCTGTTTAAAGAAGTCCTTTAACATTTCTTGTAAGGACAGTTTAATGGTGATGAACTCTCTTACCTTTGGTTTGTCAGAAAAACTCATTATTTCTCCTTCAATTCTGAAAGATAACCTTGCTGGGGCATATTCTTGGTATAAGATTTTTTTTTTTCCTTTCAGTATTTTTAATAAATCAGACCATTCCCTTCTTTCCTGTAAAGTTTCTGTTGAAAAGTCAGCTGATAGTCTTGTATAGGTTTCATTGTATGTAACAAATTGTTTTTCTTTGGCTGATTTTAAGATTATCTTTCTATCTTTATCTTTTGATATTTTAACTATAACCTGTCTTGTTGTGGTTCTGTTTTCATCTGCCCTTTCTGGACTTGGATGTCTGTTTCCTTCTCCAGGTTAGGGAAGTTTTCAGCCATTATTTCTTCAAATACATTTTCTGTCTTTTCTCTCTTATCCTTCTGAGACCCCTATAACATTAATATTAGTGTGCTTGATATTGTCCCAAATGTCTCTTAACTTACCCTCATTTTTAAAAAGTTTTCTCTTTTTGCTGTTCTGATTGGGTGATTTCCACTACAATGTCTTCCAGATTGCTAATCCATTCTTCTGCATTATCTAATCCTCTATTGATTCCCTCGAGCATATTTTTCAATTAGTGTATTCTTCAGCTCTGGTTGGTTTTTTAACGATTTTTGTGTCTCTGTTGAAGTTCTCACGGAGTTCATCCATTCTATCCCAAGTTCAGTGAGCATTTTTATGACTATTATTTGAACTCTTTATCTGGTAAATTGTTTACATCTGTTTCATTTAGTTCTATTTTTTTTTGAGGTTTTTTCTTGTTCTTTTGTTTGAAAGGTATACCTTTGTCTTTTCACTCTCTGTGTTTGTTTCTGTGTATTAGATATATCAGCTATGTCTCCCATTCTTGAAAGGGTGGCCTTATGTGGAAGGTATTCTGTGGGACCCCGTGGAACAATTCCCCCTGGTCACTAGAGCCAGGTGCTCCAGGGGTATCCCCTGTATGGACTGCATGTGCCCTTCTGTTGTGGTTGGAGAGTAGTTGTTGAGAGTACACTGGTGGGTGAATTTGGCCCCCAGGCCAACTAGCTGGGATCTCATTTGTGACTGTTGTGGGTATGCTAGTGGGTAGGACTGGTGCTTGACCTGGCTGACTGACAGGTCCCACTATGACTGCTTTGGGTCTGCTGATGTGGTGGGGCTGTCCTCTAGCATGACTAGCTGCAGGACCCAGCTGTAACTACTTCAGGCCTGCTGGAATGTGGTGTTGGCCCCAGTTGGGGTGGCTTCTTGAGTTGGGGGCCATGTTGCAGGAGCAGGATAGGTCATTCAGGTTGGGCATGGTTGGTCTTCATGGGAACATTGGTGTGAGATGTACAGTCTTAGCTAGGTTGTTGGAGAGTGACAGAAATGGTGCCAGCCAGTGCCAGGCCAGTTAGGTGTAAGGAAAGTTAAAAGAAAGAAAGAGTGTCTGCCAGCTTTTTCATCCCCAGAGAAAGTGCCACCAGATCCCTGCCCCTCCAGCACATGCCCTAAAGTTAAACAATGAATCTCCTTCTCATATGACCCAGACACTTTTTAAGCTGCTGCCTCTGTGCTAGAACTTGGAGCAAGTTAGTTTGTGTGAGTGAAAACCCTTCAAGAATTTAAATTTTGGTTTTCCACAGCCCTCTGGCTCTCCTGTATGAAAGCCTTACTGGCTGTCAAAGCCAGATTTTATGGAGGATTGTCTTCCAAGTACAGGTCCCCTGGGCTGGGGAGCCTAACATGGGAGGTGAGACCCCTTGCTCTTCAGGGATACCTCTGATATTTTGGTTTCCCTCCCATTTGTGGGTCAGTGCACCAGAGCTATGGATTCTAACTATACCATGTCTCTGTTGTTTCTTCCTATCTCCTTGTGGCCTCTTCTATATACTCTTAGTTGAAGTAAATCTGTACTGCTTATCTTCATGCTGTTCTCAAAGATAGTTGTTCTATATGTAGTTGTAGTTTTAGTATGTCCATAGGAGGAGGTAAGCTCAAATTCTTCCTACTCTGCCTCCTTGACTTGGACTTCTGTCTTTCTGTTTCTGTGACTAAAATATTTGAATGTCTCTTCTTACAATTGTTTCAAAATATCTAGGAACTATGAACCTTAGGTTGAACTAAGTTCTGAGTGATTGGTAAGTAGCCAAGCATAATTCAGAAAACAAGGGTTGTGTCTGAGCTTAGCTACTGAGAAGTTCAACTCAAAGCTTATGTTCTTAGCCTTTCTTTCCTACATCTTACCAGGCCTTCCTTGGCTCACATATGCTCTTGCTTCCTTTATCTCTCCAAAGACCTTATTACAAAATACACATGCACACACACACACATACACACACACACACACACACACCCCTACACCTACTCTTACCCTATGTTGCCACCCTTTGATATTTCCCATCATTATTTCACTGTCTTCTAATTACCTTTAAGAGTACATTTCCAAGTTGAACTGAAACACTTGTGGTTGCTTATGCAAAAGAGCATTTTTTAGAAAAAATCTTCATGGAGGAAAGGTTATCATTGGAAATAATATTTCAATCTCAACTTCCCAACCCTAGCAACTCAGACACTTCTAGAGCACTAGGGGAAGACCCCAGTGCTTCATTTGTTTAAAAAGTATCCAGTCCACCCCTTTCAACCGACTGAGATCACCTTTGGAAGACAAATGCTCTTATTTCAATCTCCATAGGCGAGAAGCTCATCCAGCTTATTGAGGATGGAGGCACAAGCTTAGTGCAGAAAACAGATTTGGGGTCAGAGGAAAATGGCCACACAGTTCTTCTCAGTAGAGTTGACCTTTAGCCTAGTTGCCTCAGGAACCAGGCTGCATCATCAACACAGACAAAATTAGATCCAGATCTCCAGAGTCTCTGTGGGAAATAGCATATTGTAGGCACTCAGTAAATATGTCCTCAGGAGACAACAGAGCACCTACTTTTGATTGATTCTGATGGAAGAATAAGCACCCAGAAATGGCATTATCTGCTGGGGCATTAGCTGAAAAATATAAACCCTGGGAACTTAGAGCAGAGAAAAGTTAATAGACAATCCAGGAGCGCTTGCCTCCCTACTTACATAACCCCCACACATACAGAAAAAATGATTTGGACACAGATAGTTCATTAGTGCTAAGAGTTTTTGAAGCTCCTTCAAATATGTTGTATCACTGAACCAAAGCCACAGGTCTATGAGTGAGATAGAGCAAATATTATTATTCCCTTTCTACAAATGGAGAAACTGGCTTAAAGAAGGAATGAGACACATACACACACATATGCATAATGCCAACAAACACACACACACGCACACAATAATCCCATTATTCTGTCATCTCAACAGTGGGATATGGACATAGCACAAGATGCTGGGCTGTTGTTCAGAGTAAGCAACAGATTAATTTTCAGTCTTCTTGAGTCACCTCCACAGAGTGTGAGACAGAGGGTCTAAATTAAGTACAAGCAAGGATCTTGAGGAATTAGCAAGAATTCTTTCCCTATGCTAGCTTCCCTTTAAATTTTTAATTTGTATTTTTATTGAAGTATAACTTACATAGAGCTTAAGTGCATAGTCCAACCATTTTTGATTAATGCATATAACCATGTAACCTCCAGTCCTACCAAGATACAGGACATTTCTATCACACCAGAAAGTTCCCTTGTGATCTTTTGCAGTCAACACACCTATCTCCAGTGGGCTTCTTTTAATGGCTCTGTAATACTAAGGAGCCAAGATAACAATTTCCATTATTGTTTATAGCAGATAGAGGACTCCAGAAAATAGATCATCAGTCTCTAAAAGTAACCTGTAAGCTCCACCTTTATCTTTCTCTCTTAGAAAAATTTCTCACAACCCACTTACTCTAAATATATTAGGATCCTTTCCATAATAGTTTTTCTACCCATCTAAGTAAAATGCCTGGATAGAAAGTATATTGTATGTTTTTACAGGAAAGACACCCACTCTTCATGCCTATCGAATAAACATGGTGTTTCTTTATGTACAAAGATATCTTATCACTGTATACAATATCTGATTATGGTTTTGATTTATGTTTCCCTGATAATGAGTTGATGTTGAACATCTTTTCATGTGCCTGCTCGCCAGTATATGACTTCTTTGGGAAAATATATATTCTGATCATCTGCCCATTTTTTAATTGGATTTGTTTGTCTGTTGTTGTTGCTGAGTTGTATAGGTTCTTTATGTATTTTGGATGTTAACACCTTTTTGGGTATATGATTTACAAATATTTCTCCTATTTATTTCCTTCTCATTTTGTTGATGGTTTCCTTCACTGTGCATAAGTTTTTTGGTTTGATTTAACCCCATCAGTTTATTTTTGCTCTGTTTCCATTGCCTTTAGAGTCAGATCCACAAACGCATTGCTGAGGCCAATGCTAATAAGGATATTGCCTATATTTTCTTCTAGGAATTTTGTGGTTCAGCTCTTACATTCAAGTCTTTAATCCACTTTGAGTTAATTTGTGTATATGGTGTAAAATAGTGTTCTAGTTTCATTCTGCTGCATGTGCCTGTCTAGGTTTCCCAGCACCATTTACTGAAGAGACTGTCCTTTCTCCATTGTGTATTCTTTGAAATACACATATTTCATTGTGTATTCTTTCATAGATTAATTTTCCATAAAGCTGTGGGTTTATTTCTGTGCTTTCAGTTCTGTTCCATTGATACATATGTCTGTTTTTGTGCCAACACCATACTGTTTTGATTACTGTAGCTTTGTTGTACAATTTGAAATCAGGAAGTGTGGTACCTCTAGATCTGTTCTTCTTTCTCAATATTTCTTTGGCTATTTAGGGTCTTTTATGGTTCCATACAAATTTTAGAATTATTTGTTCCAGTTCTGTGAAATATGCAGTGTCATTTAGACAGGGATTGCATTGAATTTTAGGTTCCTTTGGATGAATACTTGTAACAGTTTACAATATTAATTCTTCCAATCCATAAACACAAAATAGCTGTCCATTTCTGTGTCTTCTTCAGTTTCTTTCCTCAGTGTCTATAGCTTTCAGTGTATACATCTTTCACCTCCCTGGTTAAATTTATTCCTAGGTATTTTTAAAATTTTGATGCAATTATAAATGGGACTGTTTTCTTAAAATCCCTTTCTGATAGTTTGTTATTAGTGTATAGAAGTGCCACAGATTTCTGTATATTAATTTGTATCCTGAAATTTTACTGACTTCATTTCTTAGTTCTAATAATTTTGGGGTGGAGTCTTTAGGATTTTTTATATGTAATATCATGTCATCTCCAAATAGTAGCAGTATTACTTGTTCTTTACCATAGTGTTGCCTTTTCATTTTTTTTATGCCTAACAACTGAGGCTAGTACTTCCAATAATATGTTGAATGAGAGTGGTGACAGGGGGCATCCTTGTCTTGTTCTTGGAGGAAAAGATTTCAGCTTTTTGTAATTGAGTGTGATGTAAACTGTGGATTTATAATATATATACGGCTTTTATTATGTTGAGATACATTCCCTCTATACCCACTTGATTGAGAGTTGTTTTTAAATTGAAGTATATTTGTTTCAGATGTACAATGTAGCGATTTGATATTTTTATAGATTTTCATAGATTTCGGGATTATATTCCATTCAAAGTTATTGTAAAATATTGGCTATATTCCCTGTGCTGTAAAATATATCCTTGTAACTTGTTTATTTTAAACATAGTAGTTTGTACCTCTTAATCCCCTACCCCAACATTACACCTCCCTTTTCCCTCTACCCTGTTAACCACTAGTTTATTTGCTATATCTATACATCCATTTCTGCTTTGTTGTACTCATCTGTTTATTTCATTTTTTCAATTCTACATATAAGTGATAATATACAATATTTGTCTTTCTCTGTCTGACATATTTCACTAAGGATAATACGGGTACATCCATGTTGTTTCAAATGGCAAAATTTCATTCTTTTTTATAGTTGAGTAATATACCATTGTGTGTGTGTATGTATATAAATGTCATCAGTTGATGGACATTTACCTTGCTTGTGTATCATGGATATTTTAAATACTGTTGCGATGAATATTGGGGTGCATGATCTTTTCAAATCAGTGTTTTCATTTTCTTCAGATATATCCCCAGGAGTGGAAATCCTGGATCATATGACATTTATATTTTTAGTTTTTTGAGGAGCTGCCATACTATTTTCCACAGTGGCCGCAACAATCTACATTCCCATAAACAGTGTACTGGGGTTCCCTTTTCTCCATATCCTTGCCAACATTTGTTTTTTGTGGTCTTTTTGATGATAGCCTATCTTTTTGTTGTTGTTTGTTTGTTTGTTTTTAACATCTTTATTGGAGTATACTTGCTTTACAATGGTGTGACAGTTTCTGCTTTATAACAAAGTGAATCAGGTATACATATACATATGTTCCCATATCTCTTCCCTTTTGTATCTCCCTCCCTCCCACCCTCCCTATCCCACCCCTCTAGGTGGTCACAAAGCACCGAGCTGATATCCCTGTGCAATGGGGCTGCTTCCCACTAGCTATCTCTTTTACGTTTGATAGTGTATATATGTCCATGACATTCTCTCACTGTGTCACAGCTTACCCTTCGCCCTCCCCATATCCTCAAGTCCATTCTCTAGTAGGTCAGTGTCTTTATTCCCATCTTGCCCCTAGGTTCTTCATGCCCATTTTTTTTTTTTTTTTTTTTTTAGATTCCATATATATGTGTTAGCATACGGTATTTGTTTTTCTCTTTCGGACTTACTTCACTCTGTATGACAGACTCTAGGTCCATCCACCTCACTACAAATAACTCAATTTCATTTCTTTTTATGGCTGAGTAATACTCCATTGTATATATGTGCCACATCTTCTTTATCCATTCATCTGTTGATGGACACTTGGGTTGCTTCCATGTCCTGGCTATTGTAAATAGAGCTGCAATGAACATTTTGGTACATGACTCTTTTTGAATTATGGTTTTCTCAGGGTATATGCCCAGTAGTGGGATTGCTGGGTCGTATGGTAGTTCTATTTTTGTTTTTTAAGGAACTTCCATACTGTTCTCCATACTGGCTGTATCAATTTACATTCCCACCAACAGTGCAAGAGGGTTCCCTTTTCTCCACACCCTCTCCAGCATTTATTATTTGTAGATTTTTTGATGATGGCCATTCTGACCAGTGTGAGAAGATATCTCATTGTACTTTTGATTTGCATTTCTCTAATGATTAATGATGTTGAGCATTCTTCCATGTGTTTGTTGGCAATCTAAACGTCTTCTTTGCAGAAATGTCTATTTAGGTATTCTGCCCATTTTTGGATTGGGTTGTTTGTTTTTTTGATATTGACCTGCATGAGCTGCTTGTAAATTTTAGAGATTAATCCTTTGTCGGTTGCTTCGTTTGCAAATATTTTCTACCATTCTGAGGGTTGTCTTTTGGTCTTGTTGATGGTTTCCTTTGCTGTGCAAAAGCTTTTAAGTTTCATTAGGTCCCATTTGTTTATTTTTGTTTTTTTTTCCATTTTGCTAGGAGATGGGTCAAAAAGGATCTTGCTGTGGTTTATGTCATGGAGTGTTCTGCCTATGTTTTCCTCTAAGAGTTTGAGAGTGTCTGGCCTTATATTTAGGTCTTTAATCCATTTTGAGTTTATTTTTGTGTATGCTGTTAGGGAGTGTTCTAATTTCATTATTTTACATGTAGCTGTCCAATTTCCCAGCACTACTTACTGAAGAGGCTGTCTTTTCTCCATTGTATATCCTTGCCTCCTTTATCAAAGATAAGCTGACCATGTGTGTGTGGGTTTATCTCTTGGCTTTCTATCCTGTTCCATTGATCTATATTTCTGTTTTTGTGCCAGTACCATACTGTCTTGATTACTTTGTAGTATAGTCTGAAGTCAGGGGGCCTGATTCCTCCAGCTCCATTTTTCTTTGTCAAGATTGCTTTGGCTATTCAGGGTCTTTTGTGTTTCCATACAAATTTTGAAATTTTTTGTTCTAGTTCTGTGAAAAATGCCAGTGGTAGTTTGATAGGGACTGCATTGAATCTGTAGATTGCTTTGGGTAGTAGAGTCATTTTCACAATGTTGATTCTTCCAATCCAAAAACATGGTATATCTCTCCAACTATTTTTATCATCTTTAATTTCTTTCATCAGTGTCATATAATTTTCTGCATACAGGTCTTTTGTCTCCATAGGTAGGTTTATTCCTAGGTATTTTACTCTTTTTGTTGCAATGGTAAATGGGGGTGTGTTCTTAATTTCACTTTCAGGTTTTTCATCATTAGTGTATAGGAATGCTAGAGATTTCTGTGCATTAATTTTGTATTCTGCTACTTTACCAAATTCATTGATTAGCTCTAGTAGTTTTCTGGTAGCATCTTTATGATTCTCTATGTATAGTATTATGTCATCTGCAGACAGTGACAGCTTTACTTCTTTTCTGATTTTGATTCCTTTTATTTCTTTTTCTTCTCTGATCGCTGTGGCTAAAACTTCCAAAACTATGTTGAATAAGAGTGGTGAGAGTGGGCAGCCTTGTCTTGTTTCTGATCTTAGTGGAAATGGTTTCAGTTTTTCACCATTGAGGATGATGTTGGCTGTGGGTTTGTCATATATGGCCTTTATTGTGTTGAGTTAAGTTCCATCCATGCCTACTTTCTGGAGGGCTTTTATCGTAAATGGGTGATGAATTTTGTTGAAAGCTTTCTCTGTATCTATTGAGATGATTTTATGGTTTTTCACCTTCAATTTGTTAATATGGTGTATCGAATTGATTGATTTGCTATATTGAAGAATCCCAGCATGCCTGGGGTACACCCCACTTGTTCATGGTCTATGATCCTTTTAATGTGCTGTTGGATTCTGTTTGCTAGTATTTTGTTGAGGATATTTGCGTCTATGTTCATCAGTGCCATTGGTCTGTACTTTTCTTTTCTTCTGACATCTTTGTCTGGTTTTGGTATCAGGGTGATGGTGGTCTCGTAGAATGAGTTAGGTAGTGTTCCTCCCTGTGCTACATTTTGAAAGAGTTTGAGAAGGATAGATGTTAGCTCTTCTCTAAATGTTTGATAGAATTCGCCTGTGAAGCCATCTGGTCCTGGGCTTTTGTTTGCTGGAAGATTTTTAATCACAGTTTCAATTTCACTGCTTGTGATTAGTCTGTTCATATTTTCTGTTTCTTCCTGGTTCAGTCTTGGAAGGTTGTGCATTTCTAAGAAGTTGTCCATTTCTTCCAGGTTGTCCATGTTATTGGCATGTAGTTGCTTGTAGTAATCTCTCATGATCCTTTGTATTTCTGCCGTGTCAGTTGTTACTTCTTTTTCATTTCTAGTTCTATTTATTTGAGCCTTCTCCCATTTTTTCTTGATGAGTCTGGCTAATGGCTTATCAATTTTGTTTATCTTCTCAAAGAACCAGCTTTTAGTTTTATTGATCTTTGCTATTGTTTCCTTCATTTCTTTTTCATTTATTTCTGATCTGATCTTTATGATTTCTTTCCTTCTGCTAACTTTGGGGGTTTTTTGTTCTTCTTTCTCTAATTGCTTTAGGTGTAACCTTAGGTTGTTTATTTGAGATGTTTCTTGTTTCTTAAGGTACAATAGTATTGCTATAAACTTCCCTCTTAGAACTTCTTTTGCTGCATCCCTTAGGTTTTGGGTCATCGTGTCTCCATTATCATTTGTTTCTAGGTATTTTTTGATTTCCTCTTTGATTTCTTCAGTGATCTCTTGGTTCTTTAGTAGTGCATTGTTTAGCCTCCATGTGTTTGTATCTTTTACAGATTTTTTCCTGTAATTGTTATGTAGTCTCATAGCGTGTGGTCAGAAAAGATACTTGATATAATTTCATTTTTCTTAAATTTACCAAAGCTTGATATGTGACCCAAGATATGATCTATCCTGGAGAATGTTCCATGAGCACTTGAGAAGAAAGTGTATTCTGTTGTTTTTGGATGGATTGTCCTATAAATATCAATTAACTCCCTCTTGTTTAATGTATCATTCAAAGCTTGTGTTTCCTTATTTATTTTCATTTTGGATTATCTGTCCATTGGTGAAAGTGAGGTGTTAAAGTCCCCTAATATGATCATGTTACTATCGATTTCCCCTTTTATGGCCGTTAGTATTTGCCTTATGTATTGAGGTGCTGCTATGTTGGGTGCGTAAATATTTACAACTGTTATATCTTCATCTTGGATTGATCCCTTGATCACTATGTAGTGTCCTTCTTTGTCTCTTGTAATAGTCTTTCCTTTAAAGTCTATTTTGTCTGATAGGAGAATTCCTACTCCAGGTTTCTTTTGATTTCCATTTGCATGGAATATCTTTTTCCATCCCCTCATTTTCACTCTGTATGTGTCCCTAGGTCTGAAGTGGGTCTCTTGTAGACAGCATATATACAGGTCTTGTCTTTGTGTCCATTCAGCCAGTCTATGTCTTCTGGTTGGAGCATTTAATCCCTTTACATTTAAGGTAATTATCGATATATATGTTCCTATTCCCATTTTCTTAATTGTTTTGGGTTTGTTACCGTAGGTCTTTTCCTTCTCTTGTGTTTCCAGCCTAGGGAAGTTCCTTTAGCATTTGTTATAAAGCTGGTTTGGTGGTGCTGAATAATCTTAGCTTTTGCTTGTCTGTAAAGGTTTTCATTTCTCCGTCACATCTGAATGAGGTCCTTGCTGGGTAGAGTAATCTTGGTTTTTAGGTTTTTCCCTTTCATCACTTTAAATATGTCCTGCCACTCCCTTCTGGCTTGCAGAGTTTCTGCTGAAAGATCAGCTGTTAACCTTATGGGGATTCCCTTATATGTTATTTGTTTTTTTCCCTTGCTGTTTTTAATATTTTTTCTTTGTATTTAATTTTTGATAGTTTGATTAATATGTGTCTTGGCGTGTTTCTCCTTGGATTTATCCCTTATGGGCCTCTCTGTGCTTCCTGGGCTTGATAAACTATTTCCTTTCCCATATTAGGGAAGTTTTCAACTATAATCTCTTCAAATATTTTGTCAGTCCCTTTCTTTTTCTGTTCTTCTTCTGGGACCCCTATAATTCGAATGTTGGTGCGTGTAATGTTGTCCCAGAGATCTCCGAGACTGTTCTCAATTCTCTTCATTGTTTTTTCTTTATTCTGCTCTGCAGTAGTTATTTCCACTATTTTATCTTCCAGGTCACTTATCCGTTCTTCTGCCTCAGTTATTCTGCTACTGATCCCTTCTAGAGAATTTTAATTTCATTTATTGTGTTATTCATGATTATTTGTTTGCTCTTTAGTTCTTCTAGGTCCTTGTTCAGTGTTTCTTGCATTTTGTCCATTCTATGTCCAAGATTTTGGATCATCTTTACTATCATTATTCTGAATTCTTTTTCAGGTAGACTGCCTATTTCCTCTTCATTTGTTTGGTCTGGTGGGTTTTTACCTTGCTCCTTCATCTGCTGTGTATTTCTCTGTCTTCTCATTTTGCTTAACTTACTGTGTTTGGGGTCTCCTTTTAGCAAGCTGCACGTTCATAGTTCCCATTATTTTTGGTGTCTGCCCCCAGTGGCTAAGGTTGGTTCAGTGTGTTGTGTAGGCTTCCTGTTGGAGGGGACTAGTGCCTGTGTTCTGGTGGATGAGGCTGCATCACTTTTTTCTGGTGCGGAAGTCCACGTCTGGTGGTTTGTTTTGGGGTGTCTGTGAACTTATGATTTTAGGTGGCCTCTCCGCTAATGGGTGGGGTTGTGTTCCTGTTTTGCTATTTGTTTTGCAACAGTGTCCAGCACTGTAGCTTGCTGGTCATTGAGTGGAGCTGGTTCTTGGCGTTGAGATGGAGATCTCTGGGAGATTTTCACAATTTGATATTATGTGGAACTGGGAGGTCTCTGGTGGACCAGTGTCCTGAACTTGGCTCTCCCACCTCAGAGGCACAGCCCTGACGCCTGGCTAGAGCACCAAGAGCCTGTCATCCACATGGCTCAGAATAAAAGGGAGAAAGAATGAGAGCAAGAAAGAAAAAGATAATTAAATTAAACATTTATTAAAATAAAAAACAGAACATAATTATTAAAAAAAATTTTTAAGTAATTAAAAAAAAAAGAAAGGAAGAAGAGAACAACCAAACCAAAAAAATAAATCCACCAATGATAACAAGCACTGAAAACTATACTAAAAAAATCCCCAAAAAACAGACAGACAGAACCCTAGGACAAGTGGTAAAAGCAAAGCTATACAGACAAAATCACACACAGAAGTGTATACATACACACTCCCAAAAAGAGAAATAAGGGGAAAAAAAAAATATATATATATATAGTTGCTCCCAAAGTCCACCTCCTCAATTTGGGATGATTTGTTGTCTATTCAGGTATTCCGCAGTTGCAGGGTACATCAAGTTGACTGTGGAGATTTAATCCCCTGCTCCTGAGGCTGGTGGGAGAGATTTCCCTTTCTCTTCTTTGTTCGCACAGCTCCCTGGGCTCAGCTTTGGATTTGGACCCGCCTCTGCGTGTAGGTCACCTGAGGGCGTCTGTTCTTCGTTCAGACAGGACGGGGTTAAAGGAGCCGCTGATTAGTGTACTCAGGCCGGGGGGGGGGGGGGGGGGGGGGGGGGGGGGGGGTACGGAATGCGGGCTGAGCCTGCAAAGGCAGAGGCCATTGTGACATTGCACCAGCCTGAGGTACGCTGTGTTTTCTCCTGGGGAAGTTGTCCCTGCATCACGGGACCCTGGCAGTGGTGGGCTGCACTTGCTCCCAGGAGGAGGTGTGGATAGCGCCCTGTGCTCGCACACAGGCTTCTTGGTGGCTACAGCAGCAGACTTAGTGTCTCATGCCCATCTCTGGGGTCCACACTGATAGCTGTGCCTCGCGTCCATCTCTGGAACTCCTTTAAGCAGCACTCTGAATCCCTTCTCCTTGCGCACCAGGAAACAAAGAGGGAAGAAAAAGTCTCTTGCCTCTTCGGCAGGTCCAGACTTTTCCCCGGACTCCCTCCCAGCTAGCTGTGGCGCACTAGCCCCCTTCAGGCTGTATTCCTGCAGCCAACCCCAGTCCTCTCCCTGGGCTCCAATCGAAGCCTGGGCCTCAGCTCCCAGCCCCGCCCGCCCCGGCGGGTGAGCAGACAAGCATCTCGGGCTGGTGAGTGCTGATCGGCACCAATTGTCTGTGTAGGAATCTCTCTGCTTTGCCCTCTGCACCCCTATTGCTGCGCTCTCCTCCGTGGCTCCGAAGCTTCCCCCCTCCGCCACCTGCAGTCTCCGCCCACGAAGGGGCTTCCTAGTGTGTAGAAACCTTTCCTCCTTCACAGCTCCCTCCCACTGGTGCAGGTCCCGTCCCTATTACTTTGTGTTTTTTCTTTTGCCCTACCCAGGTACGTGGGGAGTTTCTTGCCTTTTGGGAGGTCTGGTGGGAGAGATTTCCCTTTCTCTTTTTTTTCATGAATGGATGTAGAATTTTTTCAAATATTTTTTCTGCACCTATCCTTTTTTTAATGTGATATATCACATTGATCAGTTTGTGCATGTTGAGCCAACCTTTTGACCCTGGAATAAATCCAACTTTATCAAGGTGTACAATCCTTTTTATATATTGTTGGATATGGTTTGCTAATAATTTGTTGAGGATTTTTGCATCTATATACATCAAAGATGTTGACCTATAATTTTTTTTTATTGTAGCATCTTTGTCTTATTTTGGTATCAGGGTATCAGGGTTTTGGCCTCATAGAATAAATTTGAGATTGTTTATTCCTCTTCAATTTTTCAGAATAATTTGAAAAGGATAGGTATTAGTTCTTCTTTATATGTTTGGTAGAATTCCCCAGTAAAATTGTTCAGTCCTGGACTTTTGTCTTCAGGGATTTTTTAATTTATATTATTACAGATTCTATTTCACTTCTAGTGATAAGTCTGTTCAAATTGTCTGTTTCTTCTTGATTCAGTGTTGTCAGGTTGAATGTTTCTAGAAATTTGTCCATTTTTTCTAGGTTGTCCAATTTGTTGCCATACAACTGTTTATAGTATTCTTTTATGAGTTTGTGTATCTCTGTGGTATTGATTGTTATTTCTTCTCTTTCATTTATCATTTTGTGTATTTGGATTCTCTCTGTTTTCTTCTGGTGAGCCTGGCTAAAGATTTATCAATTTTGTTTACTTTTTCAAAAACAAAAACAGCTCTTAGTTCATTGATCTTTTCTATTTTTTTTTTTAATCTCTATTTTATTTATTTCCCCTCTCATAGTTATTGTTTCCTTCCATTTGCTGACTGTGGGCTTGGTTTGCCCTTTTTCTAATTCTTTCAGGTCGTAGGTTAGGTTGTTTATTTGAGGGTTTTGTTTGTTTGTT
Source organism: Monodon monoceros (assembly GCF_005190385.1). Lineage (NCBI taxonomy): Eukaryota > Metazoa > Chordata > Mammalia > Artiodactyla > Monodontidae > Monodon > Monodon monoceros. Next base: position 50,920,076 of record NW_021703784.1, read on the forward strand.
TCTTGAGGAAGGACTGTATTGCTATAAACTTTATTCTTTTACCTACTTTTGGTGCATCCCATAGATTTTGGAAAGTTATATTTTCATTTACATTTATCTTGAGGTATTTTCTGATTTCCTCTTTGATTTTATCATTGACTCATTGGCTTTTGGTCACCATATGTTTCATGTTTTCCCATTTTTCTTTCTGTAGTTGATTTCTAGTTTCATACTGTTGTGATTGGAAAAAAATGCTTGATATAATTTTAATCTTTTAAATTTGTTGAGGTTTATTTTGTAGCCTAGTATGTGATTTATCCTGGAGGACATTCCATGTGCATGTGAAAATAATGTGTATTCTGCTGATTTTGAATGTGATGTCCTGTGGATATCTATTAAGTCCAACTGGCCTTTTGTTTTATTTAAGACATTTAAGATTGTTGCCTTATTGACTTTTCGGTCTGGATGACCTATCCATTGATGTCAGTGGGGTGTTAAAGTCCCCTACTGTTATTGTGTTATTGTCAATTTTTCCCTTTATGTCTGTTAGTACTTACTTTATATATGTAGGTGCTCTTTTATTGGATGCATTTAGGTTAATGAGTGTAATGTCCTCTTCTTTTATAATGCCCTTATTTGTCTTTTGTTGTAGTCTTTTTTTAAAGTCTATTTTGTCTGATATGCATATTACTATCCCTGTTTTCTTGTCATTTTTGTTTGCATGAAATATATTTTTCCATCCCCCAACTTTCAGTCTGTGTCTGTCTTTTGCCCTGAAGTGAGTCTCATGTAGGCAGCATATTGAAGGGTCTTGTTGTTGTTGTTTTGATTCAATCAGTCACCCAATTTCTTTTGCCCAGAACATTTAGTCTATTGACATTTAAAGTATTTATTGATAGGTTTGTACTTATTGCCATTTTATTGTTTTCTAATTGTTTTTGTTGTTCTTCTCTGTTCACATCTTTTTGTTTCTACCATTGTGGTTTGATGTTTTTCTTTTGTATTATGCTTGAGTTTCTTTCTTTTCACTTTTTGTGTATCTATTATAGTTTTTTTTTAATTGGTGGTTACTATGTGGTTCATATATTTTGACCCATAGTTATATCTACTTGTTCTAAACTGGTAGTAGTTTAGGTTTAAACACATTCTAAAAGTTCTAAATTTTTCACTCCCCTCCCCACATTTTGTGTTTTTTATGCCTTTTGTTACATCTTCATGTATATCCCTTAACTGTTTATTGTAGCTATAGTTGCTTTACATTTTTTGTCTTTTAATCTACATACTGACTTATTTAAATAATCTTCAATCCTTACTATATACCTGCCTTTCCTGGTGATTTTTTTTCCTTTCCTATATATTCTTACTTCTTTTCCATTTAGGGAAGACACTTCAACAGTTCTTTTATTGTAGGTTTAGTATCGGTTCACTCTATTTATTGCTTTTCTGAGTAGTTATTTATCTGTCCTTCTATTCTAAATCATAGTCTTGCTGGATACAGTATCCTAGGTTGCAGTATTTTCCCTTTCAGCCCTTTAAATATGCCATGCCACTCCCTTCTAGCCTGCAAAACTTCTGCAGAGAAATCATCTTATAGCCTTATGGAGATTCCCTTGTATATGACTCTTGGTCTTTTGTTGCTTTTTTTTAATCTTTAACTTTTGCCATTTTAATTATGATCTGCCTTGGTGTGTGCCTCTTTGGGTTCATCTTGTTTGGGGCTCTCTGTGCTTCCTATACCTGAATATCTGTTTCTTCTCAGGTTCAGGAAGTTTTTACCCATAATTTCATCAAATAAATTTTCAAGCCATTTTTCTCTCTCTTCTCCTTCTGAAGCCACTATAATGTAAGTATTAGTACATTTGATGTTGTCCAGATGTCCTTTAAAACTGTTCTCAGTTTTTGTTTTTCTTTTTTCCTGTTCTAATTTAATGATTTTTAAAATTATTTTATCTTCCAGATCACTTATTCTTTCTTCTGTGTCACCTATTCTGATCTTAATTCCTTCTAGTGTGTTTCTCATTTCAGTCATTTTATTCCTCATCTCTGACTGGTTCTTTTTCACATTTCCTACATACTTATTAAAATTTTCACTGTGTTCATCTATTCTCTTCCAAATCTCAGTTAGCATTTTTATTACTAATCCTTTCCATTTTTATCAATTAAATTATTTATCTCTATTCCATTAGTTGTTTTTTGTTTTTTCTTTTGTTTGAAATAAATTCCTCTGTCTTTTCATTTTGTTTAACTTTCTATTTCTCTATGAAACTAGGTGAAACAGTTACCTATCCTCATCCTGAAGAGGTGTCATTGTGTGAGAGTGTCCCTATGCAGTCTGCATGTGCCCAGTGGCTTTGGTGGGAGAGTTTGATCTGCAGGGAGTACCTGTCACTTCTTCCCCCAGTTTGTGCTAGCAGATATCACCTTGTTTGGAGGTGGGGTTCAGAGATGGTGGGGATAGAGTTAGTTCCAGATGTGAGCCATGGCTTCTCCTGTGCTCAGTGGCTATTATTACCCTATCAGTGGTGGGGTTGGGCCCCCTTATGCTTGAGCAGAAGCCCTTGGGTTTGGATCTGAGCTGGTTCCATTCCCTCAAAATGTGCACTTGCTCCCTGCCTGGCAATGGCACCTTTGCCATAAATGGGAGTACACTGAAGCAAAAGGGGCCAGAGTGGGTGCCAGTATGGGCTGGGGCATATACTGGGATGGTTTCACCACAATGGTCAGAGCTCCAGCCAATTTCTGACCCACCACCTCTATGAATGCCAACAGTGGCTTCCCTCAGCCCATTCAGATGCATTCCATGTCTGAGCCAGTTTTAACCCCCACAGTGTGCACTTTTCTCAGTAACAGCAGCCTTCACCCTAGTGGGGATCTTCACTAGAGCTAAAGGGGCCAGAGACAGTTCTTGGCATGGGCTATAGCACATGCTATGATGATCCTGACATGTGAGTCAGAGTTTCAGACATCTGGTCTGCTGCCTCCATGCACATCAGTAGTGGCCACCCCTGCCCTGTTCAGGTACAGAGCCAGGCCCAAGCCAGCTCTGTCTTCCCCAAGTATGCCCTCTCCTCAGCAACAGTAACCTTCACTCTAATGTGGAGCTGTGACAGAGCTAGAGGAGCCCGGGTCATGTTGGGACAGTTGTAGGAAACCAGCCAGAGCCCTGAGCAGTTTCAATATGCTTTTTCTGCCTTGTTTCCCAGAGTAAGGAAGTGTGTGTGTGTGCTCTTCATGAGCAGAGTCTCAGTTTCTTACAGCCCTCCTGTAAGTCCCATTGGTTTCCAAACCAGCTAAAAGTACTTGTCTTGCCATTGTTCAATCCCAGGGCTGGGGTGCCTGATATATGGCTTAAATCCTGCAGTTCCCAGGAAGGATCTTCAAGCCTGTGATACCCTCCTCCTCTTCTGTGTTTCCTTCTAAGGGTATGAGTCCCAACCTGATCACTTCTCCTCCCTTCCTACCTGACTCCATGTGCATCTTTCTTTATAGCCTTGGTTGTAGAAGAGTCTTTCTACCAGTGTCCAATTTGTTTTCAGTGAGAATTGCTCCACGTGTAGATGTAGTTTTGATGTGTTTGTGGGGGGAGGTGGGCTCAGAGTCCTCATACTCTGTCATTTTGTTCTCCTCCCCAAGTTTTAACCATAAGTGGATGCTTAATTTATCAAATGCATTTTCTGCATCTATTAAAATGATTATATGATTTTTTATCCTTTATTTTGTTAATACATCACATTGATTGACTTGAGGATGGTAAACCATCCTTGCGTTTCCTGGAATAAATTTCACTTGATTGTAGTGTATGATCATTTTAATGTATTGTTGTTTTCAACGTGCTAACATTTTCTTGAGGATTTTTGTGTCTATGTTCATCAGAGATAGTGTCCTGTAATTTTCTTTTCTTGTGGTGTTCTTGTTTGGTTTTGGTATTAGGGTAATTCTGGCTTTGTAAAATGTGTTTGGAAGGTTTCCCTTCTTATCAACTTTGAAAATATTTGAAATGGATAGGTATTAAATATTTGAATGTTTTGTAGAATTCACCAATGAAGCCATCTTGTCCTGTTTGTTAGGATTCATTTTTATTACTGATTCAACTTCATTTGTATTGCTCAGTCTGTTTAGATTTTCTATTTCTTCCTGATTTAGTCTTGGAAGATTGCATGTTTCTACAAATTTATCCATTTCTCCTGGGTTTTCCATTTTTTTGTGTGTGTAATTGTTCTTACTGGTTTCTTATGTTCTTTTGTATTGCTATGGTGTTCGTTGTAACTCCTCCTCTTTCATTTCTGATTTTATTTATTTGAGCTTACTCTCTTTTTTACTTTGTTAGTCTACCTAAAGGCTCATCAGTTTCAAAGGACAAGCTCATAGTTTCATTGACCTTTTCCATTTTTTAGTCTCTATTTATTTATTTGTGCTCTGATCTTTTTTTTTCTTTTTTTTTTTTTGCGGTACGCGGGCCTCTCACTGTTGTGGCTTCTCTGGTTGCGGAGCACAGGCTCCAGATGCGCAGGCTTAGCATCTATGGCTCACGGGGCCAGCCGCTCCACGGCATGTGGGCTCTTCCTGGACTGGGGCACGAACCCGTGTCCCCTGCATTGGCAGGCAGACTCTCAACCACTGCGCCACCAGGGAAGCCCCTGCTCTGATCTTTATATTGCCTTCCTTCTACTATCTTTGAGCTTTGTTTAGTCTTCTTTTTTCTAGTTCTTTTAAGTCTAAAGTTAGAGGGTTTATTTGGGATTTTTCTTTTCTAAGTGTGTGGTAGGTCTGTATTGCTATGAACTTCCCTCTCAGAACCACTATTCCTACCCCTCACAGATTTGGGTATTTCTCATTTGTTCCTAGGTAGTTTTTCATTTCTCTGATTTATTCAGTAATCATTGATTATTCAGTAGTATGTTGTTTAATATTCACATTTTTGTGTTTTTTCTTGTGATTGATTTCTAATTTCATACCATTTTTGTTGAAGATGCTTGATATAATTTAATCTTCTTGAATTTATCGACTTGTTTTGTGATCTAATATGTGATCTATCCTGGAGAATGTTCCATGTGCAATCGAAAGGTATATGTATTCTGTGGCTTTTGAGTGAAATATTATGTATATATCAATTAAAACCATCTGCTCAAATGCATCATTTTAGTCCAATTTTTCCGTATTGATTTTCTGTCTGGATGATCAATCCATTGATGTAAGTGGGGTGGTTTAAGCCCCCTATTATTATTGTAGGGCTTTTAATTTCTCCCTTTATTCCATTAATATTTGCTTTATATATCAGTGCTCCTATGTCTGGTGCACATACATTTATAAATGTTATATCTTTTATCTGTATTGGCCCCTCTATCATTATACAATGCACTTCTTAGTCTTTTATTGCAGTCTTTGTTTAAAGTCTATTTTTGTCTGGTATGAGCATTGGTACTTCAGCTTTCTTTTCATTTCCATTTGCATGGAATATCCTTTTCCATCCCTTCACTTTAGTCTGTGGTTGTTCTTACTTCTGAAGTGAGTATCTTGTAGGCAGCGTGTAGATGGGTCTTGTTTTTGTGTCCATTCAGCCACTCTCTGTTGTGTTTGGCAAATTTAGTCCATTTGCATTTAAAGTACTTATTGATAGGTGCATGCTTACTGCCATTTTGCTGTTTTCTGGCTGTTTTAGTTGTTCCTCTCTGTTCCTTTCTTCTTTCTCTCTTCCCTTGTGTTTTGTTTGTTTTCTTTAGTGTTATGTTTAGATTCCTTTCTCATTTCTTTTGTGCATGCACTGTAAGATTTTTCATTGTGGTTACTATGAGGTTCACACGTAACATCCCATGTAAATAGAAGTCTGTTTTTCAGTTGGTAGCAACTTAAATTTGAACACATTCCAAAGCTTTATCTCTTTACTACTCCCTACCTACAATTTGTTCTTTTGATGACACAGTTTATATCTTTTTATTTTATGTATGCTTTAACTAATTATTATAATATTTAGCTAATTGTACTACTTTTGTCTTTTAACCATCCTGCTTGCTTTGTAAGTGATAGATTCCTTATCTCTTATCCTCTACTACCTTTATTACACATTTAACTTTTCTAGTGAGATTTTTACTTTTGTCTGTTTTATTATTATTAATTAGTGACATTTCTTTTCAACTTAAAAAATGTCTTGTGTCATTTCTTGTAAGGCTGGTTTAGTGGTGGTAAACTACTTCTAACTTTTGCTTATCTGGGAAACTCTTAATCTCTCCTTTAATTCTGAGTGATAATCTTGCTAGGTAGAGACTTCTGGGGTGGAATTTTTTTTTTTTTTTTTTCTTTCAGCACTCTGAATCTGTCATGCCATTCCATTTGAACTGTAAGTTTTCTGCTTAAAAATCTGCTGATAGCCTTTTGGGGTTTCCCTTATATGTAGCAAATTGTTTTTCTCTTGCTGCTTTAGGATTCTCTCATTATCCTTAACTTTTACCATTTTAATTATACATATATCTCAGAGATATTGGAGATTTCATTCCAGACCACCTCATCAAAGTGAGTATCTCAACAAAGTGAATCACATGAATTCCCGTTAGACTCACAGCTTGTAGCTTCATAATAGCTTTGGCTTATTTCACCATCTTGTATGGGAAATTTTTATATGCCTGAATATATTCACTGGATGGTGAATTGAGTCACAGTAGATGTTCAATAAACATTTGTGAAATTAATTAAAGAGGTTTCATTAAGTTAGTTACCAACCCAGGGCATCAATCAGCATAATTTGCATGCTATGAGAAGGGGAAAGGAGTAATAATGCTATCTTCTTACCTCTTCTAGTAATAGAAGAGGTAAGAAGATAGCACTACATACCTGTCTCTAACTTTATAGATATAAGCCTGGCAAAGTGGTCTCTCTTCTTGGGAGGTTTTAACATATGATACAAATCAGGATTGACACCGATGTTCTAAACACTATCAAAGTCTTGCTAAGTAGCAGTCAACTTGCTAGGTATTTTAATTCATTCTAAGCCCCTAGTTAAATTGGAAATAATAAAATATATATTATTTTGCACACGTTTTATGATTTCCTAAGTGTATGTATATCCATGATCATGGGAGATAGTATTGTATAGTACAGTTAACTGCATAGACTGAGTATTTGCTTGGATTTGAGTTTTGGCTGTATAATTTATTTACTTGTAACCTTGGACAAGTCTGTTAACCTCACAAACACTATTTCCTCAACCAAAAAAGCAGATAGGAAGTATCTTATAAGGCTATTGTAATTATTAGTGGATCCTTATTACGTGTGCTTCATTTATTTAATTTTGATTCACAGGAAACACTCAAAAATGTTAACAATGAATATAATGATCTTTTTGAATTTTATATACAAGCTTATGAAACAAGAAGGGGAGATTTTTGTCATTCTCTATTTTGCAGATAGAAAAAATTGTGATCGAGATCATTAAACTTCTGCTGCTTAAGTAACTATCCAGAGGACCTGATGACTTGATGAATGTAGAAATTTGATTCTGAATTTAGCCTCTTTTCTCTGTAATATATTCCTACTATCTAAAATAAGGCCCCACTGTTCCTTCTTTGCTTTCTTCTCTTTGTAGCATCAGTCCTGGCTCACATTTATCAAAGCTAAGTGTGGGGGTAGAAAGGGATTTGTGCTCAGATGAGACTAACCATTCATCCCTACTGAGCAATTTTGAAGGGAAGCAATTTTCCTAATCTCTGCAAACCATTCCCAGGTACTATGAACAGTTGGTGAAAAAAAAAAAATGTTAGTCTCACTACTTTATTAAACATCTTTTGAAAGGATATCAAAAGGGCTTCATTTATAAAATGTTGTAAAGGTATAAAAACATTACCAACTACAAAGATAGATGGCTGAAATAAAACAGGAACTGATCCTTTTTGACAAGAATTCCTAGTCTAATGACCCTGTTCCTCTCTTAAATGTACCTTCTGAGAATTTGATATTAATCAAACCACATTTTAAACAGACTGTTACATTAAGGAATGTGCATTTGTCCTCAGAGATAGTGCCGATTTTTTTTTACTCTTTATCAAAGTGCATTTTAATTGACTAGCAAATTAAGAAATATATCCCCTACATATAATAAAAAAAAAAGTTCACAAAAATAAATAAGAGATTCCTATCAAAAGGATGTAGATTTATCTAGCTGCAGAGCTATATACAGCTCCATTCTGTGTAAGACTACATCTAGTTTAGTGTTTCTGGGATCAATTTTAGCAATAATACGACACTGTAGAGAAGGTGTTAGGATTTTATACACACACAAACATACGTTTGTGTGATATATGTGTATATGAATATACATTGTATACATAATACAGGCTGTAACATTAATATTTTCTTCTCTCTTGACCAGGAACATTAGATTATGTATGTATCCTGTAATGTGACATAGTAGCTCATGTCTGTAAACAGTCCTCAACTTGTTAAGCCCCATTGATCTCAGAGAGGGAAAGGAAAGCATACTTTAGTCCAAGACTTTTACTAAAAAGACTCAATGTTCAAACCATGGTATTATGCCTTATATTTTATAAATGGGAGAAATGGAAGAAATAAGAATATGTGCTTCTTGCCCTTAAGAAACATAAATTCTCATTATGTTGAATGTGAAATAGTAAACTTTTAAAATGGCATCAATAATTTATATTTTAAGGTACTTTGCCATCTTCAAAGTATATTTATGACCATTTTTTCAAGTCTCTCTCACACCAACACCATTCAGTAGGGTTTGACTCAATACTACTTTGCTACAATATGACTAATGAAGTAGATATTATTATTAGCTCCATTTTATATGTAAAAACTTTAAAGAGAAATTTCAGAGAGGTTAGGTAACTTGCCCAAAGTGAGTTTCTAATAAATATTATGGTTTAGATTTGAGTCCATTAGACAATGGGATTGTTAAACCCACTGCTTTGGTTATCAGGGAAAGTCTGGAAATCAAGAAACTCCATTTATCTTGTGAGTCTAAATGGCATAGCCAGATCCTGACACTTTTCAAAATTAAATGCTTTTCTATGTTATCACAGTATATTGTTCATTTCTCTGCTATATAGCACCCAGTATAGTGTGACATGTAACATTTAGTTATATATCTATCTCTCTCCATGAGACCTGATTTTCTGAGGGCAAGAACCAAGCAGTTTGTCACTGTGTTCCTATCACAGGGTCCTAGACAGAACTTTCTGATTATCTTCCTAGTCTAACAATGGTGCCAAGGCAGAAGCTGATAGTTTCTCTGCCTCTAGTGGGTAGTTTGCAATCTGTGCCCCTACAGCCATTAGACATTATACTGACCTGAGCATCACCCTCAGAATTTTAAGTTGGATACTCATTTTCAAAGCTGAGGGCTCCTCTCCTTGAGTTTTCCTACTTTTCAGCAAGGATGAGGGAGCCCTTTTCTGCCGCCTTATCCACTGTTGAACCCTCTCCACACTAGATGTCCCTGTTCTTTTAATCCCTTCAAGAATGAATATCTCACCTTTTTCCATATTGCCTTTGGAATTATTTAAGTGGTTATCCATCTGCAGGAACTAAGTTGGAAGTGCTCTGATTGCAGGCACTTTTTTTTTTTAAGGTAAAATAATAATTTTGTTTTTATTATTCTTTTTATAACCATTTTTTTGAAGTATAGTTACTTTACAATATTGTGTTTGTTTCAGGTGTACAGCAAAGTGATTAAGTTATTTATATGTGTGTATATGTATATATATATGTATATATATATATTCTTTTTCAGATTCTTTTCCATTATAAGTTACTACAAAATATTGAATACAGTTCTGTGTGCTATACGGTAGGATCTATATTTAAAATAGTTTATCTATTTTATATATAGTAGTATATACATGTTAATCGCAAACTCCTAATTTATCTCTTCGCCCACCCCAGCTATCCCCTTTGCTAACCGTAAGTTTGTTTTCTATGTCTGTGAGTCTGTTTCTGTTCTGTACATACGTTGATTTGTATTATTTTTTTAGATTCCACATATAAATGATATAATATTTGTCTTCCTCTGTCTGACTTACTTCACTTAATATGATAACGCTCTAGGTCCATCCATGTTGCTGTAAATGATATTATTTCATTCTTTTTTATGGCTAAGTAATATTCCATTGTGTGAATATATATATATACACTATATATATATATATGTACATATACATATATATACCACGTCTTCTTTATTCATTCGTCTGTCAGTGGACATTTAGGTTGCTTCCATGTCTTGGCTGTTGTAAACAGTGCTGCTGTTAATATTGGAGTGCATGTATCTTTTCAAATTAGAGTTTTCTCCAGATATATGCCCAGGAGTGGAATTGCAGGATCATATGGTAGTTCTATTTTTAGTTTTTCAAGGAACCTCCATACTGTTCTCCATAGTGGCTGCACCAATTTATAGTCCCACCAACAGTGTAGGCAACAGTATGCAGGCACTATTTAACATGCAGTTCTAAGTACATCTGCCTTTACAAAGAGGTAAAATCAGAGGTTGTACCTTCTACCTTGTCCTTTAGCCATTCAAAATGCAGCCCATTTCTGACCCATAGTCCACTGATATCTTCAACTTATCTCTAGTTTAGTTTACTTTTACTTTTCACCCCTGAGTTCTTCACTTACCTGCTTAACTCTATTCAAAGATTTAAAATAGTTTGACTTTTTAATAAATAAACTTTATTTTTAGATCAATTTTAGGTTCATAGCAAAATTGAGTGAAAGTACAGAGAATTCCCATATGCTATATGTCCCCACACATGCACAACCTCCCTCACTATCAAGATCCACAGTGGTACATTTGTTACGATCAGTGAACCTCAATGACACGTCATTATCACCCAAAGTCCATAGTTTATGTGAGGGTTCATTCTTGGTGTTGTACATTCTATGGGTTTGGCAAAATTTATTATGACATGTATTCACCAATGTGGTATTATACAGAATAGTTTCACTGTGCAAAAAATCCTCTGTGCTCTCCCTGTTCATCCTTCACTCTCCCCTAACTCCTGACAACCACTGATCTTTTTACTGTCTTTATAGTTTTATCTTTTTCAAAATGTCATATCATTGGAATACAGTATATAACCTTTTCATATTGGCTTCTTTCACTTAATAATATGCATTTAATATTCTTCCCTGTCTAAAAGACTTGATAACTCATTTCTTTTTAACACTGTATAATATTCCATCGTCTGAATGTATGACAGTTTATCCATTCACCTACTAAAGGCAATCTTGGTTACTTCCAAGTTTTTATAATTATAAAGACTTAAAAAAAAAAAAAAACGTGATAGAGGCCTGACACTCTGCTGGGTACTTTTGCATAGACAATCTTAATAATTCTCAGAACTACTTATGGTGGTAAATGTTTGGAGAAGTTAGGGCTCAGAGAAGTTAGGTGACATGCACCAGGTCAGCAAGCTGGTGAATATGATTGTCACAACTCAGACTCCATATATTTCAACACAAAATCCACAACCGCATCTGTTGCCCTGGGATGACATGCATACCACTCCTCCACCATCCCTTGCCCATGGCAGACATTGTTGGTTGACTATAGCTTACTTTATCATGAAGCCTAATTCAATACAAGCTGCCAATATTAATCAATTATAGTTGGCACACAAGGTGAAAGCTAGTTGACACCCTTGCTATGAAAAAGTGTCATATTATCTCCTTAGGGCATAAACATTCAATGTTTGACAACATTTTGGCTGACACCAATGAAGTATAGATTTTATTATATATTAATATAATGCCCTATTTCAGGAATAAGTTATATATTTTTATGAGCCTTATAATAATCTTATGATACTTAATTCTGTTAAATTATTAAGATTCAGTCCTTACCAGCCTTATTCACTGCTACGTCCATGCTTAGCAACAGATAGAATGTTCTATCTTGTTCTAATTTGGCCTTTCTTTCTTATATGTACAAATGTGTTCTACATATATACGAAGAAGTTGAGCTTCTGTTACCTTTCAAGCAGAACAAAGTCTCTCTCACTAATAGGGCTGCAGACCAGCAGACAGAGCCTCAGAAACAACACTGTCTAGGCTCTCTTGTGTTGGATACCTCACACTTTTCTATCTTGATTAAACTGAGGTTCTGATTATACCAAGGCTAACTATTTTGTACTTGCTGCTTTTAATACATGACTGCAGCCATGTTATATAATTTTGGCATCTTGATGTATTGAAATTTCTGATATTTCTAATGGAGAACTACTATTTTATATGATGCATGACAAATTGCCACAAATTTAGCAACTTAAAACAATACACATTTCTTATCTCATGGTTTCTGTGGATCAGGACACCAGGCATGGCTCAGCTGTGTCCTCTGCTTAGGGTCCCACGAGGCTGAAATTAAGGTGTTGGCTGGCTTTATTGTCATCTACAGATTGAAATCGGGGATTTGTCAGAAATTGCAAGTAAGTCAGCTAACACGAGAGACAGTTATATAATGTAACTCAATCAAGGGAATAACTTTCCATAACATTTGACACAGTCTGCTGGTTAAAAGCAGTTAACAGGTCCCATTCACTCAAGGCAGGAGGATTGCACAAAGACATGAATACCAGGAGGAGGGGATAATAAGGCCATCTTTATTTAGTTTAGGATTTAGTTTCTTTACCTGTTGTATGGATGGTTTGTTAGATGGTCCCCAAGAGTTCTATAAATTCTAAAATTCTGTAATCGGTAGCTCCATGGAAGATTTTTCAAAAGTTAGTGACTGAATTTCATCTGGTTTCTCAACACACTGGTCTTTACTAATGTACTCACTTCAACAAAATGATTCAAGTGGGTTTAACAAAGCCCTCACCCAATGGCTGTGCATCCGAGATAATAACCCCTGCCAGGAGTTTTCTTCTTCATTGATTCCATGCTAATTATTATTCAGTAAGGAATTTGAAACAGGAAAATGTCTCAGGTTGCTTCTCTTGGTGTCCACCCACACTGGGACAGTGGTAAGAACATTATAAGCACTTGGAACATTCATTGAAAAACTGTTATTGAGTTATATGAATCGTCAAAGGAAGTTTTAATGATTGTTTTCACAATTGTCTTATATGGAATCTCTGATGGGCTGCTTATGCAGCCCTAGACTCACCTCAGTGTCATGCCAGTATTAATTATGGGCCAGAGGAATACTGGGTGACTGACATATTACTTAGAGGAATCTAGAATCAATCTTGGGGACAACATCGTCCAGAATACCTAGGGAAAACCAAGGTGTGTGCGCTGTCTCATGAATGCCTGCTAGGTGCCAGCCACCATTCTGAGAAGGAGAATTCAAAGAAAAACACATTATGCTCTCAGGATAACATAGTCTAGACAAGAAAATAAATAAGTAAAGACAATAAGCAGCACAAAAGAATGTGATAAGTGCTAGGATAAACGTAGGCAAAAATTTCCGTAGTAGCAGAGAGGAACTGGGATGTGATGAAGCTGGGGGGAGCTATAATGAAAGACTTCCTGGACTAGGTAATGTGGAGCTAGATATTCAAGAAGAGAAAGAAGTCAGCTCACAATATAATGTGTGTGTGTGTGTGTGTGTGTGTGCGTGCATATCTCACATATGGAACAAGCAAATAGGAATTAACTGAAGACCTGAGGAGTAACATGAGATGGATAAAGTTATGAAATAACTTGATGACTTCAATGGAAAACTATAAAATGTGGCTAAAATACAGAGTGCTCTTGGGAGTAAAAATAAGGCTTAAAGGGCCAGTGTAAGCTGAGTGAGGAAGGGCCCTGCTGGAGTATGCCAGGCTAGTGCAGTCTGGACTCTATCTTAAGGGAAACGGGAAATCTTTAAAATATTTCACCACGTAAGGTAAGCGTTGTATGTATTCACTATACCCTCTCCCAGAAATCCCTCTCCTAAAAATTATTTTAAGGAAATAATTTGGATAAGGACCCCCAAAGAAGTTGATGTAAAAATGTTCCTGACATTTTTTTATGAAACTGTGAAAAGCTGAAAACAGCCACATTTTTAAAAGCCACATAAGGAGCTTTTAAAAATAAAATATTGTACATCTATTAGATGGACTATTATATAGATCTTATATTGACATGGAAAGATATAAACAATATATTATTACATAAAGAGCACAGATTATACTACAATGTAAAGAGTACAATCTCAATAATATAGGCATGTATAATTTTACATGTACTGAACCATATGGAGTGATAAATTACAAACCATTTGGTATCTTCAAAACTTACACCCCTTTTTTACATTTCTGTTTTGTTTGACATTTTTACAATGAACAAAACAATAATGGCAGTTTCATTTTTTAAAAAATTTATATCTGGAAGATCATTGTAGCTTATTGTAAGGATTGGTATGGAAAAACATTTATTAGTTGGAACAAAAACTAAAGTGCATGTAACAAAAATTCACAAGATATAAATTTCAGACAAGATATAAATTGATTTTCCTTTCATGTATCAGAGTCAGAAGGCCCTGGGTCCACAAGCCCAGGGACCCAAGCTAGCAAGAGAGCTGTGCTATCCTCAAAATTGGTATTTTGAGATTTTCTAGGTTTTGCTGTTTCCAGACAGTGGGGAGGAAAAGGGAAAAGAGAGTACAGGACAAGAGTCTTTATTAGTTTGACTTGGAATCTGCACCCATCACTTCCTCTTATGCTCATGAGTGAGGATTTAGTCACAGAATGGATTGACGGTTGGGGCAAAGGTCATCATATCATCAACAGCCTGTGCCCCGAGGGACAAAGAATGCTCGATGGGGAGATGGGTTTGCAGGCTGACATTATCATCAAGTTTTGTTTTGTTGTTATTGTTTGTTTTTAAATGAGCCTCAGGTGTATAGAATTGGATTAATTGTCATTCTTGGGTCACAGTATATGCTCTCATTATTGGTTCATACAGGGTTCTTATTTGTTTGTTTTTTGTTTATTATAAACTAAATCACCACTCTACATACAAACTAATTTGGATGTATTTTGCCATCTAATAAAGGACCCCAAAACTCAGTGGCTTAAGATGACAATGATTTATTAGTTCATGATCTTGTGGGTTAGTCATTCCCCTGGGCTCATCTGGGTGGTTCCTGTGGTCTGGGCCAGTTTGGCTGGGTGATCTAGGACAGTCTTACTCACAGTCATCTGGAGGTTGGTGCTGACTGTTGGTTAGTACTGGTTGTCAGGTGGGGTGATGGGGCTGGCTGGACCCTGTTTCTCTATCAAGCTAGGTATGTATTCACGTGGTAGTGATTGCAGTGTTCCCAAAATCAGCAGAAGAGGGGAAGCTTAATATGCAAATATATTCCAAGTCACCTTCCATCATATTTGCTGTTATTCCGTTGGCCAAAGCGTGCCATTTGCCAAGCCCATAGTCAGTGTGGGAGAGGACTGCTCAAAGGTGTGGATACAGGGAAGCATGGACTTCTTAAGACCATTACTACAACCATTACTACCGCAATCTACCATAGTGAATAAAACTTACATGCTCATAGGTGGTCCTCACCAATCCCTCCCCCCCTGCCTCTCCCCACCTACAATAACACCATCCTGAAACTTGAATTGATCAATTTCACATTATACTCTATATAAAGTATTCTTTTACTTGGTTTTAATTGTATTTTAAAAAGGTTATCGTAAAGTGTATCATCTTTGGGGATTCTTTTCTTATATCATATTATATTACTAAAATGCAGTATTGTTGTGTATAGCCATAGGTTATCTGCTTTGACTCCCATATAATCTTTCATTGTATGATTATACCATATTTTGTCTATCCTTTCATCTGAGGATGGCATTTGTGCTGTGTCCAAATTTTTGCTACTAGGGACAGTACTGCTGTGAACATTCTTGAACTTGCCTTCTAGTATACACGTGCAAGTGTTTCTCTTGGATATCTCTGGGAATGAAATTGTTAATATTCGGCATTGCAAAGAGTTTCCAAATTATCTTCCAAAGTGGTTATGCCAATTTGCATTCTCACCAGCAAAGTATGAGACATTCTGTTGATCCTCAGCCTCTTCACATCTTAGTGTAATATCGAAAGGCTTTCATTTTTACAATTTAAAGGGGTATAAAATTGTGTCTCACTGTGGCTTTGATGACAGTGATGACATGAACTGTCCCCAGCCCTGGGCCTGCTTGGTGCTCTGGTCCCAGGCCTACTCCAGCTCACCTCCACCTGCTCATGTTTCTCTGACAGTCCCTGTGATTGAAGACACATGAGGCCCCATGACCACCCTCAATATAGTTATGACATCAAGTTCCTTCTGAGATCCTGCTTTCTAATTTCTTTTCTTTCAAAACAATCTTCCTCTGGAAGCCCGATGTAGGAAAAAGAACATGAGATTTGGAATTGGACAAGCCTGGTATGAATTGCACTTCCTGTACTTAACTAGTTGCGTGACCTTGGACAAGTGATTTAACGGTATCTCCGCGCCCCAGCTTTCTCACATGTAAAACAAATATAACGATTCTCATTTTGTAATGGGTGTTCTATGTGGTGACATATGCAAGAGGACATGCAACACTCAGTGTATAATACGTGCTCAAAATTGAAAGCATTGATGGTGATGACTCAACAAACCTTCTCTCTGGGTTCCACATTGAAGGTCCCATCCTACTGCAGCATCAAGATGAAATAGGTTAGCCTTGCCTGAGGTTAAATAGCTGTTTCAGGATTCATTCATGTCAAATGAAATTGTGATTTCACCGTGGCTCAGGAAAAAATAGTCAGGTCTGACAAATTCAATCAGCTAATTTTTAGGCAAAGTCTCAGTGATTATAATGTAGATCATCAGCCACCATTCCACCTGCACATGACATATGACAGATTTCAGTGTCAGGCGTTTTCACAACTAGCTTTAACAACAAGGAGAATGCGGCGATTAAGGCCCCTCAGTGCTACTTTGCTCCAGGAGATAGGGGCAGAGTGGTGGTGGGGGGATGGCCCAGGCAGTATATTCCCCTGAAAGTCACAAAACATGTCTTGTAAACCCAGCTCTGCCATGAGCACGTTGGTTGATTGTGAAAATATCTTGACTTCCCTGGGTCTCAGTTTCTTCAGAAAGTTGATGAGTACATATCTGATAAACCTTTGTTGAGCTGAAGTGACTTGGATCTTAAAAATGGCAATGTTGAACTAAGCCATGCGCAGGATCCCTGTTGATCCCCTACACATTGGCCACACCCCAGCTGAAGCAACAGGTCTTCCTCCATGAAGTCTTCTCTGACTGCCCATGACTGGCAAACCCCTCTTCACAAGCTTGCAGCCTCCTGGTGAAGCCCTTGTCAAAGGATTTAGGATCATAAAATGGTCCACTGAGGTCTGAAAGGGGATGCAGAGGTAACTGTAGTTTCAGAAGAGTTCGCCTTCATATTACAAGTGATGTTTTGTTGCTGGGACTACCTGGATCTCATGAATGGATGGCTCCTGGTGAGTGAAATGCAAGCCTCTTTGCTACATCCTATGGCTCCCTTCCTGGTGTCGCATGGGTCTGCCTTATGGATGAGAGGCATTTCCCTGGAATAATCTTGTTACTTGAAGCTAAATCAGACATTGCTGCCACAGCAACCTTGATTTGTGTTTAGGATATATACCTGGGTTAGAGGAATTGTTTGGAGGTCTGTCATTTCAACTCCCCAAGACTCAGAAAATATGAAAGAGACATTAAAGCATACCTATACCTCCTCAATTTAGTGCAAGGCAATAAGGTCTAAATCTGTATCTCAAGACTTTGGTCTTAATCCCAGCTTGTCCTCTAATAGTCCATATGATTTCAGTGAATCCCCTCTGTTTTCTGGGCTTCAGTTTCCTTATTTAGAAAACAGGGAAAATAATATCTGTCCTGCCTCCTTTGCAGGACCATTGAGAGGCTCAAAAAAGATAATGTATGTGATATTGTTATGGTGTTGCACTGGGAGTTATTACCAGGGACCATCTCCATCTGTTTTTGCAGTGACCTCTGGTTCCCAGTTCCCAAGAGCCCTCACTAATCTTTAGCTGATATGAGACACTGTCATAACCATCATGCAGATACTTTGTTTACACAGCACTTACTCAGAGGAGCTAAAGGCAATGGGGCTTCTCTTCTGCACTGTCCCTTGGGGGACTCTCATAGTATAACATCTCAGAGCTTGGACATATTTTGCAAGATAACCAGCTCAAATTCTCTTCCAGTTGGCTTCAGCCCATTTCCCTTGCTGCATTCCCTGGGACCAAACTTCTCTCATCAGCAGTGAGGAGAGCAGAACTAGTGCGAGCTTATCCCTTTACAGAGTTAAGAAGACAACCGCTACTCCACATTGTGCAAATCTATCTTGATCAGGGTCCTGATACTGATTTTGGGGACGTCATATTGCATTAGTGATGTGTGGTCTTTTCTCCTCTGCTTGGCACTTGACTCCACCCCTCCTAGTGGAATGGAGACAGGCTGCACTCTAACTGGGATGTCAGGGACACAGCTTTGTCCCTTTGCAGTCATATATCACAGTGATTAAGAGCATATATTTTGGATCCTAAGGGAATGGAGATTGAAATCTATTTTTGCTGTTAACTAGTTCTATGATCTTCCACAAGTCACCAAATGTCAGTTTCCTTATATGTAAAATAGGGTAATGATAGATACCCTCACAGGGTTGTAGTGAATATTAATGACCTAATTTATGTAAAGTGTTTCATACAGTGCCTGGCACATAGTAAGAACTCAATATTAGTAGGTACCATTATTACTATACTATATCATCATGTAGTCTATGTGATCTCATTCCCAACTTGGGTGTCAATTACATTCAAATACAATTTACTTTGTCAGTTAATTGAACAAGTACTTGTGTGCCTTCTTGATGAGAAGTCGGATATTATCCCTTGAGTTCTTCCCTGATATCCCACATCTCCCCTATGGATTGTCCAAGAACCCTGGCATGTATTAAAACCAAGAGAGAGGACCAGAGTCTGATCAGTCCCCTTCTGCCATGACTTCTTGCTGCCGCGTTGTGTCGCTGTGGAAAACGGGTTCTGCACAGCCTGAACTTGGCCAATGCCCCAAAGATGCCCTTGTGAGCCAGCTTTAGCCTGTCAGCCTTCAACCCCATTCTCACCCTCCTCTGCTCTACCCTGCTCTGAATTGCAGGGTGGAAGGGCTGGTTACAGCAGGTGGGAGTTTCCAGGCGTCTGTGTCAGCCAACTTCGAAATGACTTCAGACAATGGAAGGTACTAACAGGAAATAAGAAGGTGAAAGGAAAAAGCCAGAGTGTTTCTCCCCCTTCCTCTCTGTCACGGATTTCTGGGTCCGATAACGTCTCCTACTTACCCGTCCTTTATGTTTTCCGCAGTTGCTCATCTCTAGGTCACCCCACAGTGCTCTGCTTGGCTTCTCAGAACTCCAGTATCTGCATAACAAACCTCCACATTAAGACTGGAATGGTTTCCATTTTCCCAATTAGACCCTGACTGGTACAACGTGCTGGACCCTTGTTAGTAGGGTTGGGATCTCCTGTGTGAGCTCCAAGGTTACAGCTCTGTTGCCCACGTGTTGATGCTTATCTATTGCTTCCACAAACAAGATACCGAGACAGGGTTACTGAGGCCTGAGGAGCTCCCAGCCTCAGCCCTAGGCAGTGCTGGACCCGAGATTCTCCTTTACCCCTGTGCCCTGTGCCCGAGCCAGAGTCACCAGCCTCAGTCCCCTGCTTTCCTGGTGAATTGTCCTTAGCAAATCTTGGCCAAGATTTTTCTCCTTTTAATTTCTGAAACAGGGTCATATTCCCTCTATCCTTTGAAGGCTCTGAAATCCTTTTGCAAATTAATCTGTCATCTCCCCAGCACCCAGCTCTATGTGACAAAGGCCATACAGTTTTCTACTCCAGTCGTTCCCCGGGGCAATGAATGCCAAGTGCCCTGCCTTATAATCGCATAATTAAGGGGGGGCACCGGCGAAGAGCTCTTCTGAGCGGCCTGCTGGTTACCGAAGATGAAAGTGGAGTTCAGCTATCACCTCCCCCTTGAAGCTTGTCTTGCTTCTCGCAGGCGGTGTTTAATCACACACACCTCTATGTGACCACAACTCCCTGTTCCTGCATCTGCGGTAGCGCCCAGCACCGTGTATGAGTGTGCGCATGCGTCTCATCATCCCGTGGAGCGTGAACTCTGAAGACGGGGATTGTGTCTGTATCTCATGTGCCTACCACAGTGCCTGCCCCAGAGGAGGTATTCAGAACATGTTTAATAAATGAAGGCGAGAACACGAAAATGACTGAGACGTTCAATTAACGATTGTATGAATGAATGAATGAAATTCAAGGAAGTAAATGAAAGGAGAAGACAGAGGACTGCAAGATGCCTAGAGAATTAACAACGCGGAGGTTCCAAATCTGAGATTGTTTATGCTTGTTCTTTAAAATCCCACACCAGGGACCTGCATCATAAGTCTGTTTGAAAGAACAAGAGAGAAATATGAAAAACGTTTCAAACAGTTGTGAGAGCTTTCCAAAATTTGAAGACTGCAACTCAAGTCCTACTCCCCCAGGTTACATTTCCTGCTGCCTCTGCCACCTCACGTAGGGATCCGCTACTGAAAGCCATTCGGTCCTCACAACAGCGATGGCCAGGGATGTTCTTCCCATTTTACAAATGAGACATTTACAGATAAGAAGCCCTTAAGTAAATTTGTCCAAGACCCCCCAGCTTGTTAAGTGGTGTAGTTTGGATTTGCACCCAGAGCTTTGCAAAGGCCAGGGTGGCCTTTTCTACTGCCCCAGACTGCTTTTACTGACGTGTGTTGTTTACCACAATACACAGGGCTGTGATTTTCTGTGCAGCTAAAGGGAGGGATGTGGCTGCCTGATGGATGATACTGGGCAGGGGACACTGCTTTGGAGAACGTTGTTCTGCATGAAATGGAAAATGTGGGAAGAAACCCATAAACCAGAGATTTCTACCAAGTATCTGCTAAACGTCTCAATAACAGAATTGCATGAGCACACACTGTCTTTTAAGATTTTAATCCTCTTTTAGTTTTTTTTTTTTCTTTTTAGGTCAATTGATTTTTTTTTTTTTTTTCCCATGAGAAGCAGCTTGAGTACCATCTGTCACTCACTACATTCTCTAGCAGGTTCTCAGCATCTGTCTCAGGAAAGTATCCCTATGCCTGTCATTTCCCACATCCACCGGTGGTCACAGGGTGCTGGTCAGAGCAGGGAGCCGATCCTTGTCTCACTGTTAACTCTCTTCTTCATATCTCCACTCTCACCCTCACTCATTCACTCCCCCACTCACTTGCCCTCTGTGCAGACCTTGAACCAGGCTGTGGGGATGGAGAAGTCACTTGTTCTCTCAGCTTCTCCTTCATCCATTCATTCATTCGTTCCATAAATTCTTCCTAAGCCTTGGAGGTGCATCATGTCAGTGGAGGAGGCAAACTAGGACATACATAATTATGGTGGCACATTCTAAGAACCGTCACAAAGTTGGGAGGGAACAGCCAGCCTAGCTCAATGGAGAGGAGAAAGGAGTTACTAAGGAAGAGAATTTCAAGTTAATCTTAAGAAATGAACTAAGGATGCCCCCTATGCAGATGGAGAGAGGGAAGTGGGTACAGGGGAAGGAAAGCTGCTGCGGCCAGGCTTGGAGGTTTGGGAGAGGCTGGGGTAATTGGGATCCCTCATAACCCCATGTGGGAGTGGGACGTGAGCCTAGAAGGACACCCACTCGGGAAAGCAGCCTCCACGCCAGGCTCTGGAAGTGGAACGTCATCCCATAAACAGAGGCGAGCCATCGGAGTTTTAGACATGATGCTGTGCCCGGAGTGCCAAACAGGAGCTCTTTCAGGACACCTACTGGAGACAGCCCCCTGCCTTCCCTGTCTTGTGTTTGCTCTGCCTGGAATCCCTGCTCCCTGTCAGTCACATGACCCGGCACATTGGAGAGCAGCCAGCCAGGGCAAGGTCTGAACCTCATCCCAGGTAGCCGTGGCATCTGCCTGAAGCACAGATGCCCACACCAGTATCGCTTTTAGATTTAGCAAAGCACGGGCTAAGAGTAAGAGTGAGTTCAGTCCTCACTGTAGTTTTGATGAGAACCAGCTTCCTATCTTTAGTCTCAACCATCCCTTGAGTTCTTCTCACTTCTGTGTTTTTGATCAAACAACTAATTCTCTCCTCCTAGAATGCCCTAAATTTCCAGGTCCATATAAAGTTTTCTAATGAGCCTAAATGATGTGACTGGGTCCTTTAAGCTCTCAGCACACTTTATCCTGTGGAAGTCATTTCTACCTGGAGATAGAGTCATAGGTAATAAAGAAGCAGTGTTTTACCTGAAATGCAAACTCCAGGCACCAGCATTCCCATCTCTATATTTCCTGGTCCTAGATAGCACCTGGCTTTTAGTGGCTACATAAACATTGTGCAGTGGCCTGAGTACAGACTCGGGAGCTAGTCAGGGCTGGGTTCCAATCCTGGCAGGATCACTTGCTAAGTGTTATTTAATACCAGGTCATATCATTTAACCTCTCTGATTCTCAAGCAGTATTGACAGATTAAGAGATTATGGAGGTAAAGCACCAAGCCCAGGCTCTAGGACACAGGACGTGCTCCAGCAATGGCGACTGCTAATAAATGCCCTTTCTCTCTCTTCTCTCCTCTTTGCCCCTTGCAACATGGGAGCTTCTGTTTTTCTGCTACACTCAATGCCCCTAGGACAAGAAATCTAAAAATCAAAATTCTAAATAAACTAGATTACAGAACTCTAACAGACTCTCTCCATCCCCGTGAAAAATGATCACAGGGAACAAAAATACATAATCAAGGGGAGATATAAATGTCACACAAAATTGCCATTTCAAAATAAGAGG
Source organism: Monodon monoceros (assembly GCF_005190385.1). Classification (NCBI taxonomy): domain Eukaryota; kingdom Metazoa; phylum Chordata; class Mammalia; order Artiodactyla; family Monodontidae; genus Monodon; species Monodon monoceros. The sequence continues at coordinate 50,942,896 of NW_021703784.1, forward strand.
CGAGCAGCCCTGTATTCGTCTTTATAATCGCTTCATGGAAACGTGCAGTGCCGCATCGAGCCTGGAGTATATTATGAACCCCTGCAGACACAGAAATTTTGTGAGCTGTAGGTCGTGGGAACCCACAGAGCTGGGAAAGCAGAGGTTTAATTGTATTTTAAATGTTTTGACTATGCAGAAGGCAGAATCTGCAGTCTGATCGCTTTTAGAATACTTGATGCGCTGTAAGCATCCCTAGGTCCTGTGTATGCCCCAGCCGTCCATGCTTAGAGCAGGGCAAGTTCAAAGGGAAGGAAAGGGGATTGCAGATGTATGGAGCACCTACTATGTGCCTGGTGCTTTGCTTCACTCACTTCCCTTAATCCTCCCAGCAGTCCTGGGAGGCAGGTGTTCTGATCTACACCTCTGGGCCTGGAAGGTAACTGACGCCCTCCCTCCCTTCCCCTGCCGTGATCCCTGTGATGCACTCCCACAGGGCTTCACAGAGGACCTGGACTCTGGCCTGCGAGTGTCCACAATGATGTTATGATAAAAATGCTCCTCACTTGACTCTCCCTTATCTGTTAAAATTAAATCGTTCAGTACACCCATGTTCATAGCATTATTCATAATAGCCAAAAGGTAGAAGCAACACAAGTGCCCACTGATGGATCAATGGATAAGGAAAATGTGGTGTGTACATGCAGTGGAATATTATTCAGCCCTAAAAGTGATAGAAATTCTGACACATGCTACCACATGGGTGACCCTTGAAGACACCATGCTAAGTAAATTGAACCAGTCACACACATACACACAAATACTCTATGATTCCATTTATATGAGGTACTTAGAGTAACCATATTTTTAGAAATGGAAAGTAGAATGGTATCCGCCAGGGGCTACGGGAGGGGGAAATGAGGAGTTGTTTAATGGTTGAGAGTTTCCATTTTGCAAGGTGAAAAAGTTCTGGAGATAGGTTGTACAACAATGTAAATATACTTAGCAATACTGAACTATACACTGAAAAATGGTGAAGATGGTAAAGTTTATGTCGTGTGTATTTTACCACAACTAAAAAAATGAATCCTTCAAAACTTTGGCATTCGCTGGGTCAAGATAGTTACTGAGATACTGCGTTTTGCTTCCTCTGAAGTGGAAAAATGGATGGAAAGAGTAGGGCCTGATAGAGTTTGTCCCTCTCTGGTTCTGTCCGCATTTTAAAGAGGAGCCCAAACTTCTTGTGCCCTCACCCCAGGGGAAACTCTCTTCCTGGCTTCTATGAAAACCAATCCTTTAAGGTGATTACACTCACGGTTTAGGCAGAGAAAGAGTCAAAAGCCCTTTTGTAAGTGGAGTAAAAGGAAAGGGCGAGTCAGAGACAAAATTAGAGCGGCAGAGACAAGAGAAGGTTCTGGAATGCCAGGAAGGAAGGACACAGAGATCTGGGTCTGCAAGTCCCAGGTATCTCCAGAAACCCTTTCAACTGCCCCCCCCACCCCCCACCCCCGCCAGCGAAGGCAGCAGAACCTTTGCCAAGGCTGGGAGATCAAGACACCTGGAACCTGGCTACCATGGCACCCGGCCTTAGCAAAGGCCCAGGGACCCAACACTATACAAAAGGGGTGGATTTGCTGAAATCCAAAATGTCATGAAGTCCCAGGCAACTACCTTTTTTAAGCATGGCTGGTGTGGCCTGAACTCCTGAGGGCTCTCCGCAAAGGCTGTACCCTGCAGAAGGCTGCTGGCAACTTTGCGAGCCCTGGACAACAAACGCCAGTATTTTAGACGCCATCATGTCTAAAACTCCGATGGCTCGCCTCTGTTTACTGAGACTGGATTTTCTATCAGCTTTGCGAGATCGAAGTTGTATTTAAAGTTAAGTTCAAAGCTGTGTTTAATTTGATCCAAAAAATTGTGAGGTGACATTTTTCTGTAGACTTGAGTTTGTGGATACACATCCATATCCACTAAAATTTATTCTTAACAATTCTTTGCATACACCTTCCTATTGATCTTCTAGATGAACCTCAAATCTGGATACTCCAGCTGCTCTGAATCAGCATTCAGGAACCTCCACCCCCTGGACACCCCACTCCACTCTCCCCTCTAGCTCAGGTGGACCCTGCCTGCTGAAATGGAATGGGCTCTTACCTGACTGGCTCCTGTCTTGATGGTAGGGCCCTCAGGCAGCTACTATTCACTCTTCTACCCTTTTCTCACCAGCCAGCCTCTGCTCTCTTCTCTCCTGGGAGCATTCCCTGCTCTAGAATCCAGCCCTAGAGACCCCAGGTCTTGCCCTGTCCCTTAAATGTCTCATCAATTTGATCAATCCCAGCTCCTACCCTTTAACCTCCCTTTGGGAAAGGAGACAGAGCTCTTAAAGGAAATCAAGCCTCCAATAAGTTGCTAAAAGTCGTCTAGGGATAACAGGAATGCCAGGACTGTAAAATCAAAGTCCATCTGTCTCCAAAGCTTGTACTCTTGCTTATATACCAAGCTGCCTCTGTAATCCCCTGCCCCCCACAGAGCCATACAATCAATGTTGATTAAGTAGTTTTATGTTTCTTCGAGTAAAATATGTTAAGTAATGAGTGATGAATGAGCCTGTGTCCATTACATGTTGCAGCAGAAGGCACATGGGGGCACAGAGGATAGACCCTCACCTCTTACTCCCTGGCAGTGTGACCTTAAGCAGTCACTTTACCTCTCTGGCTTTCGGTGATTTCTTCTGCAAAATGAGTACTTGGAACTAAATGGTCCCTAAGAACGTTCCAAATTTGTGATCTTTATAGCCCTAGCCCCAGCCAGTCTCTGAGACCCCAAACCAAGGATAAAGTTCTGACCAGCACAGGGCCTGTAGCCCCTCCCCGCCAGGCCTTCTTGGCCATGGACAGATGCTCCTCAGGGACAATGTCATTTCTGCAGGAAAGGACAGGATTTTGTCAGGCTGCGTGTCTTCTGTTTCCGGAATGTCTTCTAGTTCCTTACTCTGTGAGCAAAACAAATCCATCTCTGTCACATGAATATTTTTTCCCTTCTCCCCAGACATAGCGACCTGGTCATCACATAACAGTAACTCTTCATTCTTTCATTCTTCACTGCAGTCAGAAGGGACTCATGTGCAACTCAGTTTTTGCTATTGGACCTGGTGTGGCATCATGTAAGCCTGATCTCATAAGCTACACTTTTAAGTCCTTTCCTCCCTTCTCCCTTTACTTTCTCTCTTCCTGCCTCCCTTCCATTCATTTTTTCTTAAACAATTGCTGGGATAGAGATCCAGATAGCAAAGCCCCTGCTTTCAAGGAACTCAGAGTCCAGTGTGGGTGAGAGTTGACACAGGAAGGAGTGCCCATTGAAGGTCTGAGCTGGGCAGAGGATGGCAGGGTTAGATTCTTGGCTGGTGCTGGAGAAGGACAGGTCCAAAAACATTGCTAGGGCAAATAGAATATTGAGATGGTGATAGAAGAGATGTTTCCCAGCTTGGTGGCTTGATAACAGGTGCAATGGGGACGAAGAGGGCTTTTCAGGCAGCGGGTTCAGCCTATTCAAGGGACTTCTCCTGGACTTCCGGGAGAGGAGCACAGACAGGGGTGTCAGAGAAATGAGTTGAGTTCATTCACAGCAGGGCTGCATCTCCCAGTCCAGCTCACCCCTGGAGGGGAACAGCTTCACTCCTAAGCCACTTCCATTCTATATATTTTTATTTTAAAAAGTACCTATTTGGGCTTCCCTGGTGGCACAGTGGTTGAGAGTCCGCCTGCCAATGCAGGGGACGCGGGTTCGTGCCCCGGTCCGGGAAGATCCCACATGCCGCGGAGCGGCTGCGCCCGTGCGCCATGGCCGCTGAGCCTGCGCGTCCGGAGCCTGTGCTCCGCAACGGGAGAGGCCACAACAGTGAGAGGCCCGCGTGCCGCAAAAAAAAAAAAAAAAAAGTACCTATTTATTCATGTGGATGCACATGTGTACGTATACGTGTAGGTCACACAAAAGACTAGGGGACGTGATTCTACCTATGCCCCTTTCTGGTGAGAGGAGCCCACTTTTCACATGCAAGCTTATGGGAACAGGTAGGGTGTGACTTTAAGGCAGGATTGGAACCCAGGTTCCTCTGTCTCCAACATCTCACTCTTCCAGCTGCCAGTTACGAGTTCTAGCACCTGGAGGAAGTGAATTAGTGCCGGTGAAATGTGGGCTCCTCATTGTAAAAGTGCAATAGTAAGTACAACCTCACAGCGTGATTATGAGGATTTATGAAATGATTGCACACAGCAGTAGCTTCCTCATCTGTCTCTCTACTCTCACTCTACTTTCCTCTTATCTGCTCTCACCATCAGAGTGATCTTTGCAAAATACAGATCTTATTAGTTTCCTCCACCCTCCATCTCCCCATGTTTACAACTTCCATCAGAGTCCTGTTGCTCTTAGGATAAGTACCAAAGTCGTATTACGGCCAACAGAGGATTGATCTCAGATGCTACACTCTTGCCAAACCCATACCCATTCCTTAAATGCCCCATGTCCCTTGAATCACCAGGCCTTTGCAAACCTCCTGCTTAACTCCTATTCATCTGTCAGAACCCACTCAAATGAGACATCCTCAGGGAATCCTCCCTGGGGACCCATATGAGTCTAAGTGTTTACATGGTACCAGGTCACCTTCCCCTTAGCCCTTGCCATGCTGTGATCAGTTACTTATTTGCTTAGTGCTGTCTCCCCACCAATACAAGGTCCATCTTCTATGTATCAAACGTACACAGTTTATTTCATTTACCATTTTAATCCTCACTCCTAGACCATAGTGGACATTCAATAACTATGTGTCGGATGAATGATGTTCATTAAGTGTTAGATCCTTTCTACCTTACTGAGAGAGACAACATGGCAGGAGGTAGTGGTTACTGGTCAGGTGTCTAAGTTTTACTTTGCAGATGGAAAAACTTCACTTTGTCAGCATAAGCCATATGGAGTCACATTCAAGAGAACTGAGTCACAAGGGACGGAATAACGTAGACCAAAATGTCAAAATTTGTATCTGTAAAAAGAGGATTATTGCTCATATATTCTATATGCTAATTGCATGTGATATGTGCCCAAAAGGGAAGAGGAGAAAGAGAAGGGGGAAGAGAAGGAAAGAGAGTGGAGCTATACCAGTTTTCTTTTTTTTTCTTTTTTCTTTTTTTTTTTATTGCGGTATGCGGGCCTCTCACTGTTGTGGCCTCTCCTGCTTCGGAGCACAGGCTCCCGACGCACAGGCTCAGCGGTCATGGCTCACGGGCCCAGCCGCTCCGCGGCACGTGGGATCTTCCCGGACCAGGGCACGAACCCATGTCCCCTGCAGTGGCAGGTGGACTCTCAACCACTGCGCCACCAGGGAAGCCCCCAGGTTTCTTGATAATAATAATTTTTAAAAATAGTGCCCCTATTAAGCACCTTACCTGATTAATAATGGTAAGGATGATGATAAGAACAATAATAATGAACCGGTAGCAATGAACATTCACTGAATTCTTACTAAGTAACAAGTTTTCTGCAAAGTGCTTCATTATTTTTCTTTATTATTCCTCACTACAACCCTGTGACTTAGATATGGGTTGTTTTGCCCATGAGGCGTTTGAAGCTCAGAGAAGTTAAGCAAGTTGCCCATTATCACACAGCTAAGAAGTGACAAGGCAAAGATTTACAGAATCCGATTGCAGAATCTGAATGTTTTAGCTAATTTACTGGACTGAGTACATTGACAAGTTACATATCCTCTCTCAGCTTCAGTTCCCCTTTCTAGAATAGAAATTCCACCCGATTTCCCTTGCAGAATTTTGTGACAATTAAAAGTGCTATTGGATAGAAAAGTGCTTTTTAACCCTAAAGGACTTTGCAGAGGTAATGTGCTAGAATTATTGATATCACTGATTAAATGAATGTTTTGGAGAATAAGGATATTTTACATTGAATAGATGCAGCCCATATGTTTATATGATGCCCCCATGTCACTGTGTAAAAAAAGGAAAAAAGATTGAAAAGTATATTGTTGTATGTTTACTATCTTACAATGTGCCATCACCATGCCAAGCACCTTACATGCATTTTTAATTTTAGTTAAAATATATATACACACGTATATATGTATATATATACACACATATCGTATATACATATACACGTATCATATATATTTAATTCTCAGACCAACCCTACGGTTATCCTCATTTTGATGGTAAGGAAACTGAGACACAGAGAGGGTAAGGAACTGATTCCAGGCCCCAGCACTAGGATGTGGTGGAGGAAACTTCAAATCTGAGCAGCCCCAGACCTAGCCCTTAGTTACTACCCAGAGCCTCCTCGCTCATCAGCAGAACAACAATTAAGCTGTTAAAATTTTCAACAGACGGTACAGAAAAGAGCGCTGTTTATCCTTTTTAATGCAATTCACCTGACACACTTGGAAAACACATTGGATGAACCAATTCATCCTGACAAAAGGAGAAGAGTAATTAGTTAATGACAATTGATTTGGGGCCCCTTCATCATCTCAGGAGGCTGATACATCCGTTGGCTTCCCTCCCCGCACTTTGCCATTCTTTATTCATAGCGACGTGCACCCCGTATGTACATTAGCTGGTGTTAGGTCTCCTCTCCTTGTACATTTGAGTTTACAATCACCATCAGCCTCACCTACTGAAAGGAAAAGGAAAAGGGGGAGGAAAAGCAGGACCCACCAAGCTGTCGAATAAGCAAAAAAAAAAAAAAAATGTATTAAGAAGCACTTTTATTTCATTGTCTTCAAACCAACCTTTGTCCTCTGTCAGTTCTGTTATTACCAGCTGCTCAGTTAACTGTGGTATCCTCCTGCCTGTCACACGCTCTTCATCGGAACAAGGGAAAGTGCTGACCCTTCCCAGGAAGCGCTGGTGACATGTCTGTAATTTGATAATCTCTTGTTCAGGAAAGAATTCACTTTGTTCCTTGATGTACATCCCAGCAACTGGTGTGCCTTTGAGGCCTCTGATAATGCCAACTTTTACCTCTTAAAAGCCTCGGTGCGGGATAAAGCAGGATGATGTAAGAACCACTTTCTACCTGTTTGGCCTTCCTTTCATTTTTTAAAAATCAGAGGTAAGGAGTTATTGTGGTTCCAATAAAATAAATAAGTGTTTATTATGATTTGTGGGTTTTGCGGGAAAGGAAAAACAGGCAAATAAATTGTTAGTGTAGAAAGTAGGCGGTCGTTCTGAACTTGGGGGATAAGATTTTAGATGTAGCAAAATGCACCTGTGTGGTAGCTATCAAATTCCCTGGCTTTGGCACGAAAAGCGGCATGCTGTGTCCAGTTTTAAGCTCAAAGCTTGAGCAGAGAAAAAGAAAAACATTATTCCTCCTATTACTTTGTGTTCTTAGCACAATAGAAAAGAGATGAGTGAGCCTGGATTTGTTGAACAGTAGGAATTAATATTCTGACAGTGTAGGGTTTAGTAAAATCCACAAACATGTTATTTTCTTTTATCCTGCATTTTCATTCTGACTGGTGAGCCTCTTGACATTTTAATAAAACTTATCATAGGCCGCTGATTGAATTCCGTGTATCAATGTATCGATGAGGCAGTGTAGCATAGGGGCAAATACCCAGTTTAGCCTCAGACTATGTGTTCTAAGCCCTCAATGTGAGAGTTTGGCCTTTTTGTTTTGTTTTGGTTTTTGGTTTTGTTTTTGTTTCTGTAGCAGTGTCACATGTTGAGCCTCAGTTTGTCCTTCTGACAAAAGTGGATAATAATGGGCTTGATTACAAGCCTACAAGGGGGCGTGAGGCAAGACAGGGTGTCACATTCTCGGGTGGCAATCACTCTTGGCTCTGTCTCTTCTGGAGCAGCTTAGCGTGATTCAAAAGACCCTGTCTATGGGTGCTGTCTCTCTATCCTTTCCAAGAGAGGACATGAATGGATATATATACCACTATCTAATATCAAATATCCTTAGTGACATGTTTTTTCTTTCTAAGCTACATTGGGATGGTGATAGGGATGGGAAACAGTAATGACCTTGTTTCCAGGTGGTACATCATTATCTCAGGCTTCACACCCTAGTCTAATCAATCTAGGATAGGTAGCTGGCTTGTTTTGTCTTGAGACCCATGTCTCCAATCACAGTTACTCATCAGGAAGAACCAGCCTTGTGGGGCTGCTATCCTCAGGAGGAACCAGTGGACATGGCAGGCACTGATAGCTTCATGACCCTCTGAAGTTCTTAGTTTTTCCCTCTCCCTAGCCCTGCCTTTTCTTGGCTTCATTTAACTTTGTTGCTCTGTGTTGAGCTCCATCCAGCTTTGGGCTTATTCCCTGAACCAGAGCCTTTAGCACCCCAATTCCATAGTTGGCCCTCACTTTCATACATTCAGATTAAAGACAACACCTGTCTCATCACCTTTCCTCTGCTCTTGGTGAACCCAGAGGAAGGTCGTCCATTCAGGCCCTGCAGTGAACATCATGATCTGTATATCCCAGACTCTACAAACAGACAAGGCTCCATATGCATTATCCATCTTAGCCACAGCCCACTTCTGCTCCTCTTCCATTCTCTGTGCCAGTGAATGGCTCCTCCAGCCCTTGAGGTACAAAAGCCAGATGCTTGAGAATCATACCTAGATTCCCAACCTTCTCAACCCCTAACAAAATATCATGAAGATCTATGATTCTACCTCCTTAATCCTTTTTTTAAAATTTATTATGTTGAAGTATAGTTGATTTACAATGTTGTGTGAATTTCTACCATACAGAAAAGGGATTCAGTTATAAATATATATACATTCTTTTTCATATTCTTTTCCATTATGGTTTATCACAGGATATTGAATATAGTTCACCTCTAGTTCCGGCCACTGGTATTTATCATTGGAAATATCACAAAGAATCTTCACTGGCTTCCTTGATTCTGGGCTTTCCAGGTCACTGACTGACTTACAATCCCTTCATTGTTTCTCATTATCCTTAGGGTAAAACCCAACCCCCTTAGAATGGTCTGCAGTGTGCGCTAGGATTTAGTTCTGCACCCCTATAGCTTGTAGCATCTCTCTTTATACATTATCCTCCTGCCAAAAAGAACCTGAGCACAGCTCCAGACACACTCTACTCTTCTTTCTCTAGATCCTATTATCTAGATCCCTTGGCCTATTTATTTGTTTATTTAAAATTTTTAAATAGTATGTACTGTGTGCCAAGTATTTCACAAATATTAACTCATTTAATCCTGACTACAATTTAAGGTCATTTATTTCTGAAAAAATTGGGGCACAGAGTAAAGAGATTTTTCTTGCAGTCATTCAAGGTTCAGTGCCCAGTCTTCTATATCCTCATATCATTGTGTCTGCATCTATCACTCAGAATGTTATCTTGTTGAATCATAATTATCATTTCATTTATCTGCCTCCCCTCCTGCCCCATCACACACATATGCCCATTAGATTCTGAGTCACTCGAAGGCAGGGATCTTGTTTTATCAAAGTTTTTTACCCAGGTAGGTATCCTAGGTGCCCTCCACAGCAAGCCCTCAATCAATGTACCACACCCTCTCCTAACCTATCTTAAGTTTTTGGAATCAATACAAAAACCATATGGTTATTCTTATTTCACATTGGAATCACTGTGATGTGATTCCAGTGTGATCAATGAAACCTTTAACTTTAGAAGAAGTTAATTTTATTTCAAACCCATCAAGATTCTAGAAGATTTGATGTTTAACATACTAGGGCATTTGACTCAACCAAATTAATAATCTAATATGTGAACTTTAATTATAAAAAGTGATATTTTATACTTACCCTGTAAGTTTTGAATTTATCTTTTACTTTATAATTAACAATATAACTTAGTAGTTTTTAGGGTGCACATCAAATATGAAAGCTTTAAGCAAAAGAAAAAATTAAGGGATTTTAACTCATCTAAACTCACAAGAACCAAAATGATCACTTCTCATACTTGAATTAATTATGAAAATATATATTAAAACATGGCTCTCAAGTCTAACTGCCTGAATTTATATTGGATGTGATATAGATGCTCTTCCTTGCTTTCCTTCAAAGGTTATTTGAGTTCATACCTTTATTGGAAGCCCTGTGGGGGCACATACTACCTTTGAGCCTCACAGATATGTAGTGGAGATACAACACATGTACAGATGTTTCAAATGCTAAAAGTAATTAACATGTGTAAATAAGTTTAGGGTTTTCATAGGGTATGACATCTGTTACCTTACCTGAATCTCTAAGACCTAGAAAAGGCAAGCAGAGGAGGAAGGAGTTAGATGAGGCAAGCTGGGACTTCAGCATTCAACAGAACTTACCCAAGTCCCCATACCTGGAGAGCGGCAGACCTTTGGACTTGTCACTGCCGTTTTAGTACTTTCACACTCTCCATTCTGTAACAAAGCAACTTGCTGTAAAAGCAGACAGACGTTCAGATGTCCCTTCCCCAATGTCCTCAAAATCAGATTTGGCTGGAAATAAAGTAATCATAATTAACAGAGGGAAATCTATAGTGTATCTTGGCATTCTATGGCCACCTTTTATAAAATGTGTCCCTAGTTGTAGATGTGCACATCTAAAGGAATGTTCTCCACTCACTATATCACAGGGTAATATCACAGAGGCAGTTCAGGGTCACACTGTCACATTCAAACTGAGGGCTCTCAGTCATACACCCTGCTACCGCTTCACCCCACCACCTCCTGCCCCCCACACCCCTGATTCATGGCAGTTCTGTCATTGCACAAATGGTGATATATCCATTCAATAGAATACTGTTCAGCAATAAAAGAGAATGAACTACGGAAACACACACCAATACAGGTTATGTATTAGCAAATGTATTATACTAAAAAAGTAAAACAGACCAGACTCAAAAGTCTACATGATTCTAGTTATACAGAATGTCATCATTCTGGAAAATATAAAACTAAATGGACAGAAACAAATCAGTGGTTGCCAGAGACTAGAGGTGGGGACAGAGGTAGGCTATAAAAGGATATAAGGGAAATTTAGGTGATGAAACTGTTCTATGTCTTGACTATATGTGGTTACATGACACTGTATTTGCCCAAAACTAAACCTTTAAAAGGGTACATTTTACTTTATGTATCTCAAGAAAAAAAAAAAAATTCCAAATCCTCATATGTGGCATGGGTTGAAAGGTCTCCGTGTTGAGTTTAGGAGTCTGACCTCAAAGACCCTCTACTGTTTCCCTCAGGGCTTTCATACTGTAGTCATCCCCATTCTGAACTCAGAGGAAAGCTACTTCCTTTTTAAGGTAGAGTCTCTGTAGAGAACCCTGGAGTAGAGTTGATTTGAAGCTGGCATGTCTCAAACCACTATTCTAGACTCCAGGGCAGTGACTTTTATACTTAGCTGTATATTAGAATAGAAACACCTGGGGAAACTTGTTAAAATTACTCCAGATTTCAAATATTCTGATTATGTAGGTCTGAAGTAAGGCTTAGGAATCTCTGTTTTTTAAAAAATGTGATGCAGGAGATTTTATCACACTTAAACAAATGTTGCCAAAGAAATACAGAAGGAAAATAAGCTAGATCTCATTTATGAACCAAGGTATACAATCATTTGAAGTCTGTGGCTCCACACCAGGGTGTTCCCACCTTCATGGGGCAGAGGCTACCCTCCTCTACCTCTCAGGAGAGCTCAGCCTAAGAGGTCCAGGAAGAGGCAGGGTCTTCCACACTGCCAGTCTAAGCCCCTTGCTCAGGATTTCTCATTCCTGTCTGGGGACTTGCTTTTACCTTTTTATCGAAGATCATGCTTTGCTCCTGTGCAAGGGATTGTGGTCTCACTGTGGCCCCCAAAGCCAACCATATCAGAATACAGTAGGTCTAACATGCATACTAGCAGGACACGTTCAGAGTCAGAGGTCATTGTATTCTAGGGAGGAAAAAAAATCCAGGGCGGAAATAAGTCTGAAAAACCCTTATAGTTGAAAGAGCACAGCCTTTGGAATGAGAACATTGGCTTGTATTCTGACTCTGCCTCTGGCTAACCATGTGACTTTGGGGAAGTAACTTAAACTTGAACTTCCATTTTTTAGTAAAGGAGATCATAAAAACCACCTTCTAAGAAATATAGATAAGTTTCAGGAAGGACACGTGGTTATTCTTTCTTTTTTCTTTTCTTTGATTTTATTGAGGCATAACTCACATATAGTAAAGCACACAGATCTTAGGGGCACAACTCAATGACTTTTCACACAGTAAACAGCCATGGAACCACCACCAGATAAAGACAGAGAATGTTTCTGGTACCCCAGAAGGCTCCCTTCTGTTCCCGTCCAGTCAGTAACCCCTAAAGGGTAACCATTCTTCTTACTTCTTTAACCAGAGATTAGATTTCCAATACATGGTTTTTTGATAGATATCAGTGTTATTTTTATGACACAGGTTGAGGCAAATGTCAGTAAATCATGAGCAGATGCTTCTTAAACAGTGACCCCATTCCAAAAAGATTTCTGGAATCAGTGATACATTAGAGGCTGCACATCTTGGGATACCTTAGCAGTGGGAGGACGGGTAGTAATTCTGGGTCCATGAAGGGGAAAAAGTGTTCACTCTGCTATGAATCCATGTGGAAGTGAAACCCAGCCTTGGTGAAATATCGTATCTGACACTTGAAAGGTGAAAGTGTGGAGGTTCATATAGATCACTGAAGAAAGCAGACAGACAGATGCAAAGTTTGCAGAAGAATATAAGATGATTTATGCAACATGGCATATAACATTGTGAAGTACATTTACCTGTGTGCACTAAGCCTCCACACACACAACCTTCATCTTCTTTCTCACTGTTACCTCCAAAAGCAGTTTCTAAACCATTCTTCTCTTCTACAATCCCCCAATCACTGCCTTTTCATTGACCTATTGTAGCAGCTTCCTAAATAGTCCTATCTTAAACCAACCCACCCTGTCTCTAGGATGACTGTTCTCAAAACACATTGAATCTTAGCTTCCCCTTCCTGAGAACCAGTGGCTACATTTACTTCGAAGTTAAATGCCAATCTGAATATTATGTACAAGCTCCTTCCTTAACTCTCCCTCCCATCACATAGTCTTAAATCCAAACACTCTTTTCCATTCACTCTAGGCAAATCCTGCACCGCTGCTTCCTGCACTCCGGAGCTTCCCTGGCTTTTCCCTGCCATGCCCTTTCTGTCTTCTAATACAACTTTAATCCTATATCAAGTCCATGACAACTGTCACTCTTCTGTTGAGCCTTCTTCCACCCAACTCCACTTTGACCAGACAGAATCCACACCTCTCTCCACTGTATATCTCAAGGCCTTATTTGTATAAGTCATGGAGCCTTTGTCATGCTGTACGACGTTTAGCTGGCTGTATACCTGACCATCACTGCATAAGCCGGCTCAGCTGTGAGGCATTTGGCACGTGCAGGAAAGGGAAGGAAGCCGGGAGCAATCTGCACTAGGTTAAAGGGATGAGATGCCCATGGACGCTGCCTTCCTAATGGGATCCACCTGCCCAAATCTCAGGTTCCCAGGGTGGGTGGCAAGGATCATGAATTTGGTCTTAATGAGGTATGGCATCATTCTCTGAGGGGTTTTAACTGGAGGGTGGGACACAACAGCCAGGAACTCGAGGTATAGATGTGTGGTAGGCAGAATTCTAAGCTCTGCCCCATGGTTTCCTGACCCCTGATGTACATGTGCAACACAATCCCCTGTACTGTGAATATGATGACTTTTATTCTCATTATCAGGTTGTGTTAAATGGCACCGTTGGCCTTAACATAAGGAGATTACCCACGTGAAACAGAGCCACAATGAATTATATCATTGTGAGTGAGAAATCTCTTTTGTTAGCCACTGAGATTCTGGGGTTATTCATTACAGCAACATAGGCTACCAATGGCTGTGTGACATACCAGTGAAATCTTTATCAGGCAATTTTACCTACCCTTGAACAATGGTACTTGCTTCTTGATATAGTGTATTTATATTGTATCTTTAATATATTAGTCATGGAAGAGCAACTGTAGTTGGAGACCATAGCCCTTGATTATTTTCTGCAAAATCCTTTCCTAAATTTTGTTTTTTTTTAATAAATAAAGACATGTAGCATCTAAAAAAAATTTTTCACAAAAGTATGTTTATTATTATAAAACTTAGAAAATACAGAATTAGAGAAAAAAGAAAGTAACAATGCCCCATGATCCCACAGCCACTATTGACATTGGTGATGATCCTTTCAGCCTTTCTTCTTCTGTCATATACATACGTAGTTCTCTCTCTGTCTCTCTTTGTACATATGTGTGTGTGTATATCTTGATATATATATATATATATATATATATACTTACATACATATCTATAAATTTTTTTAATAAAATAAAATGAGATTACCTGGATAGGCCTGACCTAGTCACATGAGCCCTTGGAAAGCACAGAGATTTCTCTGGCTGGGCGTGGAAGGAAGGGGATGTCAGAGAGATGGGAACCATGAGAGGATTTGATATGAAGAGGTTCCCCACTGCGAACTAAAGGGGCTCTTATGGCAAGGACATGAGAGTGGCCTCTAGGGGCTGAGGGTGGTCTTCTGCTGACAGCTAGCAAGACAGTGGGGACCTCACTCCTAGGACTGCCAGGAGACAAAGTCTTACAACCACCTGTGTGAGTCTGGAAGCAGATCTTTCCTTAGTAGGGCCTCTAGATGAGGAAGCAGCTGGCTGACACCTTGATTTCAGCTATGAGACCTGAGCAGAGGATCCAGCGAACATGTGCTGAACCCCTAACTCATGGAAACTGGGAGATAACAAATTTATATTGTTTGAAGCCCCTACATTTGTGGTAACGTGTTGTGCAATAGAAACAAAGGAAGGATGATATGTACAATCCAGTATGGTGGGAATTTCACCAGTCTCCATGATTTACTTAGATTCATATAACCCTGAGCTCGAAAGCTGTGGTGAGGAAGAGGGTCTGGCCCAAGTCATGTGGGATGGGGGCTCTGGCCAGGCCTCTAGCTTCATGGGAGATACTTGGAGTGCATTCAGGAAATGAAAGCTGAATGCAAGTTGAAGAAATAAGGATCAGTGGGATGGTTTACCTTGTTGGGTGTGAGATGCTGTGGATCATTCTAGACACCAGAAATCAGGTTAGGGCAGCCAGACTAATGCCAGAACCCATCTGCTAGAGACACCAAAGTCTTCTTTTCCTGCCCATCCAGAGCTACTCTTGGCTGAGTCAGCTGTGTAAATGTTCTCAGGACTAAAGAGTGGAGAGGGCTGAGAAAGGCAGAGACACAATCTCTGCCCCCCAACTAGAGTGTAACTTGATAATTCTGCTCTGGAGGACTTTGCTTTATTCATCTTGGTAGCCTTAGCATCAATAGCAAAATGTGGAATAAGTAGGTTCACACTATTTGTCAAGTGGGAATTGTAGAAATGCCACATGTAGAATTGAAAGCCTCTAACTGACCCATTTGGCCCCTTTTACAATTTATTGTGCTTTAATGGAAACACTATGAGGTTTGTAGCCGGACAGATGTGAGTGCAAGTCCTGGTCACCATCATTAACCTTGCTGAACCGTAATCTCCAGAGTCCCTGCTGCAGGCTGGGCTTTTGAGATGGCCAGCGCCAAGCAGAAAAAAATAGGCTGTTCATTTGTGGTTCCTCCAACAGAACTCCCGATGAGCTTTCAAACTGGGAAGCTGCTGGGTCTGAGTTAATCCAAGAAATGTTGTAATTGACACAAATATGTGAGTTTTGTTGTTTTCTCTTACATTTAGATGGTATTTACATTCTCATTTCTTTAAAGTGAGGATATAACCATGTGAAATGAGGGACTTTAGGACATCAGTCATGGGCATAGAGA
Source organism: Monodon monoceros (assembly GCF_005190385.1). Classification (NCBI taxonomy): domain Eukaryota; kingdom Metazoa; phylum Chordata; class Mammalia; order Artiodactyla; family Monodontidae; genus Monodon; species Monodon monoceros. The sequence continues at coordinate 50,958,750 of NW_021703784.1, forward strand.
GAACACGGTCCCTTACGACTGGCCGAGTCTCCATCAAGCTCTTTGCTAGTTGCTTTACGTCTACTGGGTTTGTGAACTTAGATAAATTAGGAAGTGTCTACAACTCAGTTTCCTCAACTGTAAAGTGGGGTGTTATGCAAATTGTATATTATGCAAATTAAGTTTGTTACTATTTGTAAAGCATCCTGGTGCTATATAAGTTCTAGATATATATATATATATAGATATATAAATACCTCATTATTTTCACTACAATCCATGGAATTAAACAATACGATGCCCATTTTGTAAGTGAAGAAATTGGAGCTAAGGGAGGAGAGGGGAGATTTCTATTAAAACAAAAGTAAGCAACCCAAGGTAGCATGCATATATTTATTTTAAAAAAAGAAAGCCTTGATTAATATCAAATCATCACACATTAGCTCAACTCCTAATTCAATACAAGGCACTGTACAAATTTAATCACACCTGGCTTCCCTAATTGTAATGTTGGAAAATGGTGCAAACACATTCATTGTTGGGCTTCATTTTCAGACCTTTGTTGTTCAATAGAAATCCAGATTTGGAAGAATATTCCTGAAAGCAATGTCAGTTTCTTCCTGGAACCTTAAGCTGATCACCTGCGGGGGGAAGTGACAATGGTTCACAGGTGGCCAGTTGTCCTGCACAAGTCCAAAATCAGGAAACAACTCAAAACCCTAAAATTTTTATTCCACACGGTTTATTAGTAGTATTTCATTTCATGTGGACATCAGTCACGATAGTTTGAACTATGTAAAATATCAACCTTCTCACAAATATTATATAGGAAAATGTAGGCTTATATTTATCTCTTTTAAAACTAACTTAAAAGGTTGTGCACATCTGTCATCAAGCCACATGAATAAGCCTGATTTTATTTCTGTGTTTCAGACAAAACTCTCAGACATATTAACAGATGGTGCTAGGTACATGAAACTAACAGCAGTCCCTTAGATCTCTTCACATTTTTATCATTGATTATGTACTTTATCATACATTATCTCCTTGAGCCAAACAGCAACTCTGAAATGTAGATAATAGTTGTCCCAATTTGTAGATGAGAAAACGGAGAGATCATGTTATTTTCCCAAGGTCACACAGCAGTTAAGGGGCAGAGTTAATCCTGAGGCCCATGGCTGCCAATTTCGCTACACCCCGGCAGTTAACACATACTCATTTGTTCATTCACTTACCCTTCAATTCAAATATAATTTGTTCTAACAATATCAACAGAAACAAAAATAGTTAATCTCTATGGGCCAGGCACCACGCTAAGTACTTTCTCTGCATTATGCCATTTAATCCAAGCAACCGCTCTTTAAGGTAGGTAGTATTGTATTCCCCATATTAAAGAAAAGTAACTGAAGTTCAGAGAAATTAAATGTCTGACTCAAGATCAGACAGCTAGTAAGTAGAAGAGCCAGGAATGAAATCAAGATTTTTTTTCTTCAGTGTTTGTTCCTCACCTAAGCCCTTTATATATTCACTCATTCATGCTTTCATTCATTCATTCAACAACAGTAGTGCCTCTAAGGGCCATATGTTGTGCAAGGAGCTGGGGAGACAGCAGTGATAAAATGCTTGTTTTGGGGGGGCCTACAGACTAGCATGGATTGAACTAAGAAACAAGGGGATATTGGGTTGTATTGGATTACATTGGATGGACCTGGATTTAATTTGGTCTGAAGTGAACTGAACTGAAGTCGTGTATTTCTCATTCAGAACTGATGGGTTAGAAACAATAAAGCTCTTTTGCTCTGGAAATAGTCACCATCAGGAAGTGAGTAACCCACTATTTCAGGATTCCCGTGAAAACAAAATGAGACTCGTCTGTAAAGGGCAGCAGAGGTGGTTTGGGTGGGTGTAAGGAGAACACCTGACCCTGTGGTTTGACCTGCAAAATCGGGGCATTCATTGTGCAAATAGCACCAACTACTGTACTAGCATTAGGACTTGAAGAAGAATACGTCCTGGTTGCTGCGTTCCAAGAGCTTACAGCCTAGAGATGGTGATGTGAAGAGGGAAGTTCAGAAGGGTGTCAGGGCTTCAAGATATTGCTCTACTTGATCCTATCTGGGCTGAATGCACGCTAAAGGTCAGAGAGTAAGGCAAGAAAAGCTGGCATTCTGACATTTACATTTTTAAGAAAATTATGCAAGAAGGAATCAATGTTCCAGCTCTGCTATATTACATAACAAGTTACATTGTTCTGATGTCTCAGAAACAGTAAGGGCTTTATAGAAAAGCATCATACCATTTCTGGTCTCTCAACTTAATAGTTACGTGACTTTGTGCCAATTAGTTACTCAGAGCTCAGGTGTCCTCGTCTGCAAACTGGGGCCAATAATATCTGTTTTAAAGAGCTTTGGTGAGAATTAATAATGATTATGTGTGCAAGTGTGCTAGCACATCGCCTTGATGCAAAGGAACAACTCACCAATATTAAATATCACCCCCATTCTTATTCTGCAATAAAAAATTGGCCACCAGGACCCAGAAGATGATCTATTCGGCATTTCCTAAACTTTACGCTATAAAACAGGAGTCTGGGAACAAATATGTTTGAGAATCACTGTATACTATGCTCCGTGGGTATCAACATATAACAGTTCTCAGATGCCCTGTATTACAGAAACTTCTTCTAACTTGTTTTCTGTGAGGTTTCCATATGTTTTGATCACTGAACTCTTTTGTCACTGAATATTTATTTGCATCTCTGTGTCCCATCACACTATTGCTTTTTGTTTCACTTATTTGTTTGTTTCACTGATAAGTGAATAAATTCCTTCGAACTGTTTGGGGAAAATAGTGCCACAGCCCTCACCCCAAATTTTAATATGTTGCAATAGTAGAGACAAGATTTTAACACAACTCTTTTTTTTTTTCCATCAGAAAATGAATACCTTTTTGGAATAACTGCTTCTTTTACTGAGTTCTTGAATTTCAGAGCAGATAGCTTTTCTGTCTTACCTAATTGACTGACATAGCAAATTCTCAAAGAGCTGAGTTATGTCCCTTAATTCTATAAACTATTATGATTTTTGTTGATTGTTGTTGTTATTCGCTCAAAGGTCCTTTTCCTGAATTGAGATTCAGAGACCTAAGTGCTCTCCAGGATTCAACCCCTTTCAAGATCTAACCATCATCAGAGAGTTTCTTAAAGGGACAGGACTACCATCTCAGTGCAGGAAGTGGGGCAGGGCCCCCTTCCTTTGCATTTCAATACCTTTGTAGCATAGCCCTTGAACTTTAACTTAACCCATAATCTCCTGGGCCATTCTTAAGACCCTTGAGAAACAGGTAGCCTGGAGGCAGCAGAAGTACAACCTTGGAACTCCAAGCTCTCATCCTGATACCGTGATTGATTGGCTATATTGTCATGAATAAGTCATGTTCCTACTTTAAACCTTGATTTTTCCTGATTTCTGAAGTGGGTGTGCTAACATCTGCCCTTCCTACTTCACAGGGTTGTTTTTAGGATGCAATAACAAGTTAGAGCACTGGAAACTACAGAATTCTCTAGAAAACCTAGGAGAGAGTAAAGACATGCCCTAGATGAAGAACATGGAGTGAATCAGGGTGTCAGTCTTGGCCAGGCTCTCTCAGCGGCAAGAGCCTTTTCTTCCAGCTTCCTGTTGGCTGGTCCACAGTATAACTTCTGCAGCTCTGAGGCCATCTAGCCAGACTGCACAAAGCCATTCCCAATTCCCCTCACTTCCTCAACTTCCAAATCCAGGTCATCACAAAATCCCATGAATGAAGACTCCTCCCCTCCCCTCTAACCACACTGGCCATTCCTGACTTAGTTCAACTCTCTGTTTCTCTCTCCTGACCCTTTTGGTGCATGAACTTTCCAACCATTCCTTGGAGCCGGGCAGCCTCTAGCACATTCTCCACACTGTGGTGGGCAGAGCATCACTGACCATGCTCTGCTCCCTAATCATGCTCTATCACACAGCATATACTGCAGGAAAGCAGGACCTACTGTAAAGGGTAACTGAAGAGAACTTGGCAAATGGGCAATTTATAGAAGTATGGCTAGAGAACTTGGAAGAGTTGCAGCTCTGGGAAAGTGGCTGCCTGCCAGAAGCTCTGGACCTAGTGTTACAGAATTCAATCCTGTGGACCCTGCTTGGGCCCTAGCCCGGCCGAGGCTCTCTGCCTCTCGGGGAGAGGCTTCTTTTTCGTTAGGGTTCAAGCAGCGAAATAACGAAATCGAAACTGAGACTGACGCAGCACCAGCTTTGTTTGTGACCAAAGAACGGAGAAGTGGGAACTAAGTTCACAGATCAACCTCTCACCCACCTGATGAGAGGGATTTAATTTTTTTTTTTTTTTTTTTTTTTTTGCGGTACGCGGGCCCCTCACTGTAGTGGCCTCTCCCGTTGCAGAGCACAGGCTCCGGACGCGCAGGCTCAGCGGCCATGGCTCACAGGCCCAGCCACTCCGCGGCACGTGGGATCTTCCCGGACCGGGGCACGAACCCGTGTCCCCTGCATCGGCAGGCGGACTCTCAACCACTGCTCCACCAGGGAAGCCCGAGAGGGATTTAATTTTAAAGAGTAAAGACAAAGGGGGGAGGAGTGAGGCTAATTATGGGGAGCCATATGCATTAGTCTACCGGGGAGGGGGCAGAGCTTTTTCCAGTGGAGGAGGGTGCCACCCCCTTTTTATCCTTTCTTGGTCCTTAATGTTCAGTCACGGCTGCCGGTAGGTGTGTCATTTAATATGCTAATGTAGTAAATCAACGTATAATGAGACTCAGGGTCTGTTGGAGGTCAGATTCATCGCCGTCTTGGTCCCAGCTGGTTCCATCTGGGTTTTTTGTTTTTTGGTTTGTAGCCTCCGTTCTTATCTCTGGACCCTTTAACTTAAAAGATTTATGTTCCCTCCTGTTAAAGGTGGGGAGTTGGCAGATTTTGAGCAAAGACCTGGAGCAGCTGTAGCGACATTAGGTAGAGAAGTACAGCCATTGCCGCATCCTGCCCAGCAGGAGGAAACAGAAAAAATAAATCCTGACTCTTATCTTCTCACGCTTTGTTCTCCTGCTGGTGGCCCCCATCGGCCAAACACATTTGGACAGCAGAGGGTGAGGGAGCCCGAGTGACTAGGTATGTAGAAACCATCTTCCCAGAGCACAGAGCAGGGCAGAGGAGATATTTACTCTGGGGAGCAGATGAAGACTGTCCAGCACATGCACCATATCCTTTTGTGCATCTGTGACCTTGCTCAGGCAACCCCTGCTGCCTTTCATACCTTCCCCTATAGAACAAGAGAACCTGTAGTTCTCTCTATAGGTCCAGATCCTAATACTGCATACCCCCAATTCCTGTTCAAATATCACTTCCACTGTAAAGTTTTCACTACCCTCAATTAGAGTTAATTATTCCCTCTGTTGTGCCTGAGTTGAAATCCTAGCTCTGCACTTAAAAGCTATGTGACCTTAACCAGTTACTTAACAACTTGATGCCTCAGTTTCCCCAGCTGTGAAATGAGGTAATTATTGACATTTTTTACAGGGTGTTTTGATGACTACATGGTATATGTTTCATCCCTATCAAACACTTAGAACGATATCTACCACACAGGAAGCATTCCAGGTATGAAAGTTATCATCACCCCATCATCTTCGTCATCATGATCATCACCCCTGCACTTATCCCAGTCTACCTGGTGGCATGATTAGCCCTGTACCGTTTATTCCTCAGTCACATAAGGGCAGATGCTTCTCTAACTTTGGATACTTGACATTTAGCTCATTTGGACATGGAGGTGGTTAGTAAATGTTTGTGGACTTTAATTGACCTGAAGATGAGGGAAGCAAGGCAGACTAGGTGGGTGAAGTACATGCTGTTTTCTTCCAGTCCTTTGAAAACTCTAATCTCAGGATTTTGACCCGCCAACGATTGACTACTGTTCATTTACAGAAACTGTGCTTGTTACAGCCAGGAGTTATCAAAGAGCCCTAATAGGCATCTGTGAGCACTTAAACAAAGACCCTGATTGAGAACCCGAATGTTCACAGTTATTGACATATGGAGAATCAATGCAAATCTTTATTCCATCACCATTTTCCTGTCCACATTACTGATCCCTGATCCCAACTACTTGACCCCTGATCTCCATGGATTCCAAGAATAATAGAAATTAGGTGTATAGGTCTGTTCTTAACACACTCTTTGTTTAGCTATAGACAAAAGTCTAGCTTGAGGGGGAACAGGAGAGTATGTCCTCCTCCAAACACATTCACTGTTCAACAAGAATATTTCAGGCAAGACATTGATCTGGTGGTTGTTACTACTGGTGTAAAGAAGTTAAAGGAAACAGTAACTCTGAAACTCTGGAGACAATGGCTGAAGCCTTTTGTGTCTGCTGTCTTCCCCTCTAACATTTGGAATACTCCAACCCCACCTGATCCCACTCCCAAATTTAATTGCCATGATAGAAGACTAAGCTATGCCACTGGCTATAAAGAGACAAGAACTAATATTGAGCACATACTTGTGTCGAAAACTTCATGTCACAATCTAACAATTTTGTTTACAAAATCTTGTGATGTTGGTAATATAATACATTTTTATACACTGGAGATTTGTTATGAATAGTACGTTTGGAGAGCATAGGGGGTCTCAGGACCATGATGGAGCTGAGGATTCCATGGTGATCAATATAAACACTGCTTCTGGCCTCATGAATCTTATGATTAAATGGTTCTGCTATAGTTTTGTTCCTACAAAAATTCCCATTATTTCAAAATTATGTTACCTAAAAACAGTGATTTTGATATGGAAAAGAGGGTTACAAATTAGAAAGCTTTAGATTTATAATAACAAAGTTAACTTTCCTGCAGAACATAACATTACTTTATAGATATAAATTATTTATTACTGAAAGCGGAAAAATGATCTCTAAGTGGATAAAATCAAGCTTCCTCCTTTGGGAACTAATCACAAGTGTTCAAGGCACTTCCACTAAGTAAGTGGCTGAATGTTTCTGAAATATAGAAGATAAAAGAAAGTTAAGATATATAACACCATGAGATAGACTTGGATCAGTCATGTTGTGCCTCAAATGAGGAGTTTCTAATTTACGTCTTAGTCAAGCCAGGCAGGAGCTGTAAAACACTATATGAAGATGTTAATCTTTGAGGGAAAAACAGAAACGAACAAACTAAAGGAATGAAAATGGAAACAAGGTAGCAAAGAGTACTTCGAATCATCAAAAGAAACCAGCAGCACCAGGAGCAAGTGCCACTTGTGGGGCATGATGAGGGGAGCTTGCAAAGCAGGCACTGTTAACAAGGTGAATGGGGATCACCTGTGGAAGTTGTTAGCTATGTAAGAGTCCAGGGTCCCGCTTGGCCCACAGAGAATCTAATTCCGGAGCTCCGTGGCAGGTCGATGAGTCTGAACTTTTAAAAGCCACCTATGTGATTCTGAAAACAAGTGGTCCCAAGGCCAATTTTAAGAACTATTAATGGAGCGAATAAAGAATGCTGATGGCAAAATTTTGAGGAAATAATAGCTTTGGTGAGATGGAAAAGAAAAGGAGATAGGAAAGGAAATAAGGATACCATGAGTAAGAGGAAGGACGAGAGGCAAAGCCTACAATCAAGGAGAGTCTCGGCAAATGCTGCAGAGTATCCGTGAAATGAGGGCAGAGAGGAAGCAGAACAACGCTTGAAATCTTCTGTGAAAGGTGAGTAAACCAGTTGGAATTGCCTTTAACATTCAATTTTATTTCTTTCCTAAATATTTCTGAACTTGAACTGATTGTCTTGTTTGGAAACCTAAGTTGGAGGAGTCACAAACCAGTAAGGGTTTGATTTGGGTATTTTTTTTCCCTCCAAAATTTCTAAATGAATACTTTCAAACACACACCATTGTTGAAAAAAATATTACAGTGAATACTCTTATACCCACTACCTAGATTCTACTGTTAATATTTTATTTACTTGCTTTATTACATTCCACATATCTGTCTTCTAGGCTGCTACCTATTATCCCATCTGAGTTTCAATGCATCTCACAAAGATATGAGCCCATTTCTTCCCAAAGACTTCAGGATGCAAATAGAATTCACTATTTGTTTAGTTTTTAACATAAAATTTACAAGCAGTGAAATGTACAACTATTAAGTATACATTCACTGAGTATTGACAAGTGTATACACCTGGGTAACCCATATTCCTATCAAGATACCATCACCCCACACTCTTAGCGTCAAACAATATTCTAAAGTTTACACTACTTATTCGCTTTTTCTGTTTGATAATTTCATATAGATGGAATAATGTAGTATGTTCCCTTTTATGTGAGGGTTCGTACACTCAGAAAAATGTTTTTGAGATTCATTCATGTTGATGAATGTGTTAATAATTTTATTTGTGAGTAGTATTCAATTAAATGAATATGTCAGAGTTTGTTTCTCCATTCTCCTATTGAAGGTTACCAGGGCTGTTGCCAACATTAAGCTATAAGTAATAAAGCTGCTATAATCATTCTTGTACAAGTTCTTTGCAAATATATGCTTTTATTTGTCCTGGGTAAATACCTAAGAGTAGAGGTTTTTTATATCTTGGTCACTATTCTTAATCAAACGTATGTTTTGCAAGTAATTTTCCTTGTCTGTGGCTTGCTATTCATTTTCTTTATGGTATTTTTTTGATGAACAAGTTTTAAATTGTAGTGAAGTCTAATTTAACATTTTTTATAGTTATTGCTTCCAGTGATCTAAGAAGCACTTGCCTACCCCCAAGTCATAAAAATATTGTGTGTTTTCCACCAAAAGCTTTATAGTTTTACCTCTTAGTCTATGACTCTTCTTGAATTAATTTCTATGTATGGTGTTAGGTAGGGTTTTATTTCATGTCCCCCCTCAAAACACTGTGATTCCAACATCATTTGTTAAGAAGAGTTTCCTTTTCCATTAGATTGCTTTGATGCTTTTTTTTTTCCAAAAAATCAATGACCATAGGAGGGTAGCTCTGTTTCTGGATTCTCTATTCTGTTTGTTAGAGCCATCCAACCGTATGCCAGTACCACACTGTTCAGATTATTTGTAGCTTTATAGTAAGTTTTGAAGTTGGGTAGTGTAAGTCTTCCAATTTTGTTCATCTTTTTCAAGGTTGATTTGGATATTCTAGGTACTTTTCATTTCAATATAAATTTAAAAATTAGTTTGTCAACCTGTAACTTCCCCTAAAAAAAAGCCTTCTGGGGCTTCCCTGGTGGCGCAGTGGTTGAGAGTCCGCCTGCCCATGCAGGGGACACGGGTTCATGACCCGGTCCAGGAAGATCCCACATGCCGCGGAGCGGCTGGGCCCGTGAGCCATGGCCGCTGAGCCTGCGCGTCCGGAGCCTGTGCTACGCGACGGGAGAGGCCACAGCAATGAGAGGCCCGCGTACCACAAAAAAAAAAAAAAGCCTCCTGGAATTTTGAGCGAATTGAGAGCCTAACAGAATTGAGCTTTCCAATTCATGAATATTTAATTGTGATAGTGTGATTTATAATAAAAAATATATATTTGGTTTTTAAACAACTCCCAACAACCCCCCCCCCCCATTTCTGGCACAGAGCTTCTAAAACTCTTGGAATTTACTGACTATGGAGAGCTACAAAGGTGTCTCTTGTTATGTTAATAAAAAAGCTTTTGGAAAACACCTGAGGATGGGGGCTGGTTGCCAGGGAAACCGACCAGGTGATTAGTGGGTGGAAACTTTGAGTTCCAGGCCCACACCTGGAGGGAGGGGAGAGGGGCTGGAGACTGAGTTCAACTGTTAATGACCAGTGATTTAATCAATAGTGTCTATGGAATCAAACCTTTATAAAAACTCAAAAGGAAGAGCTTCTGGGCTGCTGGGCATGTGGAGATTTATGCTGGTTTGTCCAGAGAGAACTTGGATGTTCCTTACCCTTCCCCATGCCTTGCCCTATGCATCTCTCCTATATGGCTCTTCCTGAGTTAGATCCTTTTATAATAAATCAGTAATCTGGTAAGCAAAATGTTTCTCTGAGTTCTCTGAGCCACTCTAGCAAATTAATCAAACCCAAGGAGGAGGTCATTGGAGCCTCTGATCTATAGCCAGTTGGTCAGAAGCCAAGGTGACAACCTGGATTTGTGATTGGCATTTGAATTGGTGGGGTGCTGTGTTGTAGGAGTGAACTCTTAACCTGTGGGATCTGACCTATCTTCAGGTAGATGGTGTCAGAATTAAGTTGAATTGTGGGACACCCAGCTGATGTTGAATTGCCTGTTGGCATGGGAACCCGCACACATACATTAGAATTGGGTGCAGAAACTTATGTATAGCTCTCCATTTATTTATATCTTCAGTTTCTCCCCACAATATTTCATAGCTGTCAGTACAGGATTCTTGCATATTCTTTTTTTAAATTCCTAAGTAATTTTAATGCTGTTATACATAGATTTGTTTTAATTTTCCAGTTGCTTGATGTTAGAATATAAAAACTAGAATTGATTTTTGGATATTAATCTTGTGTCCTGCAATCTTGCTAATTAAGTTTACTCATTAGTTCTGGTAGGTATTTCGTGAATTTTTAGGATTTCCCACGTAAATAACCAGGTTATCTATAAGTCATGGTTTTACTTCTTCCTTTCTATCTCTTTTTGCTTCTTGTTTATTTTTCTCACCTTACTATAATGCCTAGAACATCCAGTAAAATGAAGAACAGAAGTGCCAGGAGGGATCATGTTACTGATCCAATGGAAAATTGTTCAGTATTTAACAATTAAGTATGATTTAGATATAAGATTTTTCTAAATGCCTTATATCAAAATGAAGACGCTCTATTTGAGAATTTCTAACAAAATTGGTGCTGGACTTTGTAAAATGGTCTGTCTGAATCTATTGTAGTGATCATACGGCTTCTTTCATTTATTCTTTTCACATGATGAATCACATTGTTTGGTTTGTAAATGTTAAATAAACCTTGCACTACTGGAATAAGCCCTTTGTGACCATGATGTGTTGTCAACTTCAGGTGTTAAGATTTGATTTGCTAGTCATTTGCTAAGGACTTTTGCACTATTTTCATGCTCTATTGTTCTTGTTATGTCTGTCCAGGTATGGCATTAGGGTTATGCTGATCTCATAAAATACGTTGAGATATCTTTATTCTTCCTCTATTTTCTGAAAGATTTTGTGAGATATTTGTATTATTTCATCCTTAAATATTTGATATAATTCACAATTAGAGCCTGGAGTTTACTTTGTGGAAAGGTTTTTTGATACAAAATCAATTTGTTCAGTGGATACAGAGCTATTCAATTTTTTTTTTTTCATTTTGAGTCAGTTTTGATGTTTTATTTTTCAAGAAGTATTTCCATTTTATCTAAGCTATCTAATTTCCTGGTATAATTTTATTCATAAAATTAACTTATCCTTTAAATGTCATTCCTAATATTGGCAATTTTGTTCTGTCTCTTATTTACGTGATCAGTATAATTAGAGGATTATCCATTCTGTAGATTGCCTTCAAAGAACCAACTTTTGGTTTCTATTTTCTGTTTTCTATTACATTTATATTTCTTCTTACTCTTTTTTTGGTTCCTTAAGTTGGAAACTTAGGATATCTCTTTTAGATTATTGTTTTTCTTTTTTACTATAAGCATTTAAACCTATAAATTTCTCTCAAAATGTTGCTTTAGCCGCAATACATGAATATTTGAAATACTGTGTTTATTATTTGGTTCAGTTTTTTTTCTAATTTTCCTTATGATTTCTTCTTTGCTTCTTTGACCTATATAATTTTTTTAAAAAATTCTAAATATTAAAAGTGTGTTGTTTAATTTTCAAATATGATGCTCTAGATACCTTGTTATTAATTTCTAGTGAAATTTCACTTTGGTCATAGAACATACTACTTATGGTTTCAACCCTTTTATATTTGAGATTTATTATATAGCCTGGAAAATAGCCCATCTTGGTGAATGTACCATGGACACTAGAAAAGAATGTGTATTTTGCTGGTGTGGAATAGAGACTTTTATAAATATCAGTTATTTCAAGGGAATTGATAGTGTTATTCTCATTTCCATATTTTTACCTTTTTTTCTAATTATTATATCAATTTCTAAGATACGAGTGTTAAAATCTCCAAATATTGTTGTAGATTTGTTTTTTCCTTTAACTTTGTTTTTCATATTTTGAAACCATTTTATTAGTTACATAAGGATTTGTAATTGTTATATCTTCCTGGTGAATTAAATATTATCATTATGAAGAGGCCAACTTTATGTCTGATAATACTGTTTTGAATCTACTTTATCAGATATTAATATAGTCATCCCAGTATTCTTATGCTCAATGTTTGTGTGATATTTTTCTACTCATTTATTTTTATTCTACTTGTATCATTATATTTAAAGTGCATCACTTGTAGACAACATATACAGCCTGATAATGTCTGACTTCTAATTGTAATGTCAAGCCTAATAATATTTAAAATGAGTAATCATATGGGTAGATTTGCTTTTACCATCATATTATTTTCTGTTTGCTCAACTGCTACTTTTCTTGTGTTCTTCTTTCCTTGCTTTCTCTTGAACTTTATAAATATTTTAAAATTTTAACTTATTTTTGTCTTTTTAGATTTGTTTCTTTGCCTTATTTTTAGTGACTGCTCTAGTAATTATAATATACATTCTTAACTTTATCAGTTACTTAAATATAATTTGTACCATTTCACATAAAATATAAATAACTTGCAATGATGTAATGCACTAATGTAAATATATTTAGCACTATTCCCATTCCTCATGCTTTAGTTGTCATATGTATTACATCTATTTATATTATAAACCTCACAAGACAAGGTTATAGTTTTGCCTTTGAGTTGCATGTATTTTAAAGAAATTAAGAGAAAAATAGTATTTTACATTTATTCACATATTTATGATGCTCTTTATTCCCTTTCCATCTGATATCATCTGAGTTTCCATCATTTCCCTTCAAACTGAAGAATTTCCTGTAGACTTTTTGTAGTATAAATAGGCCAGTATCTGAATATGTCTTCATTTTGTCATCATTCTTGAAGAATATTTTTGCTGGGTCTAGAATTCTGGATAAAAGTTTATTATTATTTTTAATGATGATATTGTCTTTTTTCTTACTGCTCATGAAAGATGTTGTCCAACTGCTTTCTGAAGTAAGAGGTCATTCAAATTGTTGTTCCCCTGTACGTAACTTCTTTTTTCTGACTTCTTTTAAGGTTTTCCCTTTGATTTATGGGAATAGGACTATGAAATACAGGCATGGTTGTGTTATACTTATCCTGCTTGGTTTTTGCTGAGCTTTTTGAATTTAAAAATTTATCTTTCACTGAATTCGGAAAATGTTCAGTTAATGTACGTTCAGAATTTTTCTGCCTCACTCTCTTGATCTTCTCCCTCTGGATTCAAGTTACCTTATGTTAAATGTAGGTCCCTAAGACTTTTTGGCTTATAAACAATAAACATTTGTTTCTCACATTTCAAGAGGCTGAAAGTCCAAGATTAAGGTGTCTGCATGGTCCAGTGAGGGTCTTCTTCTGGGTCCCAGATTTCTTATATCCTCACATTGCAGAAGGGACAAAGGAGCTCTCTCAGACCTCTTCTATCAGGGCACTAATAATCCTAGTCACCTCCCAAATATCCCACCTATTAATGTTACTGAATGCAAGTTCTTGTGTCCAATGTACAGTGAGGCCAGGCAAACCTAAACTTCGGAGTTTGCAGCAGAGAAAGGTTTATTGCAGAGCCAAGAAAGGAGAACAGATGGCTCGTGCTCACAAACCCCGAACTCCTCACTGGTTTGCAGGGAGAAGTTTTATATGCAGAATTTGTGATGAAGGCTGCAGGGTATATGACTTTGTTCTGATAGGTTGGTGGTGAGGTAACAAGGCATTGGCTCCAGGACTCATGCTCACCCTGGGTGCAGGCTAGGTTCCTGAAGAAGAACTCAAAGATTCTCTGTTAGGTATATTCCTTGAGGAGGAACCAGGACCGTGCCCTAAGACTTTGCTATTATTTTTCAATAATGTAGTTTTTCTCTTTAAATTAGTTTCCATTGATTAACTTTATTTAATGAGCCTCTCCTCTATCATATTCATTTTTATGTTATGCCTGTGAGGGGAATTTTTATTTCAGATATTGTCTTTTACACTGATACAATTTCCACTTGCTTGTTTTGAATACTTTTTTGAAGTATTTACATACCACAAAGTTCACATTTTAAGAGTATAATTCAGTAATTTGTAGTAAATTTAGAGATTTATGAAACCATCACCACAATCCAGTTTTAGAACATATCTCTCACCCCAAAGAGATCCCTAGTGCCCATTTAAGCCAATCTCCACTCCCATTCCCAGCTCCAGGCCACTACTACCCATGTTTTACCTCTCTTGCCTTTCCTGGCTATTTCATATTAATGGAATATGTTGTTTGTTTTGCCCGACTTTTTTCACTTATCATAAAGCATTTGAGGTTTGTTCATGTTGAAACATGTGTATTTTTTTTTCCTTTTATTGTTGAATAGGATGTCATTGTTTGGGTATGTCAAAATTTGTTTTATCCATATTTGGATTGACTTTACTTTTCGCCTATTAAAAATAATGGTGTAATGAATAATTTCATCTGGTAACTTCATCTTTCTCTGCCCTACTAGATGCAGAAATTCCTAAGCCAATAAAATTTCAAGTTTTCTTATGTCATTTATCCAAATCAGGCCAAATTTGTATCTTCAGAGAAGTGTGTTTGAGGAATAAAGAATAAATGCTCTGTTTGGCAGCAGATTTACTCTGAATTTAACATTATTTGATGTAAAAGGACTCTTCATCTGTTTGAATCCTGGGTGTTCCACAGATTAGAAGTTCTTATGTTTAGGGCTGACGTTGAAGAATTACTTTAACTATGGTCTGAGAAAAAATACAGTCCCACACAATTTCCTAAACAGATATTGATAGGTGAAACTAATAAATCAGTAGGCTTTCTTGACACTAAATATACAGGTAATTAAGAGATTAAATTGTCTCCATGAAGCTTAGCTCAGAGTTGGAAAAAAAAGGCATAAAATCAATTCAACTTAATATACAAGTAAGAACTAGTTAAGGATACCTAATTATACCCTTGAATTTATACTCAACCCACACCGTTTGCTTTAATGATATATCAAATTTAGACAATTAATAGTGCTTGCTTAAATTTTATTTAAATCGAGGTCTTTTAACATGATTAATTTTGCTGTCAAAAGCTCTGGAAATGTTATTACTTCTAGAGGTAAGTGGGGCATGAAAATTTCTACTTTGAACTCAGAAATGCATCCAACAAGAGTCCAGTACAATCATAGCCTTCTGATGCTTTCATTGTAGCAGTCAGCCTGGATTCAATGAACCACAATTAACAAAACAGCCGTAAGAGGAGCAGTATTATGAGAGTAATAATAATATACATGATTTTAAAAATCTAATTTTTGAATAGTTTCCATGGGCCGGCATTTGCCTGAATTCCCATATACTCTTTATAACAGCCTTGTGGCATTAATTCTACCATCCTTGATTCACAAGCACCCCATTAGTCATAGACTTCGCATAACTTGTCCAAATTACTAGGTGAATTGATAATGGAGCCAGTACTCAAGTCCACTCTAGTATGTCACTCAGAAGTCATCATAACCCTGGGCATATTAGAGAGGCTGAGTTGGAAAGTCTTTGGATTATAGTATAAAATTATGAATTATTCTTCTTAGAGTATTTAAAAATCAGAAAGCCTGAGAGGAAATGAAGGTATGGGATAATTCATGTGCCTGTGGAAATATTTTTTGCTGACAGTGGAATGCCAACTCCTGGATATGATGGGGAAAACACATTATTCGTTTTCACACTGTTCCGTATAAACTCAGCCAACAGTTCATTAATTTGTTTATTCAACCCAGTCAGACATTGTTTATAGACCTCCATGTCCAGTTATAATTGAAACTGTTTTTCTTCATTTTTTATAAATAATACCATATTTGCGTTTTAAAATGAACTTATTACATATAAGTTGAATGCCTGACACAGTGTGTACTCAATAATTTCTCTCTTATTATAAGAGTCAGCAGAGGTTCTATTGGAAATGGATTTGAGGAGAAGGACAGACAAGGCAGAATGATCAGTGAAGAGAGCATCTACTCAGTGCAGGTCACCCTGCTGTGTGATCTTACATTATCTCAGTTCATCTTCACAACAAAGTTAGAACAACAATACTCATATCATCAGAGACAAATGCTAAAGGTAAAAAAAAAAAGTTATCTGATAGTCTTGTCTATCTTGTGGTAGCATTGATGATTTAAACAGTTGAATTTGATTTGTATGATTCTAAAATCCATATCCCTCAAACTGATACTAAAAGACTAAGGTAGTTATTGAATTTAAGTATTAAATTTTGAACTGAGTTCCCTAGACAGTCATTTAAAAAAAAAAAAAAGGATAATATTCATTGCTGGCCAAGAGAATGCTTTCAATGGAAATGACATTTCTCTCACCTCATGAAATTCTATGAGGAAATTGTAAAGTGCCTAAGCCTGGAATATTTTTCTGTCATTTTACTTTTAACTTACTAGTATCTTTTAATTTAAATGGGTTTCTTTCAGGCAACATATATTTGGGGCTTGTGTCTTTATTCAATTAAGTAATCTCTGCTTTTAGTTGAGGCGTTTGGATAATTTACATTTTACGTTATATTGATACAGTTGTATATCAAACTGCCATGTTCCTATTTGTTTTTCTTTTGTTCCAATTATTCTTTGTTTTCTTTTTCCCCTTTCTCTGCCTTCTGTTGTATTCATTAATTATTTTTAGTATTCCATTTTGTCTTCTTTTGTTGTCTTATTAGCAATAACATTTTGTTCCTTTAGGAACTCCAAGTACATTACACTACTTGAAATTGACCCATAATTTCTTTTCTCTTTTTTTCTGTCAGTGTTTCATTTTGGATAGTTTTCCATTGCTATGTTTTCAAGTTCACTAATCTTTTCTGCTGCAATATCCAATCTGTTATTTATCCCATCCAGTTTAGTTCAGACATTGTAGTTTTTAGTCTCTAGAAATTTGATCTTAGGGGAAAAATATATATGGAGACATGAAAAGATACAGACTTCAGTAGAAATATGGAATTTCACATCTCTACTTAACTCCATATTTAATGCTGTCTTTCATTTTTCTATTTGATTCTGTCTTTGCTGTCACTTCTTTATTATATGGAATACAATTACAATAATAATTTTAATGTCCTTATTTACTAATTCTATCATATTTTTCATTGCTCTGTCATTTTTGATTGATTTATTCTCATAATGGGTCATATTTTCCTGTTTCTTTGCATGCCTGATAATTTTTTTACTCAGGTGCCTGATGTTACGAATTTTATCTTGTTGAGTACTGGATACCTTTACAGTTCTATAAATCATTTATGGTCTTTATTCTGGGATTCAGTTAAGTCACTCAGAATCAGTTTGGCTATTTTGGACCTTGCTTTTAAACTTTGTTAGAAGGGACAAAAGGAGCATTCAATTTAGGGCTAATTTTGTTGTACTTCTAAGGCAAACCCTTCTGCGTACTATACCTGATACCCAGTTTTTTCCACTTGAACTGGTAGAAAGATTAACTATCACTGGCCCTTTGTGATCTTTGGAGATTTTTCTCCTCTAATCTTTTTGAGTGTTTCTTTCTCTATCCTCAGGTAGTTTTCTCATACTCATGTACTGATCAGTATTGATTTGAAGACCTGAAGGGGACCCTCTGCAGATCTCCCGAGCTCACTGTCTCTCTCTGGAGCTTTCTTCAATGCTACTATACTCTGCAAACTCTAGCCACCTTGACTTCCCCCAGGCTCTTATGTCAGAGACTGTCAGGCTATATTTGGCCTGGACACTCTCCCTAGACAGTAGGCTGTGAAATCATACTGCTCACACCACTTGCTTACCATCTTTCAGTGAGAGTCCTTGTCCTATGACGCTTAAATGTTGAATTTCTCAAAAGTTATTGTTTTATAGATTCTGTCTGGTTTCAAGTAGGTGGGTAAGTTTGGTCCCTTTTACTCAATGTTGGGTAGAAGAAGAGATCCACACTATTTTAAAAAATCATTTGTCTTTAAAAATAACTATTGGGCTTCCCTGGTGGTGCAGTGGTTGAGAGTCCACCTGCCGATGCAGGGGACGCGGGTTCATGCCCCGGTCTGGGAAGATCCCACATGCCGCGGAGCAGCTGGGCCCATGAGCCATGGCCGCTGAGCCTGCGCGTCCGGAGCCTGTGCTCCACAGCGGGAGAGGCCACAACAGTGAGAGGCCCACGTACCGCAAAAAAATAAATAAAAAATAACTATCAACTAGAGATGAGCAACAACTGTTTGTTCTAGAATGTTCTTGTGTCCTCCACTTTTCCCAGAGCTCCCACCTCTAGATACATCATTACTTTTTCCATTTTTATTCATTTAAGTTATTGGTCAGCATATGTGGATACTTGTGTTTGTGAACACTCATCTAGAAGGTAGTTAATATTTTTTAAACAGTTGTTATGATCAGGAAACTTACACATTTTGTCTTACTGATATAGAGCCTCACACTGAGAGAAAGGAAACCAAATATCAAAGAAATATACACTGCCAAGATCAGTTAATAACTGTCAGAAATGAGATTTAAACCCAGATCTGTCTAATTCTAAAGCCTAGAATCCTTCCAATATACTGTACCATCTCTTAAAGAAGGTAGAAGTCATTAATAATTTTAAGTAAAGCTGAGTGCTTGGGGACTGTAGAAAAGAAAAACAAAAAACAAAAAAACAGAGCCTCCCCCAACCTTTGCCCACCACAATCTAAGTTAGGACTTCAGCTGTTAAAGTATCCTTACATAGTCAATGCTTACAGTGTAATAAACCACAGAAAGGTGTATTCAGATTGCACAGCCCTAAAGACTTAAAACCATGTGCCACAAGTGAGCACTTGATATTCTGTTCTAAACATAGGATAGTTTCACAGGAAACTGATGATATAAAGACTGAAAATTGTGTCCATTTGAAATATTTGTCTCCACCCCAAATTTTTAAAATTTGTTCTGTAACTAAAATACATAAGATTGCCTGATTCATTATGACTATATACTAATTTCAGGCAAATGGTCCCAAGAGGGAAGGTGATGCACATTTCTGAATTATCAAGCTGTTTCATACTTTACCTTCTTCATGTCAATAATGATCTATTTAAAGTGTTGTAATTTTTTTATCCTTTTCATTCGTATTTTCATAGGAACAGTATTGATTTCACGTCTCCCTCTATTATAGCACTATAATATTGTTCAAAAACTGTCTATTAGCATGTCACATTCTTTCATTTGATTGCGGGTCCCTTAGGAATATACTTAAATACAATGCCAGGTTCATACTGATGGTATCAATTTTGTTCAAATGAACTGAGCCGAAAGGTTTTCTTAACATTGCCTCTAAAAAACAATAGAGCTTAAAATTTTTCTCAGAGTAATCATAGAATTCAATAAATAAGTGTGGCTTTGTTAATAGGTTAGTTGATGGGTGAAATGCAAGCGTACCAGTATAATCTAACAATTTTGTTACGTGCTAATGAGGCTTAGTGGAAAGCACATGGACTTCAAAGTCAGTTTATTTGCCCCTAATTAACTTGAACAAATTACTTACATTTGCTTCTTTGTTCATCTGTGGTTAGTTTTTAACTTATAGCATTTGCTGGGCCTATTCTACATGCCAGGGTTAGAGTGGTAAGCAAGGCAGACCTTGTCTTTTTTCTTATTGGACTTTCTAGGGAAGCAGACAAGGTCTGTTTCTGTTGGGAAGATGTATGAACAACAAATGCAGTACATGTTCAAATGGTGGAAGCACGGGTGTCACCTAACTTGGCCTGGAGGAGGACAGGGAAGACTTTCTGGGAGAAGACAAGGTTGTGACTTGAGAGATGTAACCGGGATTACAAGTTAAGTCAAGTGAAGCAGGCAGGGGGATCTATAGGGGACACAAGTGTGGAAGAAGGAAGGTTTCACAGAATGGTAAGGGGTGATTTCTTTCTTTTCTCACCTCAAGAGCTACTGCTTAGAAAGTGATGTTACAGCCAACTCTGTAGCATGAAACACCACTTTCTTCAGGAACATGTTACAGTAGAGAATTACTTGCTCTGTGGTTTTAGTGGCCATCTTGCATTTGAATTGTGGATTCATTTAATCTTTGAAAAAGACAGAAACAAAATGCATGATTATGGGGGGAAATGGCACTGTACACATAGTAAATCATTTACTTTTCACCTTAACCCAATGAGGAAATTACGGCACTAAGAAGATAAACAGCTCGCCTACGTTCACATAGCTCGTAAGTGGCTGTGCTGGATTCAGACTCACAAGGTCTGTGTTCTTAAGCAGGATGCAATTCTTACAATGCTGATAGTCTTCTCTGCTTGTGGGTAACTGTAAAGAATCTTTAAATGTAAGCCAGTGTTTTACAAATTTGTTTAACTACTCAAAGTCTCTGTTCCCTTCTCTCTGAAGAAGGGCAGAATGTGAGTTACCTCATGGAGTATTAGGAGGATGAATTGAGTTATAAGAAAGTAAATTTGCAGCCAGACTCTGGTACATCAAGCCTGCTGCCTACATCTCAGTTTCTTATATTTAAAAGATGAAGAATAATATTGACTCACTGAGCTGTTCTGAGTTGGGAAGACTCTCCAAAGCAGTTCCTGGTATGTTGAAGTTGCTCAGTAATTATCGCCTCACTTCCTCTCTTCTCCTACTTTACCTTATCTTCTCCCACAGTCCTCTTTCATTTTTCTTTTCCTGTGGCCAGCTTGCTTCCCATCTATGCCTTGTCTCCTTTGATCCACAGTAGCCCTGTCCTTCTACCTGTCAGTTAAGTTTTAAATGTGATTACAGAGAAATGGATGGTATCTGAAAATGGGATTCTTCTAAAGTAATGTTGGTACTTTCTCTACAACTTCCTTAAAAAAGTGACCTGAAATTAGAGAAGGAAGGTCTATACCTCTTCCTACTTGGAGATTCTTTCATTTCAACCGTTTGGCAAAGGGCTATAACCCAGCACCGCCCAGCTTTCAGGACATTCTGCAGCAGTGAGCACAGTAATCCTGTTATCTCTCAGATACAGATCACGGGATCCTTAGCTGAACCCTCTAAGTTTGTATTTTGCTTGACCAAGCTCTGGTGATAGGCTTTGTGTCCTTAAATATGTGTAAAATGGCAAGGTTCAGAAGCATGTACCCTGGCAACTGAGGTCCTTGAAATAAAGGGTTCTGAACAAGGCGGGGGACAACCAATGAAGAAAACTTCAAGGAGAAGTCTTTGGAACATATTGATGTTTTTACCAACTAATGTTTGTCCTTGGGTGGGGAGAACTTCTTTGGAATCCTACCTATATATATAAAACATACATGGAGAAGTAGAACAATTTTGTTTAGGGAAAAAGTTCTCGTGATAGGGTGACACCTATGATGAACTATCTAGTGGTCAGTAACCAACTATATTTCTATGTGCCAGCCCACCTCCAAGTTACCAGTGACTACTAGAAAAATGGTCTTGGCAGGTTGGGTAACAGAGGGAGGACTTAGTTTCTGGGTTAAGAATAAAGTGACCAAAGACACAAGAGGCAAAGACTATGGTGACCAACCAACCTGGATGTTAGACAGATACTCATTTGTATACTGGCTCTGTACCCTTGGCCAGTTACTGACCACTCCGAATATCAGTTCCCTTATCTGTCAAGCTGTGGTCTTCATGCCTGCCTCATAGAGTATCGTGTAAGTCCATGTAAAAGTTGTCAGTAGAATGCTGGTACAATGTATCTGCTCAAAAAATGTTAACAGGATTGAATTGAAAGGGAATACTCCAGCACATAAAGACTCACTCACACAACATCCTTGCCTGATAACCACTGCTTAAATGTCCCCTGTAAGGGAGAGCCTAGCGTTTTGTGCTACCGCCCATGCAGTGTTACGTTGTTACACATTGTTGTAAGGGGAGTGAAGTCAAAATTATTCAGGCCAATTTAAGCAAGACATTTTTAACACGGACCCTTAATCATCATTTAGTTTTTTTTACCCTTTATCTTTAAATAGGCTTTGAACAAAATTCAAGTTTGGTAGAAAACAAAATCATTATTAGAATGAGTCAGCCCTTAGAATGCCCCTGTTGTTACTAATAAGAGTGAACACCTACACTGTACTGGAAAATACACTAGATGCAAAAAGATGAAATATTGACTTGAACTTAGCCCAAACAACAGCCCTATGGGGTAAATATTATTATGCCTACTTTACAGATAGAGAAATTGGAACTCAAAATAAACGTAACTAGTTTAATATCATACACTTAGAAAGAGCCAAGATGGGATGTGAAACTAGATAAATCTCTCTCGCTCTTTATTTTCTGCAACCCTTCCTTTTGAACTTTCTTCAGTCTTCCACTTCACAGTAACAGCATGCCTACTCCATGTTTCCTGTGTAAGCACATGAAAAGCTTGCCCTCTGTGCCAGGATATTCCAGGATAACGTCTTCAGAAAATCTGTTAATCTCCACTCCAGGAAGAGCACTCCAGACACTCAAAGTTCAGAAAGGGGTATCCAACCTTCCAAGGGCAGCCATAGTTAATGACAGCTGCTAATTACTGCTTCTGTTTCCTTCTGGATGAAAGGAACAAGGTCAAAGATTTCAAAGATATTCAGGTGATTTGCCGGTGGGACAAGCTCAGAACAAAGTAAAGCCAGGGACCCAAGTAAAGACCATATGGAACAATTCAAATACAATGCATGTGATGGATATTTTACAAACACTGGAAGAAGATGAGTGTAGTGATACGTGTTATTTATTGACTCTAACGGCATTTGCTTACAGGGTTTTTGGGAAGAGAACTAACATTTACTTGTTCCTTCATTCCGTTCACAAATATTTGTTGAGCATTTACTATGGCCAGGCAGTGTCCTAGGACCTGGGATAAAGCAATTACCAAGCTAAACACTCTGATGGGGCTAACATTCTAGTGAAGGGAAGACAGTCAATCAAGATAAAATAGGAGAAATGATCAGGTATTGATAAAAGCTATGTAAAGAATCCAAGTATATTCATGTGAAAATGAGTTTATTGGGACCCCTTTAGGTAAGGTACTCATAAAAGGCTGGAGATGGGAATGGCTGAAAAGATGCAGCCATGTGAATGTTGAAGAGCCTCCCAGTCAGTCATAGGGGACATCTAACACAAAGTCCCTATGACAGGAGGGAGCATGTTTGTGTGTTCAAGGAATGAAAAATAGAAAAGACAATGTGGTGTGTGTAACGAGCAAAGGGGAGAGTGTCAATGATAAAGTAAAAAACATAGAAGGGGCTGTGAAACAGAAACTTGTTCATAAGCCATGGTAAGAAGTTTGTCTTGTTCTAAGTACTCAGTGAGTCATGGAAGAGGACTGTTGCTGGTGAAATGGATATGTTGGTCCATGGCATTGAAAGCCACAAGACTGAGGGAGAGAACAGATGTAGATAAAAGGGCCAAGGACAAAGGCCTGGGGTAGTCCACCATTCAGGGACAGCAAAAGAATATAAGTGGGTAAGGAGGTAGGAGAAATATAAGAGGTAGGATAAATGTCAACCCATTGTGACATTAGTGAAGCCAAGAGAAGGAAATATTTCACCATAGAGAAATCAGCGTGTCAATCACTGCTGAGAAGACAAGGGACAGAAGAACTGGGAAGTGACCGTCAGGAATGATTGATAACCTTGACATAATCTCTGCAGATGGTGAAGATGGAAGCTTTATGGAATGGAAAATATGAGGCGATAAAGAGTAGACAGAAGCTATGGGCATTTATTTCAAGAAATTCTCTTAGAAAATGACAAAGTCAGGTCATGGATGAAAGAGAATGTGGTGACAGGAACAATGTCTTTCTAAACCAAAGAAATTACAGAGCAGTTTTTAAATTTCGGTGGGCTGATAGAAACTATCTAGAAAGGAGGGAAAACTGTTGACTCAAAGAGAAGGGGGGTCATTTCAGGAGCAAAATCTGAGAGAATGAGAAGGGATGATGTCTAGAGCGCTGTGGAGGGGCTGATGGGAGATAGTGCCTGCTCCATGTTCAACACTTTAAAAAAGATTGAAGCCTCAAACCAACTTATGTGGGAGACAGTATTATCACCATTTTATAATTAAGATAAAGAAATAAAGGAACTTGACCACTAAGGTCCTAGAGAATCATTAATTCTTGCAACTATGGATTCTACCTGCCCACATCAGATGGGACATTGAATTTCTACCTTATGTGGAAATGTTTATCATCACATGACCTTTAAAGACTTCTGCCTAATCCTGCAGTGTAATGACTTTCAGTCTTTTGAACCAACCCTGCAGTTCCAAGAACACCAAGTAACTTGCCACTTGGAAACTGCATCATGTTTTTTATGCAACAGGTGGCCTCTGAATACCTTCTTCCCTTAGTAGAAAACCCATTGTCCATCTCTCCTCCATCCTACATATGTCTCAAGACAATTCAAGAGCCCACTCCTCTACCCAGGCACTACTGATTCTTGACTTTACTCCTTGAGTCCCTGTTCTTGCCTTTTTTAGTGTAAACATCACGCTGTATTGTGATTGGAAGTTTACATGCCTGTGTTCTCAACTAAAGTGGGAGAAGAACCTTGAGTCAGGAAACGTGCCCAGTGTAGGACTTAACATAAAATGGGACACTTGGTAAATATTTGTGAAAGGAGGAAGGGAACGAAGATCCATGGTTAGCATCATGATTGATATATTTACTCCTTAAGTGATGCAGATATTTGAGAAATCAACTTAGATATTTTCATCACATTATTGCCATGGGAAAGTAGAGAATCCCACTTTTTTATTGTCCCATTTGAGTATACAAGGTTTACCCACTTCCTGGGCAAGAAACTGGGAAGAGGATAGGAGTCTCCTTTGGAAAAGAGGTGGTATCAACCACCCAGCCCAGGCACAAATTTTATTGATATCCACATCTTCTGTAGAACACTGGTTAGCATGCCTTGTCCCGTAGCCTAAGACATGTAAAATGCCTGCTCAGTTCATGAGGATGATAATCACCTTTTTTTTTTTTTTAACTTGAAGACATAAAATAATTTTAGCTTCATTGTGCTTCAATCATTTTGTATAATAAAAAAAATTAGGTAAATTGCCCAGTGAATGCTAGCAATAATCTCTTTTGCTTGTACTGTATGTCTTTGCCATTCTTTTGTTGTTGCTATTCTCATAAACAGATGGTCTGTAAATAGTTATAATTTTTTAAAGTATAGTTGATTTACAGTGTGAGTTTCTACAATTATTAGTTTCAGGTGTACAACATAGTGATTCAAAATTTTTATTTACTATACTCCGTTTAAAGTTTTTTTTTTGTTGTGGCCTCTCCCGTTGCGGAGCGCAGGCTCAGCGGCCATGGCTCACGGGCCCAGCCGCTCCGCGGCATGTGGGATCCTCCCGGACCGGGGCACGAACCCATGTCCCCTGCATCAGCAGGCGGACTCTCAACCACTACGCCACCAGGGAAGCCCCGTTTAAAGTTTTACAAGGCAATGACTATATTTCCCTGTGCTGTACAATATATCCTTGTTGCTTATTTATTTATTTATTTATTTATTAATTGCGGTACGCGGGCCTCTCACTGTTGTGGCTTCTCCCGTTGCGGAGCACAGGCTCCATACGTGCAGGCTCAGTGGCCATGGCTCACGGGCCCAGCTGCTCTGCGGCATGTGGGATCTTCCTGGACCAGGGCATGAACCCGTGTCTCCTGCATCGGCAGGCAGACTCTCAACCACTGTGCCACCAGGGAAGCCCTGCTTATTTATTTTATACTTGGTAGTGTGTCTCTAAATCCCATACCCCATCTTGCCCCTCCGCCCTCCATCTTCCCACTGGTAACCACGAGTTTGTTCTCTATATGAGTCTGTTTCTGTTTTGTTACATACAGCCATTTGTTTTATTTTTTAGATTTCACATATAAGTGATAAACTAGAGTATTTGTCTTTCTCTATCTGACTTATTTAACTAAGTATAATACCCTTTAGGTCCGTCTACATCATTGCAAATAATCAATTTCATTCTTTTTATGGCCTAGTAATATTCGTGTGTGTGTGTGTGTGCGTGCTTAATCCAATCGTCTGTTGATGGGCACTTAGGCTTCTTCCGTGACCTCATTACTCCTCAAAGTCACCATATATCACAAGGATTGTTCTTTTCCCTTCAGAGATAAGAAAACACTGATACAGAGATTGTGAATAAATTGCTCAAGGTCCCACAATAAGCAAGCAGTGGAATCAGAGTTTGAGCTCAGTTCCATATGATTCCAGTTATCCTAAGTTTACAAAGTTAGAAAAGATCCACAAATTGAAGAATATTAGCATCTAAGGGGCAGTCACAATACAAATATAATGCAATGCTTTTCACAAGTTACACAAGAAATATCTAAAGGAGTGATTATCAAACTGCTCTACAGATCCTATGGTTTCAATGATAAATCTTCCAAAAATTCAATTTCTTGAGAAAAGAAATAATATTGCTAAGAACATTGGGGTGCATGTACCTTTTAGAATTAGTGTTTTTGTTTTCTTTGAATATATACTCAGCAGTGGAATTGCTGGAACATATGGTAGTTCTGTTTTTATTTTTTTAAGGAAACTATACTGTTTTCCATAGTGGCTGCAACAATTTACAATCCCACCAACAGTGTAGTAGGGTTCCCTTTTCTCTACATTCTCACCAAAATTTGCTATTTGTAGAATTGTTGATGATAGCCATTTGACAGGTGTAAGGTGATACCTTGTGGTTTTGATTTGCGTTCCCCTGATAATTAGTGATGTTTAGCATCTTTTCATGTGTCTTTTGGGGATGTGTATGTATATCATCTTTGGAAAATGTCTATTCAGGTTGTCTGCCCATTTTTAATGGGGTTGTTTGGGGTTTTTTTGATATTGAGTTATATGAGCTATTTATAGATTTTTGGATATTAACCCCTTATCAGTCATATCATTTGCAAATATTTTCTCTTATTCCATAGGTTTTCTTTTAGTTTTGCCAGTGGTTTCCTTTGCTGTACAAAACCTTTTAAGTTTAATTAGGTCCC
Organism: Monodon monoceros; assembly: GCF_005190385.1. Taxonomy (NCBI): domain Eukaryota; kingdom Metazoa; phylum Chordata; class Mammalia; order Artiodactyla; family Monodontidae; genus Monodon; species Monodon monoceros. The sequence goes on from NW_021703784.1 coordinate 50,985,906, forward strand.
ATTTGCTTATTTTTGTTTTTATTTCTTTTGTCTTAGGAGACAGATCCAAAAAACCATTGCTAAGATTTATGTCAAAGAGTGTCCTTCCTATGTACTTTCTAGGAGGTCTATGGTTTCAGGTCTTACTGAGTTTATTTTTGTATTTGGTGTGAGGAAATGTTCTAGTCTTATTCTTTTACATGTGGTTGTCCAGTTTCCCAGCACCACTTATTGAAGAGACTGTCTTTTCTCTATTGTATATTCTTGCCTCCTTTGTTACGGATTAATTGAGTGTAAGTGTGTGGCTTTATTTCTGGGCTCTATTCTGTTGCACAGATATATGTGTCTGTTTTTGTTCCAGTATCATACTATTTTGATTACTATAGATTTGTAGTATAGTCTGAGTCAGGGAGCATGATACCACCAGCTTTGTTTTTTTTTTTTCCCCTTAAGATTGCTTTGGCAATTTGGGATCTTTTGTATTTCCATATGAATTCTAGGATTATTTGTTCTCATTCTGTGGAAAATGTCATGGTATTTTGAAAGGCATTGCATTAAATCTGTAGGTCACTTTGGGTAGTATGACCATTAATTTTTCCAACCCATGAACACAGGGTATCTTTCCATTTCTTTGTATCATTTTCAGATTCCTTCATCAATGTTTTATAGTTTTCAAAGTATAGGTCTTTCATCTCCTTGGTTAAGTTTATTCCTAGGTATTTTATTATTTTTGATGTAATTGTAAATGAGATTGTTTCACTAACTTTTCTTTCTGATAGTTCATTATTAGCACATAGAAAAGCAACATATTTGTATGTTAATCTTGTAGCCTGCAACCTTACTAAATTCATTTATTATAATAGTTTTTTGATGGAGGCTTTATGGTTCTGTATACAGCATTATGTAATCTGCAAATGGTGACAGTTTCACTTCTTCCCTTCCAATTTGGATGCCTTGTATTTCTTTTTCTTTTCTGATTGCTGTGGCTAGGACTTCCAATACTATGTTAAAGAAGAGTGGGCATCCTTGTCTTGTTGCTGATCTTAGAGGAAAAGCTTTCATATTTTCACCATTGAGTACAATGTTAGCTGTGGTTTTTCATAAATGTCCTTTATTATGTTGAGATATGTTCCCTTTATACCAGCTTTGAGAGTTTTTTTTTTTTTTTACATCTTTATTGGAGTATAATTGCTTTACAATGGTATGTTAGTTTCTGCTTTATAACAAAGTGAATCAGTTATACATATACATATGTTCCCATATCTCTTCCCTCTTGTGTCTCCCTCCCTCCCACCCTCCGTATCCCACCCCTCTAGGTGGTCACAAAGCACTGAGCTGATCTCCCTGTGCTATGTGGCTGCTTCCCACTAACTATCTATTTTAAGTTTGGTAGTGTATATATGTCCATGCCACTCTCTCACTTTGTCACAGCTTACCCTTCCCCCTCCCCATATCCTCAAGTCCATTCTCCAGTAGGTCTGTGTCTTTATTCCTGTCTTACCTCTAGGCTCTTCATGACATTTTTTTTTCTTAAATTCCATATATATGTGTTAGCATGCAGTATTTGTCTTTCTCTTTCTGACTTCACTCTGTTTGACAGACTCAAGATCCATCCACCTCATTACAAATAGCTCGATTTTGTTTCTTTATATGGCTGAGTAATATTCCATTGTATATATATGCCACATCTTCTTTATCCATTCATCCGATGATCGACACTTAGGTTGTTTCCATGTCCTGGCTATTGTAAATAGAGCTACAATGAACATTTTGGTACGTGACTCTTTTTGAATTATGGTTTTCTCAGGGTATATGCCCAGTAGTGGGATTGCTGGGTCATATGGTAGTTCTATTTGTAGTTTTTTAAGGAACCTCCATACTGTTCTCCATAGTGGCTGTACCAATTCACATTCCCACCAGCAGTGCAAGAGTGTTCCCTTTTCTCCACACCCTCTCCAGCATTTATTGTTTCTAGATTTTGTGATGATGGCCATTCTGACCGGTGTGAGATGATATCTCATTGTAGTTTTGATTTGCATTTCTCTAATGATTAATGATGTTGAGCATTCTTTCATGTGTTTGTTGGCAGTCTGTATATCTTCTTTGGAGAAATAGCTATTTAGGTCTTCTGCCCATTTTTGGATTGGGTTGTTTGTTTTCTTGTTATTGAGCTGCATGAGCTGCTTGTAGATTTTGGAGGTTAATCCTTTGTCAGTTGCTTCATTTGCAAATATTTTCTCCCATTCTGAGGGTTGTCTTTTGGTCTTGTTTATGGTTTCCTTTTCTGTGCAAAAGCTTTGAAGTTTCATTAGGTCCCATTTGTTTATTTTTGTTTTTATTTCCATTTCTTTAGGAAGTGGGTCAAAAAGGATCTTGCTGTGATTTATGTCATAGAGTGTTCTGCCTATGTTTTCCTCTAAGAGTTTGATAGTTTATGGCCTTACATTTAGGTCTTTAATCCATTTTGAGCTTATTTTTGTGTATGGTGTTAGGGAGTGATCTAATCTCATACTTTTACATGTACCTGTCCAGTTTTCCCAGCACCACTTTTTTTTTTTTTTTTTTTTTTGCGGTACGTGGGCCTCTCACTGTTGCGGCCTCTCCCGTTGCGGGGCACAGACTCCGGATGCGCAGGCTCAGGGGCCATGGCTCATGGGCCTAGCCACTCGCCAGCATGTGGGATCTTCCCAGACAGGGGCACGAACCCATCTCCCCTGCATCGGTAGGTGGACTCTCAACCACTGTGCCACCCGGGAAGCCCAGCACCACTTATTGAAGAGGCTGTCCTTTCTCCACTGTACATTCCTGCCTCCTTTATCAAAGATAAGGTGACCATATGTGAGTGGGTTTTTCTCTGGGCTTTCTGTCCTGTTCCATTGATCTATATTTCTGTTTTTGTGCCAGTACCACACTGTCTTGATTACTGTATCTTTGTAGTGTAGTCTGAAGTCAGGGAGCCTGATTCCTCCATCTCTGTTTTTCGTTCTCAAGATTGCTTTGGCTATTCGGGGTCTTTTGTGTTTCCATACAAATTGTGAAATTCTTTGTTCTAGTTCTGTGAAAAATGCCAGTGGTAGTTTGATAGGGATTGCATTGAATCTGTAGATTGCTTTGGGTAGTATAGTCATTTTCACAATGTTGATTCTTCCAATCCAAAAACATGGTATATCTCTCCATCTATTTGTTTCATCTTTAATTTCTTTCATCAGTGTCATAATTTTCTGCATACAGGTTTTTTGTCTCCCTAGGTAGGTTTATTCCTAGGTATTTTACTCTTTTTGTTGCAATGGTAAGTGAGAGTGTTTTCTTAATTTCACTTTCAGATTTTTCATCATTAGTGTATAGGAATGCTAGAGATTTCTGTGCATTAATTTTGTATTCTGCTACTTTACCAATTCATTGATTAGCTCTAGTAGTTTTCTGGTAGCATCTTTAGGATTCTCTATGTATAGTGTCATGTCATCTGCAAACAGTGACAGCTTTATTTTTTCTTTTCCTATTTTGATTCCTTTTATTTCTTTTTCTTCTCTGATTGCTCTGGCTAAAACTTCCAAAACTATGTTGAATAAGAGTGGTGAGAGTGGGCAACCTTGTCTTGTTCCTGATCTTAGTGGAAATGGTTTCAGTTTTTCACCATTGAGGATGATGTTGGCTGTGGGTTTGTCATATATGGCCTTTATTATGTTGAAGAAAGTTCCCTCTATGCCTAATTTCTGCAGGGTTTTTATCATAAATGGGTGTTGAATTTTGTCAAAAGCTTTCTCTGCATCTATTGAGATGACCATATGGTTTTTCTCCTTCAATTTGTTAATATGGTGTATCACATTGATTGATTTGCATACATTGAAGAATCCTTGCATTGCTGGAATAAACCCCACTTGATCATGGTGTATGACCCTTTTAATGTGCTGTTGGATTCTGTTTGCTAGTATTTTGTTGAGGATTTTTGCATCTATGTTCATCAGTGATACTGGCCTGTAGTTTTCTTCTTTGGGACATCCTTTTCTGGTTTTGGTATCAGGGTGATGGTGGCCTCGTAGAATGAGTTTGGGAGTGTTCCTCCCTCTGCTATATTTTGGAAGAGTTTGAGAACGATAGATGTTAGCTCTTCTCTAAATGTTTGATAGAATTCGCCTGTGAAGCCATCTGGTCCTGGGCTTTTGTTTGTTGGAAGATTTTTAATCACAGTTTCAATTTCAGTGCTTGTGATTGGTTTGTTCATATTTTCTATTGCTTCCTGATTCAGTCTTGGCAGGCTGTGCATTTCTAAGAATTTGTCCATTTCTTCCAGGTTGTCCATTTTATTGGCATATACTTGCTTGTAGTAATCTCTCATGATCTTTTGTATTTCTGCAGTGTCAGTTGTTACTTCTCCTTTTTCATTTCTAATTCTATTGATTTGAGCCTTCTCCCATTTTTTTCTTGATGAGTCTGGCTAATAGTTTATCAATTTTGTTTATCTTCTCAAAGAACCAGCTTTTAGTTTTGTTGATCTTTGCTATTGTTTCCTTCATTTCTTTTTTCATTTATTTCTGATCTGATCTTTATGGTTTCTTTCCTTCTGCTAACTTTGGGGGGTTTTTTGTTCTTCTTTCTCTAATTGCTTTAGGTGCAAGATTAGGTTGTTAATTCGAGATGTTTCCTGTTTCATAAGGTAGGATTGTATTGCTATAAACTTCCCTCTTAGAACTGCTTTTGCTACATCCCATAGGTTTTGGGTCGGCTTTGAGAGTTTTTGTCATGCGTCCAAATGCTTTTTCTACATCTATTGAGATGATCACATGAGTTTTATCCTTCCTTTTGTTAATGTGGTATATCACATTAATTGATTTGCAAATATTGAACTATCCTTGCCTCCCTGGAATAAATCCCAGTTGATTATGGTGCGATCCTTTTTATATACTGTTGACTTCAATTTGCTAATATTTTGTTGAGGGTCTTTGCAACTATATTCATCAGAGATATTGGCCTGTAATTTTCTTTTTTTGTAGTGTCTTTGCCTGGTTTTGGTATCAGGGTAATTATGGCCTTGTAGAAAGAATTTCATAGTGTTCACCCTCTTCATTTTTTTGGAATAGTTCAAGAAGGATAGGTATTGGCTCTTTATGTGTTTAGTAAAACTTCTCTGTAGCGGTGTCTGGTAATAGACTTTTGTTTGCTAGTTGGTTTTTTTTTAATAAAAATTTAATTTCACTACTAGTGATTGTTTTGTTCAGATTGTCTATTTATTGCTGATTAAGACTTGGAATATTTTATGTTTCTAGAAACTTGTCCATTTCCAGGTTGTCCAGTTTGTTGACATATAAATATTCATAGTATTCTATTCATATTTTTTGTGTCTCTGTGGTATCTGTTATTTCTTCTCATTCATATATTATTTTGTTTATTTGGGTCCTCTCTCTTTTCTTCTTGATGACCCTGGTTAAAATTTTGTCAATTTTGTTTATGTTTTTAAAGAACTAGCTCTTGGTTTCATTGATCTTTACTTTTTTTTTTTTTTTTGGGGGTCTCATTTATTTCCTCTCTGATCTTTATTATTTCCTTCATTCTACTGACTATGTGCTTTGTTTGTCCTTCTTTTCCTAATTCCTTTAGGTGGAAGGTTAGGTTGTTTATTTGTTATTTTTCTTGTTTCTTGAGATAGGCCTGTTTTGCTGTAAAGTTCCCTCTTAGAAATACTTTTGCTGTGTCCCATAGATTTTGAAAACTTGTATACCATTTTCATTTGTCTAGAGGAATTTTCTGATTTCCTTCTTGATTTTTTCATTGACCTATTTTTTTTTTAAACAGCATGTTGTTTAGTCTTTACATGTTTGTGCTTTTCTCATTTTTCTTTCTATAGTTGATTTCTACTTTTATACATTTGTGGTCAGAAAAAATGTTGATATATCTTAAATTTTATATATCTTAAATTTGTTGAGACTTGTTTTGTGCCCTAGAATGTGATCTGTCCTAGAGAATGTTCCATGTGTACTTGAAATAATGTGTGTTCTGTTGTTTTGGGATGGAATGTCTGTAGATATCTATTAATGAACTTATCTGTTGTTTATTTAAGACCAATTCTGCCTCTTTGAACTTTTTTTTTTTTTTGCTCTTGATGATCTGTCCATTGCTATAAATCAGGTGAAAAGTCCCCTGCTATTATTGTATAATTGTTGATTTCTCCCTTTATGTCTGTTAATATTTGCTTCATGTATTTAGGTGCTCCTGTATTGGGTGCATATTTATTAACGAGTATAATATCCTCTTCTTGTATTGATTCCTTTATCATTATATAACACCCTTCTTTTTCTTTTGTTATGATCTTTGTTTTAAAGTCTATTTTGTCTCATATGAGTATTGCTTTCTTGTCATTTCCACTTGCATGACATACCTTTTTCCATCCCCTCACTTTCATTCTGTGTGTGTCTGAAGTTAGTTCTCTTGTATGCGGCATATAGATGGGGCACTTCTTTTAAAATTCAGTCAGCCACACTATGTTCCTTGATTGGGGCATTTCGTCCATTGACATTTAAAGTAATTATTCATAGGTATGTACTTATTGCCCTTTTATCACTTGTTTTCCAGTTGGTTTTGTTGTTCTTTGTTTGTTCTTCTTCTTTTAGTTTCTTCCCTTGTGGTTTGATTTTTTTAGTGGTATACCTGTGTTCCTTTCCTTTTTGTTGTTGTGTATCTATTGTAGGTTTCTGATTTGCTGTTACATAGGGTTTATATATATTGGCCTATATCTATTTTAAGTAGGTAGCCCTTTATATTCAAACACATGATAAAAGATCTACATTTTTTACTCCCTTCCCCCATACTTTTTGTTTCTGATGTCATATTTTACGTCTTTTTTACACATTTATCTCTTTACTGAGTATTGTGGTTATACTTGATTTTATAGTTCTTAGTCTTTTAATCTTTTTTTTTTTTTTTTTTTGGTCAGCAGAGTAATGGAGCACATTTTATTACATCAACTTGTAGAAAAGGAAAAATCTTTTCTTTTTCCATACATTTCCATAATCAATTTGGTTTTTCTTTTATAGATTAACAGAAGCATCTTGTTAAAGGAGCTGATTTTTTTTAACATCTTTATTGGAGTATAATTGCTTTATAATGTTGTTAGTTTCTGCTGTATAACAAAGTGAATCAGCTATACGTATACATATATCCCCCTATCCCCTCCCTCTTGCGTCTCCCTCCCACCCTCCCTATCCCGCCCCTCTAGGTGGTCACAAAGCACCGAGCTGATCTCCCTGTGCTATGCAGCTGCTTCCCACTAGCTATCTGTTTTACATTTGGTAGTGTATATGTGTCAATGCTACTCTCTCACTTCGTCCCAGTTTACCCTTCCCCCTCCCCGGGTCCTCAAGTCCATTCTCTATATATGCGTCTTTATTCCTGTCCTGCCCCTATGTTCATCAGAACCACTTTTTTTTTTTTAGATTCCATATATATGTTTTAGCATACAGTATTTGTTTTTCTCTTTCTGACTTAGTTCACTCTGTGTGACAGACTCTAGGTCCATCCACCCCTCTGCAAATAACTCAATTTTGTTTCTTTTTATGGCTGAGTCATATTCCATTGTATATATGTGCCACATCTTCTTTATCCATTCATCTGTCAATGGACACTTAGGTTGCTTCCATGTCCTGGCTATTGTAAAGAGTGTTGCAATGAACATTGTGGTACATTAGTCTTTTACTATTCATACTAGCTTATTTTAGCAGTTGATCCTCAGCCTCTACTATATGCCTTTACTTGTGGGATTTTTATTTTCCTGTTTTCTTGTTATAGCCTTTCCTTTTCCACTTAGGACCCTTCAACATTTCTTTTAGGGTTGGTTGAGTAGTGATGAATTCTTCTAGTTTTTGCTTGTCTGAGAAGTTCTTTCTCTCTCCTTCAATTCTAAATGATAATATTACTGGGTAGAGTGCCCTAGGTTGTAATTTTTTTTTACCTTTCAATACTTTAAAAATATCATGCCACTCCCTTCTGGTTGGAAAGATTTCAGCAGAAAAATCAGCTGAAAACCTTAGGGGGAGTTCCCTTGTATATGACTTTGTTTTTCTCTTGCTTCCTTACGAATTCTCTTTAAATTTTGCCATTTTACTTATGTTAGGTCTTGGTATGGGTCTGTTTGGCTTCCTGTTTGGATCCCTCTGTGCTTCTTGTACCTGGGCATCTGTTTCCTTCTTCAGGCTTGGAAAGTTTTCAGCCATAATTTCATTAAATACATTTTCAACACCCTTCTCTCTCTATTATCCTTCTGGGACCTCTACAATGTGAATGTTGGTATGTTCAATGTCATCCCAAAGATAACTTAAACTGTTTTTATTTTTTTTAATGTCCTTTTCACTATTCCACTGAGTGATTTCCATTATTCTATCTTCCAGATCACTTATGTGTTATTTTGTACCACCTAGTCTGCTATTCAATCCTTCTAATGTGTTTTTCATTTTAGTTATTGTCATCTTCATTTCTGACTGGTTCTTTTTCATATTTTCTAGTTTCTTGTTAAAATTATCACTGTTGTCACTGTTAAAATTATTCTTTTCCCTAATTCAGTTACCCTTCTTATTACTAATGCTTTGAATTCTTTATCTAGTAAGTTGTTTATTTCAGTCTCATTAGTTATTTTTTCAGGGGTTTTCTCTTGCTCTTTCAATAAAAATAAATTCCTCTGTCTTCTCATTTTCTTATCTCTGTCTCTATGGAAGCAGGTGAAACATTTACCTATGGAAGTCTTGAAGTGGTATCCTTATCTGGGATCATCTCTGTGTAGTCTGCATGGTTTTGGTGTGAGAGTGGGGCTTGATATGAACACAGTCACATCTTTCCTCAGGGTGTGCTAGCAGCTACCACCTTGGTAGGAGGTAGGGCTGGAGAAGGAGGGGTTAGGGCTGGAGCCAGGTGTGAGGTGGGACTTCTCCTCTGCTCAGTGGCCATCACTGCCTTATCAGTGGCAAGCTCTGGTCTCAAGCTGCTAGGGCAGAGGCCCTGAGGGTTGGGTCCAGAGTGACTCAGTTCCCCTTAAGTGTGTGTTCTTCCCTCTTACAGAAGTGACACCCTCAGCCCCAGAGGGGAGTAGTACTGGGGCGAGAGGGGCTCATGTGTGCTGTCAGCAAACATTGGGGCATGGTTTGTGGCGATCTTGCCACCATTAGAGATCTGGTCTTCCTCTTATATGCCACCTGTGCAATCGCCAGTAATGGCTGCCCCCTCTGTGCTCAGACGCTGCTTAGGGTTTGAGCCACCACCCTCTGTCATGGCAGCCCTTACTGTGGTGCTGGAGCATCTGTTTGGCTCAGATTGGTGCATGTGCCAGGTCAGTTGCAGGATGCCATTCAGCCAGCTGTTCAGTTTCAGTCGCCCTCTCTGCCCTGCTTCCAGAGCAAACAAGTGTTCACACACTCCTCATGAGCAGAGCACAGGCTTCCCACAGCCCTCCTATCAGTCCCTCTGGTCCTTGGACCAGCCAAGGGCGCTCATCTTCCCTTTGTTGGATTCCAGGACTGGGGCGCTCAATATGTGGCTCAAACTGCTCATTCCTCAGGGAAAATCTCTGCCTGTGTAATCTCCCTTTTCCTCTAGGTCCCCTCGATGGGACACAGGTCCCAAACTGATTGCTTCTCTTCCCTTCCCACCTGGTTCTACCTGTATCTTTCTTACAGCCTTGGTTGTCCAAGAGTCTTTCTGTTAGTCTCCATTTAGTTTTCGGTGAGAATCATTCCACATGTAGACATATTTTTTGATGTGTTTGTCGGGGGAGGTGAGTTCCCTGTCCTCCTACTCCACCATTTTAATTCGCGTCCCTTTGCCATTCTTAAAACATTTTCATGCACCTATTTCTAAGTAATATTTTGATAAATATCAAGGGAATGAGACATAAGAATCTGAGTTCTAATCTTCATGTGGCTTCTAACAACAGTCCAATGAGTCCTACAGGACAAATGCTATTATTTCCATTTTATGGATCAGAGCATAGAGGCTGAGATGTTACACATAACTAGGACATAGCTTTCCTACATTCAGACTGGAGCCATTTTCAAACAAGGAGACATTTCACAAAAGCTAAAAAAAAGTCATTAGCAAAACTTCCATAGGTGAAAGTTGGGAATCTGCAGAGCCAGAGCTCAAATGTATGTTACCCCATTGGAGGAAGTAGAAATTTTGGGTCCCTTAGAACTTGACAATATATGATGCGTCTGCAGGAGAAAAATCCAAAAGTTAAAGGTCATCATTCATGACAACAGGAGAAAAGTCCACTGGAATTAACACAATTGTGCAATCCCTGGTAAGAAAAATTGGAGCTATCTTATACTACTTCTAAGTCCATAAATCTATATTCCCTCCATTAATGCATTATAGACTCAAAAGCAAAGACAGAAACCCAGAGTCCAGCAACCTTTTTATAGCAGAATCAATTAGGTGTGTGCTGTGCTCTTAAAATGCACCACTTCATATTAAGGAGCTTAAGGGGTGAATAACAAGCTCATAAAATGTTAATAACTATAATAACTGTAGCTTTGTCATCACCTTTTAAAGTGTGGAACTGTCATGGGACCAGAGGTAATAAAATGGCCTTGGGAGAGTGCTGGGCGTTGGGAAGGCTTGAGTGGACTAGAGACAGCACTTTGATCCCACCCCTCCACCTTAGTCACCTTGGACTTGGCAGAATGTAGGCTCTGGCCTGTGCCTTGGAATCCCCTATTGTTCCTAAATAAACAGAAGAAATTGGTCAGTACAGGAGCAATGGGCTAGAAGTCAAAGTATCTGTGCCATTGTGCTTCTTTGCCACCAGCTCACTGGGTGGCTTTCAGGGGCTGGTTTCTCTAAGCCTCAGGATCCACGTCTTAAAAAAAAATTCAAAGCACTGTTCATTCCCTTATTTCAATCTTATGGCATTTTTATTCCTATTTGACAGATGTCAAAGTCTTATTGTTAGCCAAGATTCACATAACCAGGACCCAGAATCTCTGCACTCACCTGCTCCATTATGCTGCCTAGTGAGGGAGTTCTGAGTTGCCCTTGGAGGCTCATGTTCTGTGATTCTGTGAGCCACCAAGTCACTAATCAAGGCTAAATCAATATCTTCAATTGGGAAGAGCCTTGTGAATAGCTTTTGTGAAAATAATATTCACTTTACTAACTTCAATAATAAATGTACAGTCACTTTTTTTAGCTTTATAAGCATCTTGTTTGACTCTTAGAAAGTTAATCTCAGTACTAATTCCCCAAATGTAAATTATGATTCCAAAACAATATCTGACTGGCCCAGTGTTACTTGTAGTGGTAATATAAGACAAATTTCGTAATATGATAAAATGAAAACTGTATTTTATCTCTTTTAAAAGTATCACAAAGATATTGCCTTTTTAGAGTATTCTTTTGCTTAGAATGCAAGAAGCAAAATCTAAGCCTAGGCAACATGATAGCCACCAGGGGAAGTAAACACCGTTTTTCAGACACAGTAGTCTCTCTTCAACACAGAAAACCACAATGCTATCAGGGGCTTTTTTGCCTGGTAAATTATCTGTGTACCCTGGAATACTTAGCTCAAATAGGTCTGCTCTGTGGAGACTTCCCAGCTCTGAGCCTCTCCTCTCATTGGCCCTTCATACCTAGCACAGGTCACATGGTGTCTGTAAAGGCTATTTATAGAGACAGGCTAGAAGCACAGACACTGGCGTCTGAAAGCCTGCAGTGGAAACTAGCCAGGTACTAGCGCCATGATCTTTGCCAAGTGACTTGGTCATTCTGTGCTTCATTTTCCTTTATTTGCCTTGCATCTGGGAAAATAATAGCACCTATTTTTCATGGTTGTCATTAGGATTAAATGAGTTAACCCAGGTACGTAGAATAGCCTTTGGAACAGAGTAAGCACTTAGATGTTAATTATTACTATGGAAAGATCATGGGCATTGGAGTCCGACAGAACTGGATTTAAATTCCAGCTCTAACTTTATTAGCTCTGTGGCCCTGGGTAAATCACCTTCCTACTCTGAACCCTAATTTCCGCGCATTTGTAAACTGGAACTTATTTTACTTACATTGAGGGTAGTTGTAAGATTCACGTGGAGTGTAAAGAAATTACCTACTGCCTGAAAAAGAGTAGACGTGCAATGGCAGTTGTGATGGCAGCACTGGTGACTCAAGGGGTAGTGACGGTGGTGAGGGGGGGTGGGAGTGGTGACAGTGATTGCTGAGGCGGTCGTGGTGGTGATGTTGGACTTGTTTTACCTGGGAATGGTGGTGATGCTGGTGATGAGGATGATATGCTTACACATCTGTCTTCCAGGTTAGACTGTGAACTCATTCTGGGTGGTAAGTGAGTCTTGGTGTCCTCTGTGGTCATAATAATTAGGTACATGATAAAGAGGCACCTTGTGCCAATTGTGGAGAAGCTAGAAGGAGCTAGGCTTAGGCTGACCTGGATAATCAAAAGGTCAGACTCTACCTCTGGATGCCCTAAAGGAGTGGCTTTTTGCATTCTGTGGTATCCATAGGGGAGTTTTGAACCTGGATTGAATGCCCGTCTTCACCAAAGTTCAGGGGTGTTTAAATCTGATGGATGTTGTCCAAGATAAAGTGTATGAGTAGGGACAGGAGAATTCCACAGGAATCATATCAAAGTAAATTTCCACATAGTGATAAGGAGTGCAGGGACAGCATTTAGATATTGGGTTGGCCAAAAATTGCCTTCAGTTTTTAAGTAAAAATAAAAGACACATTTTTCATTTTCACCAAGAACTTCATTGAACAGTATATTCGCCATTTTGTTCTACAACCTTCTGCCATTTTCCAGGCAACTTCATAATTCCATCTTCCCAAAACTTTTTATCTTTTTGAGCAGAGAACTGTTCCAGGTGCCTTTTACAGTCTTCCAGGGAATTGAAAATTTTTTCCATTAAGAGAATTTTGTAAAAACCTAAATAAATGGAAATTCAAAGGTACAGTGTCTGGTGAGCATGGTGTTTGAATCAGAACTTCCCAGCCAACCTATAACAGTTTTGCCTAGTCATCAAAGAAACACGCAGTCCTGATGGAAGATTATGTGTTTTATTTTGGCTAATTCTGGATGCTTTTTGTCTAGTGACACTTTCAGTTGGTCTAATTGAGAGCAATACTTATTGGAATTAATCGTTTGGTTTTCCAGAATGAGCTCATAATAGAGGACTCCCAATCCTACCATATACGTAACGTCACCTTCTTTGGATGAAGATCAGCCTTTGGTGTGGTTGGTAATGGTTCATTTTGCTTGTCCCACGATCTCTTCTGTCCCGCATTACTGTACAGTATCCACTCTTCATCGCCCGTCACAGTTTGTTTTAAAACAGAACGTTTTCATTACGTTTAAGTAGAGAATCGCGTGCGGAAATACAGTCAATAAGGTTTTTTCCCCTTATGTGGAACCCAAACATCAATTAACATAACCAAGCTGGTGCAAATGATTTTCAACACTTGATTTGGATATTTTGAGTATGTCGGCCCTCTACCGCGTGGTATAACGTTGATTGTTCTCAATGTCTTGATTTGATCACTATTAACTTCAACTGGTCTACCCGACCGTGGAGCATTGTCCAGCAAGAAATCTCCAGCACAAAACTTCGCAAACCACTTTGGACAAGTTCTATCAGTCACAGCACCTTCTCCATACACTGCACAAATCTTTTTGTGCATTTCAGCTGCATTTTTACCTTTTTTGAAATAATAAAGCATAATATGCCAAAAATGTTATTCTTTTCTTCCATCTCCAATATTAAAATGGCTACACAAAAATTCACCAGTATTTTTTTGTTTTTTGGGGGTTTTTTTTGGTGATATGTGGGCCTCTCACTGTTGTGGCCTCTCCCACCGCGGACCACAGGCTCCGGACACGCAGGCTCAGCGGCCATGGCTCACAGGCCCAGCCGCTCCGCGGCACGCGGGATCCTCCCAGACCGGGGCACGAACCCGTGTCCCCTGCATCGGCAGGTGGACTCTCAACCACTGCGCCACCAGGGAAGCCCTCACCAGTTTTGATAAGTCTTTTTTAAATGCACATTGATATGACAACTGTCACATACAATCTAACAAAATTGTTTTGAATGAAGTTAAAGACAACTAAGCGCTCCTAGCCATTTTATGGAAAAAAACAAATGAACCTTTTGGCCAACCCAATACTTTAAGAAGAGATTGCAGTATCTTTCGCTCTCAAGGGGCTATCTCCTGTTAATGCCCAAAATAATGCAAGAGAAATACTTTGATCAAGATCTACACATAGAAAGCTCTCAAAGTATTGGCTCATAGTGTTAGTACTATTAACTATTGGTATCATATCAGGCCCAGACAACCGGGCTGAACCAGACCCCAACTCCAGTTTCATCAAGGACCTGGGGATAAAGTACAATGCGGTGGTGAAGAGCTCAGAAGCAGTGGCGGCAATAGCAGCAAACAGGATATTACAGCAGAAACTCCATGAGTCCAGATCATCTGAAGGTGATGGAAATCTGAGAGGCTATGAATGCACACATGCCTAGCTCTGCCCTCTCATTCTTCATTCATAGGACCACATGGCAATTCAACCAAGACCAGCCCTCCCTCCATTGATGGGAGCCTTCCTAATGTTCTCCCTGCCCTGATCAGGCCTGCCTGGACCTTTGGGTCTAAAATTAAACAGGGATGGGAAAGACTGGGCAATGTCACAACTCTGCCACAGAAAAAAAACAGAGGCTGTGACCCAATTCTGGCAAGCCCAGAAGCGTGCCAACAGCTAAGGTAAATGGGAAAATGCAAAATTACACTTTTAAATCAAAGCATTTCCCTTTTCAGCAAGGAAGGCAAAATTCCTGGCTGCTCCCAAAATACTACTTTTTGTCAGAGGTAACAGTCTGAAAAATGATGGTAACAGATTACGAGCGTGCACACCCCAGTATTTACTCCAAATACATGAGCAGAAATATGATGTGGTCCATAAATCTTTTGTATAAAATGCTCTCAAGATATCAGCTATAAAAGTGGGCGTGTGTTTACATATCTATACAAAATATTTGAACAGAAGGCAGCACAAGTGCTTAAAAATCTTAGTATTAGCCACCGTGGACTTTTTAAAAGTCTAAAATGCACTTCCCCGCAAAAAAAAAACAAAATCGGAAGTTTACATTATGCATGTCTTTAGAAAATGGCTTTTAGGAGAATTATTAATATTTCAGTTTTAATCATTCTCCCCAACCAACCCAAGCCTCCTTCCACAAAACAGCATCACCTGGCCTTAAATGTTTCCCCTTCCAATTCATGACTGATAGGTTTAGAGTCTAGATAGGGGTCAGCAAACTATAGGCTGTTTTGTTGGAACAAAGCTATGCTCATTTGCTTACACATTATCTGTGGCTGCTTTTGTGCTACGATGGCAAAGTTGAGTAGTTGTGACAGGGGCTCTATGGCCTGCAAAGTCTAAAACTTCAAATCTCTGACACTTTACCAAAAACAGCTATGAATCCCTGCTCTAGACCAATAGTTCTCAGTATTTACTGCCTATTAGAATCATATGGAGAGCTTTTAAAAATCCCGGTGTCCGGGTCTTACCCTAAATCAAGTCAGTATCTCTGGAGGTGGGACCCCAGTATTTTTTAAGTCCCTTGAGTTGCTCCAAGGTGCAACTGAGGTTGAGTACCACTGCACTAGAAAGCCCTTTATGTTGGCAGAGCCTGGAGTATGGGTCCAGGGGAAATATTCTCTGTTTAGTTTCCTGTCTATCAAATGGGATTTAGAATACCTGCCTCATAAGGCTGTTGCAGGTGCTCAACCCCTGTTATCTTCCATTCCTTAAAAAAAAAGTCAGACATATACCTACTTCCCCTCTGATAAATCTTTTTCTTATAATTTAAATTCTTACTGTAATGGAGGATAAAGTTCCCAGTAAGTGTTGATAGGCTGTAACAATGTTCTTTTACAACTGCTGTAGGATCTTTCCCTTAAGTCAAGGCTTTCTTAAGGCTCTGCTCAGAGCTCCCTGTAGGAGCCTCCATAATAACGCTGACTAAGTTGAAGGAGGGGACACAGATGGAGACTGGAGGATCACCTCCAGGTAGCAGAAGGCAATGAATATTCAAAAAGACCATTGCATATGTAAATCAGAAGATCCTTGTATAACAATAAATGTGATTCTACTTTATAAAGATTTCCTTATCAACTGTATTTTTATCTTTAGATTATGGACCAGCTAAATCAGTGGGTCTCTAGAATGAGAGATGGATGCACACCATCCAGAATCGTAACTATGGTGGGAGCGCATAACAGAGAAAATGCACCACCGTACACACACACACACACACACACACACACACAGTCTCTCTCTCTCTCTCTCTCTCTCTCTCTCTCT
>NW_021703784.1:51002239-51063352 GCF_005190385.1 Monodon monoceros
TCTCTCTCTCTCTCTCTCTCTCTCTCTCTCTCTATGGGAATGAGACGCACTGGGTTCTGATTCCACTTCTGCTGTTTCCCATCTACTGTGAACCCAGGCTTATCAGTTCATGTCTCTGAACTTAAGGTTCTCACATGTTTTTGTTTTTGTGTTTAGTTTGATTATATAAAGTTGGATCATACAATGTCTGAGAGCCAAATTTGATGAGTCTGCGATGTTAATTCACTTATAGTAACCTATCCTGTCATCACTCCCTGGAGAAATGCCTTTTGACCTCCACCCACACCCCAGTGCACACACACACTGGGCCTTTCAGGTTATGCACAGTTAAATAGCCTTCCAATAAACCCTTCATTTTACAAATATTCACTTGATAAGTATTTGAGACTCTTCTATGAGCTGAATATTGTTCTCGGCACTGGGGACCCCAGGATAAAAAGGAAAGATGAGACACCTGCCCTTATGGAGCTTACAATCACGTGGTTGATCTGAGAAACAAATCACTAGTAATAGCTCACATTTTTTCCATTTTATTTTTTTTTCTTTATAGCAATTCATTCCTATTGCTCTGTAAATTTCATAAATGAGGGAATGACATTTTAAAGAGATTTCAGAGACTGTTCAAGATCTGAGAGTCAGGACTAACCCTCTTCCTTTGATTCTTCATCACATATACGATCCACTAGGCCTATTCATTCTCTTTGTCAACAAATACATCTGCCTCCATACTGGTAAACTTTAACAGACTAGAGCATTATATTACATGTACATAGTAGCCCATTTCCTAATATGTTAAAGATTTGTTTCTCCAGGTTGCCTCTGATATTTGGCAGAAAACACAGGGCCAGAGAAAGGGAATGGAGACACATATGAATTGATCAGAAATGGGGATTGGAGCAAAAACAAAAACCTAACAAGCTGAAGCCGAAGTCCAATCTCCGGCCTTTCTCCAACCTCTCATACTCTGTGCTTCAACTGTAGTTCATGGCTTAAGTGGCAGATTACGTTTTCTGAATACCTGCTCTTCTAAAACCTTGCCAATGTTCCATGAAATAGTCGAGTCCTTCCGCTTTTACCTGGGTGGGCTTTTGTGACTTTCCCTTCAGTTGGTTTTGGCTGAAGTAATGCTATGTGAATTTCTCTTGGGATGCTTATCCTTGGATCGCAGGCGCTCTCTGTGAGGAAACTCGGGCTCTCTCTGCTTCTGTTCCTCCACCCTCCTTGTCCAGCTAATACCCATTCATCCTTCTGTGTCACTTCATTTGGGAAGCCCTACCAGATTTTCCAAGGTCTTCTTCTCTGGGAATCTCTTAACATAATTACTGTGGGATGTATGGACTTGTGTTTAATTGCCTGTTGCCCTCACTAGACTGAGAACACCTTTGCCAGTTGGAACTATATCTTGATTGTGTCTCCAGCAGCTAGCACCGTACCTGGCACAGGGTGTGCATTGAATAAATACCTGCCAAGGTAATGAATCGTATGAGTACAGGAAAAGCAGGCACCACTCAGCAGCAAGCCCTGTGAAGGAGACTTGTGGATTTTAGTTCCCGCTAAGCTTAATATTTAGTTAGAATTGGAACAATTTCACCAAAGACTCTAAGACAATCCTAGGCTTCATTAATAGAAGTTTAATGTAAATAATAAGAGAGGTGATTATCTTGTTTTATGAGTTTTTGTTCTGAATACTTCCAGAATATTGTTTATTTTCTATTGCCACCTTTGAATATGTTCTTTATATCATTATTTGTAAGAGATAAAATGTTACCTTGAACAGTAGTCTTAAAAAAGAAGGCGTATTTTGCCTGGAGAAGAAAAAACTCAAGGGGGACCTGACCACATCATTAAGTCACTGGATAGTTGTCCTGGGAAGAAGGGACAAGTGTGTACTATTAGATTAATATGTAATGTCGACATCAGGTGACATTCCTGGAGTAACCCTCTAGCAAGAGACATGTTTACCTCAATCAGGAACGTCTGATTTAAAAGACGAACAGTTTCACATTTTTAGTGAAACACAGGAAAACCCTCAGATTTTAAAAATGAGTTTGTATGTGTTGGGAATGGTAGAGAGTTGTTTATTTTTCATACTAACTAAGGCTTATTTTGAGAATGAATGACAACTCAGAGGTAGGAAATTGGCCCTGTGATCTAGGGGTGTGTTTGATTTCTGCCCTGGAGGAATGAACATTAAAAAAAAGAAAAATGTGCCAGGGTCCTTGGGAACTTTCACGAACTTGATTGTACCAGTTCCTGAACATCAGCCCTTAGCAGGGTTCTACCTGACTGCTAAGTGTGAATGCTCAGTGCATTAAATCATCATTTATAATCTCTCATTACTCTCCAAGTGATATGGCTGCTTATTCAAAAGCAATTAGGCTCACTATGTAGAGAGATTACCATTAAGCCTGCATTTTCTGTGAGGCTGGCAATGATCCAACTCTCATTACTAGCTACTTTGAGATCTTTCAAACTAAAAGAAGGAAGTGTTGAAGGAACTGATGTTTATTGAGTGTCTGCTCTGGGTCAGGCACTGAAATTGGCACTTAAAATCCTCACAGCACACAACCTCTTGAGATTTTAGCTATTACTGTGTCCACTTTTCAGCTGAGGAAATGAGGCTCACAGAGGTGAAGTCGTACCCCTGGGACAACAAAACTGGTGAAGTTCATAGCTGCAGGTGGAGTCTAGTCTGCCTGACTCCAGTAGCCTGTGTTCTTCCTACACCACGTGGTCTTTCAGGTGATGCTTATTTTTTTATTTTTTTTATTTTTTGCGGTACGCGAGCCTCACTGTTGTGGCCTCTCCTGTTGCGGAGCACAGGCTCCGGACGCGCAGGCTCAGAGGCCATGGCTCACGGGCCCAGCCGCTCCGCGGCATGTGGGATCTTTCTGGACCGGGGCACGAACCCATGTCCCCTGCATCGGCAGGCGGACTCCCAACCACTGCGCCACCAGGGAAGCCCAGCTGATGCTTATTGACCATAGGCTACACTGTGCTCTAGGGAACACAGATTACATGCTGAGGGAGAGAAGCAGAGGAGAAAGGCATGTGCATGAATAATGCAATCCAAGACAGGAAATTATAGAAAAAGGAATGACAGGAAACCATAACGTCATTCAAGGAAAGAAAAATTTGCTTCCATCCTTGGAAGATTTCCTAAAGGAAAATCTAGGGAAGTTAAGGATTCGGTGAACAAAAATGTGACTGGCGAGAAGAACCTTAGCAACCCAAAATGATATCCCTTGGAGGCTCTGATATTTGCTTCCTCTTCCAGAGCGTATGTTAATTTCATTATTTTACCTCCTTCCCTGGCCTCCTAGGGAAGGATGGCTCAGAATGGGAACCTGAATGGGGACCTCAAGGACTGTCTTTCCTTATCTCTTGCCTTACATGCAAACCTGAGGTCAGATCTTTTCAGATGTTTAAAAACTGTATTATGCAGTGTTAAAGATATAAAAAGTTATATAGTGAATAATAAAACAAAGACCACTCCCTTTAGAAACAATAAAATGTGAGCAGTGTTGTTGAAACCTTCTCTTTCCTTTCCTGGTGGTATTTTCTACCCTCCCCTTCAAAGGAATGCACTATACTGTATTTGGTATTGATAATACACATTCATATTTGAATATGATGACTGCATATGTGTGTGTATACGTAGGTATTTTATGTATTCACTGTTATAGTTAGTGGAAAATGGTACTTTATTGTGTTAAAATTCCTTGCTCTTGGTATATAGGAATAAAGTTGTTCTTGACACATTCATCTTATACCCAGAAACCTTAATTCTAATAATTTGTAGATGTGCTTGTGTTTTCCCTAAAAAATTGTGTATATGTTTATACATAGAGTTTCATTACGTAATATTCTATTACAGCGTGTGTTTCTATCAACAGTCATAAGAATCGTTGGCCTTTATAATTTCAACTGTAGATCATTTTTTGTCATTTTATACTCATGTAGCACGTCATTGAATGAATATACTGTAATTGGTTTGTTCATTCTTTTAATGGTTGTCTTGTTTATGGCTTTTATAGCTTTCTTTTGGTTCTGTTTTTTGTTTCTAAGTACTGAACATTCTTTTATATGACTTATTGTAAACTAGTGAGTGTTTCTCCATCTAGGGTCTATACCTCAGTTTAATTGCTGTCTACGAGTTCTTGTTATACCATATTTTCACCAACATTTGGTATTATCAGATTTTAAATATTGATCCATCTTAGACATAATATATCTCAAAGTAGTTTTAATTGGCTTCTTTCAGTTTACAATGGAGGCTTAATAATTTTTTTTAATATTTCTCCTGAGTACTGATTATTCATATTTTTTGCCATATTTTGAGTTGTTAGACTATTTGATGATTTTTTTACTCCTTTTTATATTCTAGATAATTGTCTTATGGCTCTCAATGTTCCCTTTCAACAAATGTTTATTTTTATTAATGGTAGTCAAATTTTACCATATCTTGTTCTCTGGTTTATGTAGTTTGTGCCTGGTTTAATAATTATTTCAAACCTTGAGGTAAAAAAGAGAGTCTCTTACATTTTCTCTGAATGGTATAAAGTTTACTTTTTTGCCCTTAGATTTTTATTCTAGCTTTCATTTTCTTTTACATTGCAGACGAATTAGGGATCCCATTTTGTTGTTTGTTTCCAGACACATAGCCCATTCACCCAGCAAGATTCACTGACTTGATCACCCTTTACTCATATATAGCAGTATGCCACCTGTGACATCCATAAAGTTTTCAAGTTTGTGTGACACTGGGGACTGTTTTATTCCATTGGTCTATTTGTTTTCTCTGCACCAATTCCACACTCTTTCCATTATTGTGGGTTTTTTTATAAGTCTTGATATAGTGGGAGCAAGTCTACCTGCTTTATTTTACTTTTTCAGAATTGCCATGGCTCTTCATGGCCTTACCAGCCATATCAGTTTTGGGATTTTCTTAGCAAATTTTCACAGAAAAACATTCCTTAGATTTTTTTTTTTTAATAAATGTATTTATTTATTTTTGGTTGTGTTGGGTCTTCATTGCTGCGTGTGGGCTTTCTCTAGCTGCGGCGAGAGGGGGCTACTCTTTGCTGCGGTGCACGGGCTTCTCGTTGGGGTGGCTTCTCTTGCTGTGGAGGCACACAGGCTTCAGTAGTTGTGGCATGCAGGCTCAGTAGTTGTGGCTCACAGGCTCTAGAGCACAGGCTCAGTAGTTGTGATGCATAGGCCTAGTTGCTCTGCGGCATGTGGGATCTTCCTAGACCAGGGATCAAACCCACGTCCCCTGAATTGGCAGTATTACATACTGCAATATCATTATGCCTGTGGCATTAGCTAACATCTCTAACATGTCACATGAATATCGTTTCATTTTTTGAGAACAATTAAGGTCTTGTTGCTTTGTAACTTTGAAGCTTATAATACAACATTGTTGACTGTAATCACTATGTTGTTCATTCCATCTCCAGATTTATTTATCTTTAGTTGCAAGTTTGTACTCTTAAAGAATATCTCCACAATTCTCCCAACTCCAGTCCCTGGTAACTAACATTCTCTCTGTTTCTACAAGTTTGGCTATTTTAGATTCCTCATGTAAGTGATATCATGTGGTGTATGTCCTGTAAATCAGTTAGGCTTTCGTCACTCATTTTGTTCTTTTTTCTTTGTTCTTCTCTGACTGGGTTATTTCAGATGAGATAAGTGATTCTATCTTCTGTTTGATCTATTCTGCTGTAGACACTCTCTGTTACATTCTTCCTTTTATTCACTGAATTCTTCAGCTCCAGAAAATAATTTTTATGTTTTCTATCTCTTCGTTATTTTAAAATTTCGCTCATGAATTGTCTCCCTGATTTTGTTGAATTGTGTTTCTCTGTTCTCTTGTAGCTTTCTTAGTTTCCTCAAAACAGTGATTATGAATTCACTATCAACTAAATCACAAAATGTTATGCCACTGAGCTTGGTTATTGGAGAATTATTATTTGGTGATGATATGTTTTGGTGATGATATGTTTCCTTGATGTTTCCCATTTGAAGTGCAGACACCTCCTCAATCTTTGCTTTTTGCCTTCATATGGGGTATTCTGTTCGTTGGTGCTGTTGTCTTCTGGGGTTTCTCTGCCTTTGTATAGGTACACCTGCTCCACTCTTCTTGATCCCTCCTCTGGCAGAATTCTTAAGCTTTTATGTTTCTCTGGTTCTTAAACCTCACCAGGCTGGCTATTAGAAACCTCTCCTTCATCCTCCAGAGGTGGTACTACAGCTCATGTTTGTGGTTCCTCCCTTGCCCACAACCCCTGGCCTGTTTTCAGAGGGCCTCCCTGTTCACCAGAACCACTATCACTGCTACACTGGAGCACACACAGAGCCAGCCAGAGAGTGGGGAGAGCTGTGGGCTTAGCACTCAGAGCTCTGGGAGTGTCTGTGAACCTGCTGGGGAGATCCGTGAGTGATGTTCTCCCTGTGGTTCATGGGCAAACTTCCTGCTGGAGTTGTGAAGCATTCAGCAGGAACCACATTCCTAAAATGCCCTTTGATATTCCTATCTGCCTCTTTCTCGATCTCCTCCCTCCGCCGGTCATGGAGGTCTCACCTCAGTACTCAGTGCCACGGGAGAGGAGTAGGCTTATCCAGCAGCGTCTTACACAACAAGAGTAGCCAGGGACTCGCTCATTACTCTCCTTTCCCCACATGGGAGAGGCTACTGTTGGCTAGTTCAGCCCTGTGCTGGGCTGCCTTGGGGGAGAAGTGGTGCCAGCAAAGCTCTTCACCCTCTTCAGTGTGTCCAAACTGCTCCTTTTTACTTGAACAGAGTACTGGAATCCCTCCTTGGGAAGGCTGGACTTCTGCAAATTCTCTCTTGTCTGTGGGTGTCTGCCCAAGTCAGCACTCTACTTGGTTTTCCCCAACCGGGACTGAGAGAGGCTGTGGCTGTTTTACAACCTCCTGCTTTTTCTGTAGCTTTTATGGAGGTTCGTCTCTCTGCCTATCGCCCAATGCATGTGTGGGTGAGCCTCTACCTGGGTCCTCTGGCATACGGTGCTCGTTCCTATAACTCCCACAGAGCTTCATGGATTTTATTCATGGATTGATGCCTAATTAGTTGTTTACAGGGGAATCAAAAAGGAGGGGTGTCTTACGTTGCCATGATGCTGACATCACTCCTTTTACTTGATATTTTTCTTGTGTCTTGGATAAGTAGTGTCATGTGGCTGGGTTGCATTATTGTGAATTCATGTTGACAATTTAAGCTAACTAGTAAGCTTCAATATTACTACTTATTGTGATCCATTTTTATTTATATTACTTTATTTTTATGTTTTTAATGCTCTATTGTTTTCTCCCTTAATATATTATTTTATTTTTCCTTCTACTGTTCTTGCAGTTTTCCACTCTGTTTCTGTCCTTTAAATTGTTTTCTTTACAAGTTCCTGTAATCAATTTCTTTACCTTTCTCCAGAACAAACCTTAGATTGCTTTTAACCTGGACATTCACTTTTGGATGTGCCAGAAAGACTTCCTGCCTTCCATGTTATTATTGTTTTGCATTCTAGTTTTATCTCTTTTTTAAGCAATAAAGTTACACATTTTATTAATTACAAAATTAGTATTTATTTATTTTGCACACAGGAATAACAATTGACTTGCTGACCATTATGTCTTGCATCTCACATATTTCCAATATAATTGATCTCCTTTTACGTAGAATACGTTTTAAGTTTCTTTAGTGAGGGTATATTGGCGGTCTCTCTCTATTATTGTTTATTTTATAAAACATCATTATTTAACTCTTTTTTTAGAAATAGCTTTGCTGATTACAGAATTCTAGGATGATGGCTATTTTCTCTTAATTTTGAGGTATCCTTCTGTCTTCTGGCTTCCATTTTTGCTGTTAAGCCTGTTGGTCTAATCGTTATTCCTATGCTCTTCTATTTTCTCCCTGTCTACTTTTAATATCTCTTAGTCTTTAATGTTCTACATTTTCTCAGTGATACATCTGGGTATATATTTTTATTAATTGACTTGGGATCTTTTTTGTTTTCTGACTTGAGGATGTATTTTTAACCAGTTCTAGAACATTTTCTCCTGCAAAATAATATTCTACTGCCTTTTTGAAATTCTCCTTATTCTCTGCTGAGTTTCCTACTAAATGTTAGCCCTTGTCATTCTATTGTCCATGTCTCTTAACGTTTTCATCTCTTTGCTTTTATTCATGCTGCATTCTGTATGATTTCTTCAGACCTCTCTTATAATGCACTAATTCTCTCTTAATCTATTTCTACTCTGTTCTTTAACCCAAATATGGAGGGCATTCTTCTTTTTATGGAGGGGGGAACCAGGGTTAAGTGCTTATTCTTTCACTTCTGGGAGTTATATATAGGTCTTTTTAAATACTTTGAGTCATTTTTGATAGTCATATTCCAATCTCATATTTATTTCTTCAAACTTCTTAAACATTCTTACGTTCTGTATAATCCCCAAAACATGAATTCTCTGGTATCTGATTCTACTTTTTGCATTTTTCTCAATTTTGGCAGCTGAGCTTCTCTAAGGGAAATTTACATTTATACTATTACTGGGAGCCCTAAGGCACCATAAACCCAAGATTACTTTTAATACCTTTTATACTTGAGATTTCACGAAACTTACAGTGTAGTTTCAGACTCTCATACCTGCTTGAGGTATGGACTGTAGTTACAAACTCTCAGTGAGACATTTTCCCCAATAAACAGAAAACTCTCCTTATGACTTTCCTTTGCTGGCAGGCTTTTTTGTCCCCTAAAACACCCTTTAACATATAGTCTTTGAGGTTCTAAGTTATAGTTAGGAGTCCTTAGTTCTAATCCTTTATCCTCTGTGGGTCTGAAGCCATTAAAACTCAAGACTCTAGATAGCTGGTCTTGGCAAATGCCCCCAAGCCAACCACTCAGCATCTATTTATCACTGTGGCTTGTTCCCTATTTGTGGCCTCTGGAGATTTCCTTATATCTGTATTTGAGGGAGAATGCAAGTGGGTGCCAGTGAGCTTGGCTGTGAATTAAGAAATGTTTGCTGATATTAACCCAGTGTCTAGTATTTTTAGAGATTTCAGAAAATCTCACCTGTCATTTTACTAAAAGTATGTTTGTTTTATTAGCTGAAGTGATTCATTTACTTTTGACTTGAGTTAGTGTTTTTAGTGCAAAGAGTTTGTAAAAATTAGAGAAGTTATCTGGAAATTTCTGCATGGCCAATATTCTGTCATCTAAAAGAATTTGGCTTCCTAATTTCACCTAGAAAGTGAAGAGTGACATTCGAAAGGCAAGCATCATTCAGAATTTGGCTTAAAAGTGACTTCTTCACTTCTCTGCTCATTTTATTTAAGTAGATCCCCCTCTACATACACACACAACCACACACACGATTATTATCTATTATACTTCTTGTGTACTTCATATTTTACTATGCTGAAATTATTTGTTTGCATTTATGTAATGTTCATCACCCCCTCTAGAATGCAATAGACCATAAGCTGCATAAAAACAAGGATTGTAACTATTCACTAGTACCTTAGAGAGTGTGTGTAGTCCGTAGCAAGAAATAAATGATTAATTAAATGAATGAATAAAAAGCTACCTTTTAAACAATATCTATTCAGTCTTCTTTTAGCTCGTTCTCTATGTTTGTTGAACAAATGAGTGAACAATGGAAAGGAGAAGGGCTGAATCAAGAATCATTGAATAGAAGTCCCTGCCCTTAACTTTAGTTTCCATTTCAATGACATATTATAAGCTAATTTAAACAACAACCATCTAAAAGTTTCCCTCTGATACATCCTAATACCTTTCTTAAACTTTTGACAAGTAACTAAAATACTAATGTGGAACTACAAGCCAATATCTTTCTCTAAATAAGTAAAAGGAATAAAGTTGAAGTGGGAGCAAAAAGGGGTATTTCTGGATAAAATTGCTGTTATTTTCGTTAGGATGAAATGTCTATGAGCCAGTACCCTCAGAGCCCTATGTTTCTTTTTTATGCTATCACTATCCAAACCATTAGATGACTAATAATGGCAAGGACGATAACAAAACATTATTCAATGCCGTCCATACAGCCAGATTGTGCTTTTAGCTCTGCTAGTACATACACATTCCAGATGAGAAAACTGAGACTCAAAACCAGTTTTAGTTAATTGTCCAAGATCACAGTAAGTGACTGAGGTTAGATTGGACCAAAATCCTCTCCCTTCTGGACCAACACTCCAACTTTGAGTCAGGAAAATCAACCACGAGGTCCTAGGTGCTGAATATTATTGCACTGTGCAACAAAGATGACTTGTTGGGGAACAAGTGTTGGTCAAGTGGTGAGCAATGCTCAGGACCACCTGGCCCTCCTACGCACACAACACTCCAAAAACTCAAGGCGAGGAATGATATAGCACCTTTCTCTGACTTTGTTACCTCTCACCCCTGTCTTTAATTGATTTCACAGAATTAAATTCATTGTGAGGATAGGAAGAGGGGAGAAGACCAATGTGCAGTTCACTGTGGGTCCTATATTATAGCTCCTGTCCAGGAATTGCTCTGCAAACAGAGGAAACCAGAAAGAATCATTTATTTTGTATGGAGAACTGCGCTCTGTGCTATACATACAATGATTACATTTACATGCAATGATTGCATGTAATGTACACATGGACTTAATAGAAAACATTAAGTCCACTCACAGCTGAGGAAATTGAAACCCAGGACCGTGACTAGCAATGCTCCTGTGGGAAAATTGTCAAGTGGTAGGGCTGGGCTTTGACCAAGTTCTCATCTTACCTCATGGTATTGCTGGCATTAAGTTTGGGGTAACATCTAAAAGAAGAGAGGGGGAAACAAGAAGGAAGAAGCATGATCTTCTCCTTTGAGTTCCAGGAGTGGGGAAGAAAAATACTTGCCTGAGCCTAATGGCACCTGTCAACGTGTATTTATTGTGTCTCCTTCTGGCCCAGCAGTGCAAGATGCTAATAGGGATGAAATCATCTCCTGATCTCCCATTACACAGTGTCTCTGCCTCACTGGCACCACTGAGTACTGTGACACAGTGATTGATGAGAATAACTCACCTTTATGCAGCACTCTACACTTCACAAAGGACTTTCTGGGATTATATCATTTGATCTAATTTATGAATAGGCTTTATCTACTAGGCAGTTATCTGTGGTGAACTGTGTCTGATTCAACTTTGTACCTCCCCACCTTGACCCTCGCTGTCCCCAGTCCTAACTGAGCAAAGGGAATTGCAAATAATAGATATTCCAAAGTCTGAAACAGGACTTTTCTTTGGTTTGCTTGTGCTCAGGGAACAGTGAGTAAATAAATGTTCATGGAATTTTATAGTTGCCTCCTCCCAATACAGAAATTGCTCTGGACACAATACTATTCTTCATCTGAATGTAAGTCTCACCCCAAACAGTATTCCACCAACCATTTCCAAACATCCTTGGGAATTAGCAATGACCCAAGTCCCACCCAAGTCAACCCCACTATTTGAGCAGTGAATGGTGAATTTTCATCCTGTCCAGTGTTCTGCCATAGAGTTGGCTAGGGGCCCTTTTCTAACTTCTTCCCTTTCCCACAGGCCTGTGTCTCCCCAAGCTCTTCTTAGCCCTGAGACTTGACAAGGCTATAATGGGTATAAAGCTTTCCATGGACAATCTGTATTTTATCCTGGTGGCCTTAGCTGCAGAACATGTAAGGTCCCTGGTCTCAAGAAGCTTGGGATTTCCATGTAATTGACAATTCTATGTCTAAGCATTGAGCTGGAAATTAATAGTATTATGGATTGAATTGTGCCCCCCTCAAAATTCATATGTTGAAGCTCTTACCACCAGCACCTTGGAATGTGACTGTATTTGGAGATCGGGCTTTTAAAGAGGTAATTAAGTTAAAATGAGACCATTGGAGTGGACCCTAATCTAATCTGACTGGTGCCCTTATAAGAAGGGATATCACAAACTTCCCTGGTGGCGCAGTGCTTAAGAATCCTCGTGCCAATGCAGGGGGGACATAGGTTCGATCCCTGGTCCGGGAAGATCCCACATGCCACGGAGCAACTAAGCCCATGTGCCACAACTACTGAGCCTGAGCTCTAGAGCCTGCGAGCCACAATTACTGAGCCCACATGCCACAACTACTGAAGCCCGTGTGCCTAGAGCCCATGCTCCGCAACAAGAGAAGCCACCGCAATGAGAAGCCTGCGCACTGCAAAAAAGGGCAGCCCCCGCTCACCGCAGCTAGAGAAAGCCTGTGTGCAGCAACGAAGACCCAACGCAACAAAAAGTAAATAAATAAATTTATTTTTAAAAAAGGGACATCAGGACATACAAAGAGACAGCAGGGATGTGCACACACAGAGGAAGGGCCCAGTGTATACATGTGTACATAGCGAGGAGGTGGCCATCTGCAAGCATGGAGACAGGCCACAGGAGAAACCAACCTGCTGACAACTTGATCTTGGACTTGTACTCTTCAGAACTGTGAGAAAATACATTTCTGTTGTTTCAGTCACCTCATCTGTAGTATTTGTTATGGCATCCCTGGCAAGCTAATAAAAATAGCATCCAACAAGCTCAAATATGATTTTAAATAATCCAAGTAAGTCTAATTCTAAAACACACAGATGTTTATTTTTTCTCTAGTCCCTCTGAGGTGCTGCCTCTATATAAAAGCAAAGAAATGGTAAGTAGAGGTTGGATGGCATAGAGTATAAAGTAAGAACGATGGAAGCTCATTGACAGAGAATAAGGAGAATGGGCAGGATCAGGGAAAAGATTCTGGAGGTTACACTGGAGCTGGATCTTGTTTGATGAGTGAAGTCACTTAGTGAATACTAGGCATTGAGTGCCTAATAGCTGAAATAAAAGAAAGAATGAATGGCTATCAGAATGGGAGTTCCTTAAATCTTTATTAAGAACCTACTATGTTTGAGGTATTATGCTAGACACTGAAGACACACAAATAAAAGAAAAATCATTACCCATGAAAAATTCACAGGCAAGCAGGGGAGAGAGGCAAATCAACAACTAATAATTAGATAATATGATAAATGCCAAACAGTGCTAGGGAAACAAATAGAAGAAAGCCAGTAACTCTGGGGCAAAGCAGGGAATGCATCACCCACAAAGAGCTGGTAAACAGGACGGTGAGGACAGCGGAAGATCAGGACTTCTCTGATGGGCTGCCACAGGCAAAGGCATCCCAGGCAGAGAGAACATGGCAGGATCCATATTCTAGATGTGTATCGGAGAGAAGCAAGTGGGACCAGATGATGAAGGTCTTGTAGAATATTTTCTCTCCGGTCTCCTTATTTTTCACTTGTTTGTCCTTATTTAGCTGATATTTATTTAATTGGCAATAGAATTTTCCAAAGATTATTCAACCAGCAAATTCATTAAACTCTATTACAACCACCACACAAATTAATAATATCTCATTGTTATGCCAAAAAAAAAGGATTTGCAGCTTCATCTGTGCATGTTATTTTTTAAACAATTACTGGGCAACCTACTTAGAAACACCAATTATAATAAACTTAATTCTTCACTTAATCAGCTGTCTTTCTTAGATTTGCTATTTGTTATCCCACTGCTCCTTGGGAAGATGGATGCTCAGGAGACCTGAGAATTAATGAGACATTCCTTGAGGACATTTTATGGGGCTTTTTTTGGCTAACCCGTTCTCTTAGTTGAAGGAAGAAAAAGCAAGACATATATGCTGATGCTCCAGGAAATTCTGCTGGGCTTTTAGCTCTGCTCAGGAAGCATTTTTGGATTCAGGTGTGTTCAGTTTGTTGCAGGTCAATACATTAGCATCTGCAGGAGGGTGGGCGTCCACAGACAGGAGTGTTGCGACAGACTGTTTACTGTCACTTGGGCTCTACCTGCAGGCTGTTTGGGAGCAGCCAGTGTAGAGGGCCCGCTTACTTCCATCATCTCCATCCGCGGGGATAATTAGCAAGGCTGGCCCCAGGCCAAGTGGTAGAAGCAATGAAGTCTGTGATCTCTGCAGCTTCCCAAACTCCTCAGTCACTTCCTCCTGCCACCTCCAACTCCAGGCTCAAAGAATTTAGTGCACAAATAAATAAGAAGGTGTGTGGACCAACCCCAAGCTAGCCTTAAGCAGTTAGAGTTTGGGACACTCAGTCCCTGCCTTGGTGTCTGAGCCTATCTTTTAGCATTTGCCTTTTGTACTATTAGAAAGTATGTCCTTATTTTGAGCAGAAATTCATTCACGCATTCAGTATTTACTGAGCACCTGCCATGTTCCAGGCATGATTCTGGTTTAAGGGAATATACAGGCTCCCACGGGATTCTTGAGCTCAAGAGGTAAAGAGCCCCATTTCCATTATTCCTTGTCTCTAACGTGGTGATCAGGTCCCCTTGGGGGTCTTGTATATTCATTATATCCTTTACCATTTTCACTTGTGTTTCCTTAGGGGTTCCCTCAGCCAGAGGCCTTGAGCGGTTTTATTCACTCTCCCAGATTCACTTCTCTGCTTTTCACATGCAATGATCCATCCCCAGCTCACCCTCCAGTATGCCTTGTCCTGTCCTGTCCGTGAGGAACAGCATGATTTCATCTCTTGGCACTGTCCCCTGCCTAGAATGCCTTCCCTCTTTTATTCACCTGGTAATTCCTTTCTTCTCCCGTCTCTGTTCTCATACTTTTCTTGGTATACTTTGCCTCCACACGCAGGACCACGAAACAGGCACCATTTCCTGTGAACGGCCAGCACAGCGACTGGCATCTCAGGGCTCAATCAGTGTTTATCGACTTAATGTGTTGTCTTCTCTCAGGTCAAGAGAAGACTCTGTGACGTGTGTTAAGGGAGCTGCCGTGAGCAGACGCCTACACTATGCCCGGGCCACGGGCCCTGGAAGCTCCTGCTTCTGCCTGAGTCTGGCCATGGCTTCTAGTGGCAGGTCTTCCAACTTTGCGTCCTCAGCTTTGACACCAGCCCCCCTCCAATCAGCCAGCTCTCAGCACTTTTGCTCCCTTTGCACTTGCTGCTCCCTCCTCTGGAGATTTAGGGAGGTAGGACTCGCTTTCCCCACATCACACTGGGGACTCTGCTACCAAGCCCAGCTAACTAAATCCCACCCCCAGCCTTTGCTAATCTACCACTCACATACAGCCTGGGACACAGGGCTTCCCATCCAGTCTCCTGGGCACACCTTAGGAGGCCAATTGCTGGTACCATCCACTCTGGAATGTCCTGGAAACTTCTCTGGGATGACTATGGTTGGCCCCCTTTCAGCCTCTCACAGGCATCTAAGTTCCCATCATCCGCTCCCCAGTCTCCCTTTACTACCTGCAGGTCCCCTTCTGTATGGCTCATAGGGTGAGGCTGTGCTCCAAGCCCACTGGTCTCTTGGTTTTGAAAATTTGTTTCTTTTGTCTCTTTTTTGTTTCTCCTGCTGCTAGCATAAGTCTCCATACAATCTCACAAGTCTAGACTCTAACTCACTATTTTTGAATAATCTCTTTCACCCTGAGTTCACTGTGTATGAAACACTTATCCCAGTTGCCTTTATGGTGAGTAGGAGTAAAAATTAGGCGAAAAATACCCCACATTGTTTAAGATGAAGATAATACGTATTCACCATACGATAGTAAATGTTCAACAATTTCTAATTTTCCTTCAAGAAAATCATTGTGGTTAACTTCCCTCTTTGCAGTAACCAAATTTTAGAGTAGCCAATACTGAGTCTAGAAGTTACAAATTGGTGGTTCACAAACCAAGGTTGGACTGTAGAGTTTTTTTCTAACACTGAGTTGTAAAACTTTGAGCGTCCATATGCCTCAGTTCATAAAGGCCCCTCCCACGTGTATTGTCACGAAGAATGTGTACATCACCCACGTGCTCCTCAAGACGTGTGAGCTCTAGCCTAAGCCTCTCTTTTGAGGATCAGAGGGCAGCAGTGATTTGCTCATCATTATGTAAACTACTTAGTTGTGATGCTTGTACTAGAATGCAGGCAGCCTAACTTCTAGTCCAGGGCTCTTCTGCTCTAACCAAGGTGTCCCCCTAAATTCCTAATATCAAAAAGTAACCTGAATTTGAATTTCCTTAGTCTGCGGGAAAGGAGGCGAGGGAGTCACATTAAAAGTAAAACTCCAAATTTTACTAGATCTTGTCCAAACCTGCACGCACAGGAAATCCATCCCCCTGTAAAATCTGACCCAGTTGTTTCTTAAAGTCCTCAGTGGAAGGGGTCTCACGCCTGCTCAAAAACTCACGTGTTGGCTAATCACCACAAGGCATTTGCCACACTCTTCCTTATCCAATCTGCCTATCCCTCTGTCATTGACTTGGTCTGACCCACAATTGCCACTGCCCCCATTTTTCTGCCAAGGGTGTTGTCAACCTGTGTTCCAAAGCTGTGCATCCTCAAATCCTGCCTTCCTACGTCTAGCCTAGAAATGTACTCCTTAATGGACACTTCCCACCATGAAAGTCTGCTTGGCAAATGCTTGCATATAGGCCCCTAACCCCATCACTTCACCTGTTCTACTCTGACTTGTCAATCCCCTTCACTTTTAGCCCAGAGCCCTTGCTAATATAACCATCGCATGGCTTTTATTTTCTGATCAGAACTTCTTTTGTCCCATCTCTAGAAGAGGGTTTGCCTCCCTCCTGGGGCTGTTGTAAAGGTTGCAATCAGTGCTGTGTGTGGCAATACCCAGAAAGCTGCAGCATGCTGTACAAATGTTAGGTCTGCAGGTTTGTACAGCCTTCTGTTCTCGGCTTCCACTAGTTTTTTTTAATAAATTTATTTATTTTATTTATTTTTGGCTGTGTTGGGTCTTCGTTGCTGCATGCAGGCTTTCTGTAGTTGTGGCGAGCAGGGGCTACTCTTCGTTGCGGTGCGCAGGCTTCTCCTTGCAGTGGCTTCTCTTGTTGCTCTAGGTGTGCAGGCTTCAGTAGTTGTGACACGGGTTCTAGAGCGCAGGCTCAGTAGTTGCGGCGCGTGGGCTTAGTTGCTCTGCAGCATGTGGGATCTCCCCGGACCAGGGCTTGAACCCGTGTCCCCTGCATTGGCAGGCGGATTCTTAACCACTGCGCCACCAGGGAAGCCCTCGGCTTCCACTATTTACCAGAATCTCATGTTTACTCATTTTTGTGTGTGTATCTATTTTTCCTTTTAAAAAACAAACGATATTTTAGAGTTGAAAGCCTAAAAAAATCCATTCCAATTTGCATAGCTCTTAGGTTATTAGATTCTTGAGAAATGTCCTAAGTCTTCCATGTGTATCAACTTTCAATTTAATTCAGCTTACCACTATTGAACACTTACTCCTGGGCCTCTGCTGGGTACATGCACGTGTCTTTTCTCAGAAAGCATTTAACTAGATCTAGACCGCATTGTATCTTACTATAAATAGCAAACCTGAGAAGACTGATGAAGTGACAAGAACAGCAATTGATCCTGAATATACCCAGGTTTTAGGTTTGAAACCACATTCTATTAAAATTCTGAGAATTGTGAGACCTCGGTTGGAGCCTTAGCTCACCACCAAGTCATTGTTTCCCCCTTGGGAATGTTCTGTAAAATTTGGAGCTTCCGATTCCTCATCTGGACGATGATAATTGAAGATGAACATGTTACACTGTAGAATCGTGGTTGGATATAAACAAGATCCCATATACAAAACACTTAATAAATTTTAAAATCTTTTCGTATTTTGAGAAAGTTGCTATCCTGTACAAGTAATCTTCTCTAAAGCCTTATGATTACTTTTTCATTTTGCATAAAATTTATGAACTGAACTAGTCTGTGAGGCAATCCGCTGAGACATGGCTGTTCTGCACTGTATTAGTCTGGGTCCTACAAGAAGAGATCCCACGACCAGATTAAACATGCTACGGTTTTGTTAGGAGAGGTGCCTGCATGAGAAAAAACAGGGAGGTCACCTGGGAAGGCTGGGAGAGCCAGCCGATCACAAGGCAAGTCTGTGACCCCAAGTGAAGGAGAGAGATTTGGATGTGAGCATCCTGGACCGCCATGCGGTCACAGTCAAGTCCAGCAAAGCCCTTGGGTGTCCTCAAGCCAAAGTCAGTGTAGAGGAGACCCTGTCTCCCACGAACTAGTTTTTCTTGGTATCCCTGCCATGCTCAGTGCTTGGCCCAGAGAAGCCTGCGGGGGGCATGGCCTTGGCACAAATCCAGCAAGAGATATCAAAGAGCAGCAGCTGGAGCCTTTGCACAGTTCCTCCCTGTGGTTGGGGGTCCCAAGGAGCATCATCACAGCTGCTTCATACATTGCCTTCTGATGTCTACAGAAAAACCCAGAGACTGATTTGCTATCTCTTTTGAAAGATTTATTTTTACAAATCTGTTTCCACAAGCACACATCATTTATGCTTCCTTTAAATGAGATTTCAATAACCCAAAGGTTGACAAAACAGAAAATCAGTTCAACAATACAATGGGTCAATTCTGACTTTTTGGAAATTCTACCAGCTATTTGTGATATAATCCAGTGGGGCCTGACATCTGGCAGTATAGCTTCTAATTCATAGCAATGACTGGTGACTTTAGATTTGATTAGAACTGGTCTGCCCATGCCTGGCTGCATGACTTTGGTCAAGTCATTGAACTTCACTGACCTGTGTTTCTCTTTTATAAAATGAACCTCATAATATCTTCCACAAAAAATCCTGCTGCTAATCAAATCTGATAAAATATGGTAGATTACCAGCAAGTTCCCTGGCACAATTCAGACAACTAATTTAATAAATAGCTTTTATTTGTAGTGTTATGTTCACTATCTTTTCTAATCTTCGACCACATAAAGGCATTAATTAATGGAATTTCTATGTAGTATTAATAAAATTAATATTTGCATCTGTCCCAACACAGTAGCTAACACATGCCAGATGGTCTGCAGGTACTAGCTCCCTTTCTTCCCTCCTCTTAATTTTTCTGACAGTTTTTACTTCCTCTAACAGAATTATTTTTCTATTAGTGCATAATTTAAAAATTCTTCCTAGTGGCCACTGTCTCCTTTGTTCCTTTTTGGGCAGCCACAGGCAGTAACGCATTCATGAGGACTCCATGAATTCATTAAATGTTCTTTTATTCATCATTTGTTGAAAACCTAGTTGGTTCCAAACAGCAGAAATTCAGGTGGTCATATAATTGTTTTTGCCCTTAAGAAGCTCACCATGTGATGTGGGAGGAGGGAGGACAGGCCTGTAGGTTGTCTGTACCTTGGATGGTATTGACCCAAAGAGAGGGTGATCCACTGTGTTGGGGGCTGTGGAGTTGTCAGGAAAAGCTTCTTCTTTTCCTGTTTATTCTTCTCTTCCTCTTCCTTCATCATCATCACCATCTTTATTCCATTCAATGTCTGTTGACCCAGGAAGCTGGCAGACACTGTGCTGATTTCTTTATGCATATTAACTAAATTAATCTTCATCACGATATTATGAAGTATGTGTCTTCGTTCTACAAAAACGGAGTCTGGATCACACAGAGGTTAGTTGTCTAAGACTCACCCACCTACTCACTAGTAGAGCCAGGTTTCAAAACCAGATAATCTGGCTCAACAACCCACAGATGTAACCAATGAGATAAGTGGCTTCATGAAAGAGAAGATGCCAGGCCTGGATCTTGAACACAGAGGGAGGCAGCAGGTGGACAATCTCAGGGAGAGCATGACAGGCGGGGCAGCATGAAGCAGCCTAGTCTTATTCATTGTGTGTCACACGTAACATCTAGCCCAGTGCTTTACACACAGTGGGCTTTCAGAACTTGTTGAATGAAGGAAAGAGTAATTAAAGCTGTGCATGCTCCCCAACCTCTCATCCACCAGTCCACCTCCAGACACTGATTTCTCTAAAATTCCATATCAAGTCTCACCTCGACCAGGGAGCCATCTCAGACTACACTTGCACACAGTGACTTCTCCTCCCCCAAACCCCTGTAAGAATAAATATCCATAACTCTCAGGTAGCATTTAATTATAAGGCATCTTGTGTATTCGATACTTTTTTAGGCACATAGGCCATATAAGCTCCCCAAGAATAGAGTCCATGCGAAGCAGTGTGTGTGATGAAGTGCAAGAGGCACCGGTTTGGAATCAGATCTGAATTTGAGCTGCCTTCCACTGCTTCTGCTCACCAGCTGTGTGACCTGAGGGAGGGCAGTGGCTTAAGCTCTGTGGTCCTTATCTCTACACTTGACTATTAGATAACATACCTGAGATCATCTAGCCCCACATCTGGCATACAGCCCCTCAATCAATGTGAATGTATCCCCTCTTGTGCTTCTTCACTCACATATTTGCAAATGAGGCCATTGGTTAATACACTGTAAGGAAGTGTTCTGACAGCTTGAAAATGGAATAAATCGCATACTCCGATCAGTGACCACTGAGCATCTAGTCAAACCGAAGGGGAGTGGGGATATTGTGCTTCAGGAACTCGTTCTCAGAAATTATGTAACAGCATGGATTTACGGTACAGCACAGGGAACTATATTCAGTATTTTGTAGTAACCTATAGTGGAAAAGAATCTGAAAAAGAATATATGTATGTATATATATATGTGTGTGTGTGTGTGTGTGTGTGTGTGTGTGTGTGTGTGTGTGTGTGTATCTGAATCACTTTGCTGTACACCTGAAACTAACACAATATTGTAAATCAACTATAGTTCAATAAAAAAAATCAGTGAAAACTCAAAAAAAAAAAATAATAACGGCAAAGTGCTGCCCTATAATACAAGCATAGCACCTCTGATAGCTAACAGCCCTCTGAATGAAGGTGCTGGAGAGAGGCTCTGTGCAGCCAGACTTTGGTTTGAGCAATGGTTTCGTGAAGCGTGAACTAGGTTTGCCTTACCCAAATTGTAATTTGAAATGCTATTCATGCATTTGAAGTGATGCCTTCCCTCACCTTCACTCATTTGTTTACTCAACAAATAGGTATTAAGTACTTGCTCTGTGCAAGGGACTCTGAACTCAGTTGGGGCCACAGAATCAAAGGGATAAGGATGCTGAGCCTCAGTGGAAAAGCTCTGTCCCTGAACCAGGCAGCCCAGGTTCAAATCCTGACCAAGCTCTCACCAGTCTGGCAGCCGTGGGCAGTTTGTAAAGACCCTTTGAGACTCTGTTTCCTCATCTGTAAAATGGAGATAGTAATAGTGCTTGCCTAATATGGGTTATGATAAAGATTCCCAGAGATGATATAAGTAAAATATTTAGTACTGTGCCTGGTGCATACTGAGCATTTAATAAATGCTGAATTGTACGTGTATGTGTGCAACATATCACGTCATCTGATTCTTTAAAAGCTAATGACCATACATTTAAAAACATCATTTAGATTAAGCCTAAAAGATCACTGATGGTCAAGGATATATAAGAGTGTCTTTTGATTTGGCCCTTGAAGAATTTGCAATTTGTTCTCAGCTATCATTGTGGTCAGAAGTCTGCCTTAGTATAATACTTCTAGGAGCCCAGAGGCAACTACTTTGCAGAGGGTGTAGGTGGCAGGTGGACAGGGGTGAGTGGGAACAGCTTCACCGAGGCACAGAGGAAGTGGCATTTTACCTGATAGGGAAAGGTATTCATAGCAGAGAAACAGGAAGAGAAAGGAAAGAAAAATGTTGTGGAAGTCTTGAAGTATCTGGGCTATTGCAAGCAGTTTAAATGTTCAAAGAATTGCAAATGGCCAAATGTCAGAATATTCCAAACGGCCCAAAGTGGCTCCAGTATCATTTCTGAGGTCAGTCAGAGAAGAGGAATCTAGAAATACTAATTGAGGTCAGATGAAACAGGGCCTTGATGCATGAGTATTTGGTGTGGCATGTAAGTTCTCTGATCCCATACCTCACCTCCCAGATGGGAAACGGGGGTTCAGACAGAGAAGCTTGAGAGGCTGGTTATTTCTGCTATGTAGTGCTTTAGAAAAAATCCACTCCAAACATAGTAGCTTAAAATTACACAGATTTATTTACTTCTTACAATTCAGTTGGTTAAGTCAAAACTATTCTTCTGTGTCACGTAGTGATAGGGTACTGGGTGAGTGGATGCTACAAAATGGCTTCAGTCACCTGGCTGACATCTGGCATTGACCAGCATCTAGGAGCTCTGAGTATCAACCACAGCCTAATTCCCCTCCTTCTGGAGAACATGGAGCAACGAACTGAGAAGCGATATGGAGTGACCACGTCGCTGCTTGGGCTTCCGCACAGCACAGCAGTCTCAAGGTAGCCAGACTTCTTACTTAATGACTGTCTAGCCAGACAGTACAAAAGTGGAAGCTGTCAAGCCTTCTTAAGATTTAGTTCAACAACTAGCAGAATGTCAGTTCCTCTACATTCTATTGTTTAAAGCAAATCATGGTTAAACAGTCTACGGTCGATATATCCCATGTTTAAAACTTCCCAGGTTCAAGGACACTACACAAGAGCATATGTGCTGAGAGGCATGCTTTATTAGGGGCCATCAAAGTAACAGTCTTCCACACTGAATAACTTCTCCAAAATCAAAACCAAGTAAGTAACTAGCACTTCTGAAATTAGAACCCAGGTCTCTCCCTTGTCTTCTGGAAATGTCATGATGGGGAAAATGAATAAACTTTCTCCCCATCACCATAGGGCTTGAGTAAAGACAACGATTACCCAGCAGCTGCTAGATAGTTACATACTTTATTCTAAAGGTCCAAGAATGCAGCTGTAGTCATCTATCAGAGAACAGCTCTCTGACCTTCACGGTTGGATGAGGGAATGAAAAGCACCTAGACAACTAAGGAAATTACCAGTGACATAGGATCTGCTTTTGATGCCACCTGGCAAAAAATCATTAAAAACAGTTACCATCTTCTGGCCAAAGTGTGAGAGCTATTCAATTCAGGACTAATAAACATGGCACTATTGATCTAAGACCGTCAGGACTGATCTGTATCAAAGCCATAAATTACATTTATGAAGACATTCAAATAGCACACAATGATTACTTTTTCTCTTGGAAGCCAGGAGTAGCTGCAGAGGCGTCTGTTTCGCACAAGGTGATAGAACTACTTCTTCCACAGTTAGCTGACTGGGGCAGGAAGATGGATATTCACCGACAAAGGCACAATCTCATTTTGGAGACTTGATAGTTCCAACTATGTCTCCCTTGCATGTTTCATCTCTTTACAGAAGACAATATGTGAAATCATTCTTCATTTAGCTTTCATCGTTTTAGTGTGTTTTTTTTTTTAATTTAGTGGGTTTAAAAAAATTAATCTGATATAACAAACCAGAAAGGATCCTTGCAAAAATTTACTTCCGAACAGGAAGTAAAGCTATTAGCTAAAGGAGTCACAGATGTTCAAAGAAGTAAATATTAGTAAAAATGTCTATGACAGAATAGACAATCCCTAGAAAGCAAATCAAATTCCCATTGTTGTGGCTGGCCGACTGAGGCTCCACTTATGAAGTAACTTGTTCAAGGTCATACAGAGAACATTTGGCCTGGCACTGGCTGGCACCCAGTCACCCTGCCTTTAGAGGCCAAGTTCCCCTCCATAGCACATAGCCACCCTCACCCAGTAATTTGTCATCTTAAGAGGTTGAAAGCTAAGGGTAGGTGTGAGAAAAAGCAAGGAAATGGATGTCAGAATCCAGGGTTTTAGTTTAAAGTCTGACACTGAATCACTCTATTGGCTTGGACAAAGCCCATAACATCTCTGAGCCTCAGATTTCCCATTTATAAAATAATATGTAACCTGAGTAGAAGACCCTGTTTAATCTTAAAATTCTGATTGCATTTCCCTGACTAGCTCTGAGGAGACCTGGGTCTGCAGAGGCTCAATAGGAACATCACACTTTAAAGGGAGTGGAAGAAAAATCCATTCCATACTTACCATTAGAAGGGACTCTCATTCCCCAAAGGAATGGCTTTGCTGCGCCTACACAGGTCAGCAGCTGTGGGAGGCTAATTTAGGTTGTCCCTGGCTCATTGGCAGTCACGAGGCTTGATATGCATTTGAAACAAACTAAACACTCCTAATCACCTCGAGAAAGGGATAACTCATTATAACTGCACACTAAGGAACTTCACTGACATTTATTCTGCATTTGTGTACCAATAGATTACATTATTTAACTAAATCAGTTTGGGCAGCTGGAAGCTACCCGCACACTCATTTATCCCTGCGGAAGATTGAACAGTGATTAAAAGAGAATACCTCTTTAATTCCAGATGTCATCTGCATTCCACAAGGAGAGGTTTGGGAAAACTCCCTGATTATGTAGTCTTACATGAACCAAGCATCTGTTTTAATGCCACAGCCCGATTTGGAGGTGAGGAAGGGGCTACAGAAAAGCCAGAGGAGCCCATTTCTGTAACCATCTGGGATGCATCAGCTCTGGGTTGTTTTTTTTTATACCCCCACCCCCACCCCCTGCCTTCGTTAGGAAACACTCTCCTCCACACCCCCTCCCTGACATGCCTAAGATGATCAGAGTTGAGAACCGGAACCTTCTGTTTGATGATTTGGTTCCTTAATTTGGCCATCTGGAATTCCAGGTAGCACATTGTTTCAAAGTGTGAATTTTCACATGGGAATAGGGCCTCGTGGGAGAACCTATCATTTGGGACACATCTTGGTTCTTTAAGCCTTGGATACTTGGAGTTTGTTTCTCTCTCTTTTTTTTTCTTTTATACCTAAAGAGGGAGTTAAACAGGTTACAGTTAAAACCTCTGTGCCTATGGTGCAGAAATGAGAGAACTCATTTCTGGCAGAAACAACTGAATGTATCAGACTTGATGGGCTCTGTGAGAGCAACTTGAAATCTGACTTAGAGAAACGAGAGCTTGTTAAATACCTACTATGGGCCAGACATCGTGGGAGGCACGTTACATAATCTCAGTTAATTCTCATATCTGGCTGCAGGGTCAGCTCCATAGGCCTTAAGACTTGTGCAGTCACACAGGGCCCACACTTAGAAGGATCATTTTCTGTTGTCACCATCAGGAAATTCTTAACAATTTTCTCACAGGGCCCCCCATTTTCACTTTGTCCTGGGCCCTGCAAATCTTACAGCTGGTCCTAACTGGCTGGATAGGTACTATTATTTGTATGTGTACATGTGTTTAACAGATTTTTAAAAAGGGTCCACTGAGTCTCAAACTTGGATCTTCTTGACACTAAATTGTATGTTCCTTTTAATTTTTCTGAAAAATTAAACTTTGCAAAATGCATGGTATTTTCTCAAAAGACTTACTAAATCTTTACCTTAAAATATCTCATATCACCCAAGGGAGTAGGGGTGGGGTAAGGTGGGAAATGATAAAATAATGATAATAGAAAATATAATTATAACAACAATAGTAATATATTTCTGGAGGCTTCTTGTATTTTTTTTTCCTTTACATCTATCCATTTGGACATGTGTAAGTTATGTGAATATACATGAGAAAATGACTAGTTATAGCTGAGCCTTGGTAAATCATAAATCAAATAAAGTAAATTTTTATTATTTCAAATTACAAAGTCATTTCTAACATACATTTAAGTGAGCTGATGTGACTGGTGTCGCTTCACATACTTCTCAAGGAGAAGAAACATTTCAGATGGTAAATTAGTCATGCTTGAACATGAACTATTAGACTTGAGGCCATTTTTAGATTAACTGCATTTCTTTCCCTTTCAGAGAAATGTGTCATCTATTTAGGATTCATATGCTTTAGGAGGTGTTCAAGCCTTTAGCATTGAAGCCGAAAATTTAAAAACTGCGTAAATCATTGGTATACATACATGAGTACTTACTGTGTGCTGGTACTGCGTTTACACAGAGAATACAGAGATTAATATGTTAATTCACCTAATAGTTTTAAGTGCCAGCATGATCCAGGCACTGTTAGCCATTTGCAATAGATAGTGAAAAGGTAGATATTTTCCCTTGCTTTTAAAAATTACTTTCTATATTTTGAATATGCATTCTATATTTTAAAATAATATAAGTAAAAAGACGTACGTACGAAGTGTGATATCAAAGATAAATGCAGGGGGTTTAGGAATCCTTCTTGGTGGGCTTTCCGTGGAGAGGTCACAGGGGAGACAGACTCGCATATGGTATCCAAATAGTGAAAAAAGTGGTAAGTTAGGGAACAGATAACAGAGTGTGAAAATCCAGAGAAACGGGCATTTGATCCAGAGGGGTGAGTGGAAATCCGCGAAACTGTTTGGTGTCCTTGAAAGGGGCATCCTTGGAGTCCAGCAGCTGGGGACCCCCACTCAGTTACCACATTGAACGGGTTTCCTTCTTGGTAAAATAGGTGTTAAAGAGAAAGGGAAGAAGGTCACCATGACCCACGGGTTTCCTGTTAGCTCTGAGAACTCTGTGATTTGATGATTTCAAGAGATGATCTAGAATAAGATTGAGAGAAGATGAATGCCTAGCCAAGGGAAGAAAGTCAGAAAAGCTTGAGGCTGGAGGAACACAGGACACATTTTAACACCAGCCACTGTCACAGTAACAATAATAATAACAACATTTGCTACAGGTAATGGCAGGCACTGTGTTCAGTGTTTTCTGTGCATGATTTCTACTTCTCACTGCAGTGGCGTCATGTCTTGATTTGCTAATCTCATGGCAGCTAATGTACAGCTATTCAGTGACTATTACTCTGTGGCTTTTTTCTGGCCGCCTCCCCAGCTCTGGTCTTCATCCTCACTCACCAGGGCAGCTGGCACAGCCTTGTCATTTCTCATAGCTCTGCCTCCAGCCCAGTTTCCATACTGCAGCCAAAATTGTTTGACTAAGACAAAGATTTAACCACTTCCTGCTTTGGAACCAAAGGGGGCTCCCATTGTGTCCAGGATATATATGGGTCACACACTTTACCTGGCGCTTGATTTTATCCCAACCTACCTCATGGTCTTACCCAACACACCATGCTGTATGATGGAAAGGGAATAGAATTTAACATTGGCCATGAGTTCAAGTCCTGAACCTTAAGTAGCTAAGCACCTTTGGGCAAGTTACTTAACTGACCTGAGCTTCAGTTTCTTCCTCTTTAAGAAGGGGCATTCAGTGAGAGAAGAAGAAAGGCAAGCGCTCAGCTCTAAGAATTTAGGTAAATGGCGGGGTGAAGGCAAAGGGGGAACACAGTCACCAGTGCAGAACACTGTGTCACAACAAAGCACCTGGATGGATTTAAAGGGTTTGTCCGGAAGCCTGAATTAGGCTGTGCCTCAGGTAAAAATGTACTGAAGTAAAAAGAGAAGAGGTTACCCTGCCTCAGGTATGGTGGGCATCCAGCTAGTCTCACCAATGAGATGCATTGAATTGTAGAATTTTTCTCATTCTGTACAGTAAGTTCCTTAACAGAAGAAAAATGTTACTCTACCCATTAAGCATCTCTTTCCTCGTCTGTAAAATAGGAATAATAGTAGTAGTTAGCTCACAGAGTTATTGTTATAGTTAAGTGACATAATCCATATAGATGCTTAGAAAATGCCTCCCCACCACCACCAATGAAAACAGCTCCAGAAATGTGCATAAGACATTTACATTTACAGTGTGAGTAGCCTGAAGCCCTTACCCACTCTCATGGTTCTCATGATTGAAACATGGTCAAAATGGGTACAGGGTCATAGACTTCTTGGCTATGGTAATAGGAAATATCTTCCCAAAACTGGACTCAACTTTCTCTCCATTTTTATTTATGACCCCCAAGAAAAAGTTGGCAGTGTTTATACCGCTGAAAAACCAATAGAACCAAAAACCAATAGACGTTTCATAACAGACAAGGCTTGTCTTGTGTGCCATTCCATGCCATTTCCGACAGTTAAGTGTTACATCCTCCAGAGTGTTGAAGCCTTAGGTTGGGATGTGGGGATGATATATAGCTTGGGTCCTGGGAGACACAGGCTGCCCCATTGCATTCCATCCTCTTCCACCTGGTGCTGTGCTTATGAGCTCAGTAAATCCCTTTTCATTTTGAGGAAGCTAATTATAGTGCAAACAGTTTGAGAGTAGCTATATAGAACTGGTTCCCTAGCCAGGTTCACTTTCTACTAGCTGTATAACCCAGGGTGGTTGAACCTCTCTGAACCTCAGCTTTCTCTTCTGTCGGATAAGAATACCTAAATGTGGGACTCTTGTATGGATTCAAGATGGCAATGCCTATAATGAATGCATCTTGCATGAAGTCTGGTGGATGGTCCTCAGTGAATCAATGGTAGCCCACAAACTTCATCTACCATGAAAACTTTCTCTCATCAGCCTAACAGTGCCCCAAATTTATAACTCTTCATCCTTGGTGGATCCAATTTGGCCTAAGTCAAACGGGCCTTATGTTCTAGATCCTGGTGGAGTCTTCTTTATCTTGCCAGTGCACACAGTTCTTTCAACAGGATACAGTATGCTTGTAACAGGTTTATTC
Organism: Monodon monoceros; assembly: GCF_005190385.1. Lineage (NCBI taxonomy): Eukaryota > Metazoa > Chordata > Mammalia > Artiodactyla > Monodontidae > Monodon > Monodon monoceros. The sequence continues at coordinate 51,030,642 of NW_021703784.1, forward strand.
CTGCATCCAGAGCTTCGTTATGATTCAGTCATCACTCTAATTTGGCTCAGCTCATGAAGCATCTGTTCACTTAGCAGACCAGCCTCTTTTATAGATTTGTCTAAATAGAGTTCTACTGTACTCATTGTTATCTCCCCCCTTCCTCTCCCAACCCAGCAGATGCCTAAATAAACATTTGCTCAATATGGAGCAAGTCTTTGAATTGAAGGGGAAAAATGAGCTATATTTTTCCCAAGACATTTTTCATTTAAAAAAATGCAACCATCTGAAAAGAAAAACAACATCACTGCTGTTTTTTACAGCTCACCATCACAAGACCAGTTGGCTCTCTGGGGGTTGAGGAATGCCGTTACCTGCTCCTAGGTGGCACTCTGAGTTCAGAGGTCAAGAAGAATTTATTGATTACATATTTAGCTCCAGGTTCTGAGGAAAAGAGATGATTGGTACAGACCATGCCTTTGTGGGGCATATATTCTCTTAGAGATAAGTGTATACGCAAGTGTCACGATGCCACTTTGAACTGGACTGAATTCATCCAGACTGTAACCCTTCCAGGCCATGAATAGCTAGAATCCACTAACTAGTCAGGCGTTTCAGGCTTCCAGGCACCACCTCTGTGTTCTGAAGGAAGAAAACCTGGATTCTGATCCCACAACATCATCTGTGAGCTAAAGAGGCATTTGGTACAGTGATATCAATCCTGCTACAAATATTACGGTTGTTTTCAAGATTAAACATGACAATATACCTAAAACACTTTGTAAACCATAAAATCTTGCATACACATTGGGGGTTTAGTAGTACTGATGTAGGCTTGTCCACATTTCTTATTCTGAACCTTCTAGGTCTTCAGGAGGCTAAAAAGGGAACTGAAATCTAGAATGCAGAGAAAGCTGAAAAAGCTACCTGCTGACAAGCTGTGCTCCACCCAGGTCTGCAGAAAAGCTTGTCAGCACCAGGACCAAGCCTCTTTCCTTGTCTATCCCCAATTACCCGCCTTGAGTAGAGCATACTTCTCTAAATTTGACTTAAATAAACATATACCATGAGTTGCCTCATGAATATTTCTGCCAGGGGTTTCTCTCATTTTTCTGTATGATAAGAACACATTTTAGCCCTTATTATATGCCAGGAACTGTTTCAAGTACTTTGCATTTTTCAACATACGTAATTCTGCCAACAACTATATCCCTGTTTAGAGGAAAAGACACCATAAAGATTGAATAACTGATCTCAGGTTATAGAGCTAGTACATGGCCACAGCTGTGACTCAATCTCAGGTAGTCCAGTGGCAAGGGTAACAGTCTTAACCGCCATGCTCCTGGTGTTGGCACTTGAGTGCCCCTTGTAAAGATATTCTCCTCTGTGTGTCTGAACTGACTTCATGTTAAAACTTTTAATGACTTAGGGGCTTCCCTGGTGGTCCAGTGGCTGAGGTTCTGCGCTCCCAATGCAGGGGACCCAGGTTTGATCCCTGGGAACTAGATCCCACATGCCGTAACTGACAGTTTGCATGCCACAACTAAAGATCCCGCATGCCACAGCTAAAGATCCTGCACTGGCAACAGAGATCCCACATGCCACAACTAAGATACCGCGTGCCGCAACTAAGACCTGGCACAGCCAAATAAATTAATAAATAAATATTGTTTTAAAAAACTATTTTTTGGGCTGTGTTGGGTCTTCGTTGCTGAGCACGGGCTTTCTCTAGTTGCAGTGAGCAAGGGTTTACTCTTGGTTGCGGTGTACGGGCTTCTCACTGCGGTGTCTTCTCTTGTCGTGGGGCACGGGCTCTAGGCGTGCGGGTTTCAGTCGTTGTGGCTCACGGGTTTAGTTGCTCCACGGCATGTGGGATCTTCCTGTACCAGGGACTGAACATATGTCCCCTGCATTGGCAGGCAGATTCTTAACCACTGCACCAGCAAGGAAATCCCTTCCAAAAAAAAAAAAAAAAAAAAAAACTTTTAATGACTTAACAACAATAGTCGAAAGAGCATAACATTCAAAGCCTTAAATAACTATTCAAACCCCAAGTCTGTGTGGGAGTATCACCCTTCCATAACTTTCCTGAGCCTCAACTTCATCTCTCTCTTTAGGTGTCTTCTAGCTGCCTCTCTATTTCACCTCCCATCACAGAGAAAAGTCTTGGGTTGTCTATAGTCTATCAACCCTCAAACTATTGAAAATTGCCATCTATCTACATTGGAATGGCATTGCTGAAGAAATCTACAATCATTTCTTGATACCAAAACTAGTGAGTGCTTTGCCGTTTTCATCTTATGTGACAGCCCTAAGGTAGTCAATATTCTTTTCTTATTTTTTAGCAGGGGGGTTTGTTTGGTTTTATTATTGTGCCAATATTCTTGATAACTTCTTCCTTCTTGACGTTCTCTCTTGTCTTCAAGTCCATGACCCCACTCTCCCAACTTTCCTTCTCAGACTCTGCATTATTTTTCTCCATCTCCTTTGCAGGCTCTTGCTTCTCTCCAACTTTTTGAATATTGGTGTCTTTCAGGGCTCCATTCTCTACCCTCTTTTCTTCTCACTGTGCCTTCCTAGACAAGTTCATATACACCTCGGCTTCACCAAGGGCTGATAACACATAAATATCTCTATTTACCTTAGATTTCACACCTTATTCTAGACATATATGTCCAACTGTTCACTTGCTGTTTCATACTGGATGCTCTATGTGAACCTTAAATTCAACTTCTCCCTCAAAATTAATTTATCCTTTTCCTCTTCCATCAAACTTGCTGTCTTCCCATAGGACTTAGTTAATCCACACTGCAAGCCAGAAGCCTGGAAGCAGTCCTAGATTTCTACATTTCCCCAACTGCCCTTATCTAGATACAGATATATCCATCTATGCTTTCCTCTTCATATCCACTTTCTAGGCCTTCATCACCTCCCATGAGGTTTGTTTTAGGATTCGGGGGTTTCACATTCTCCAGTATCTCTACCACACAGCCAGCAGACTATTTATAACACAAACATGTAATCGTGTGTCATCACCTTGTTCAAAAAGCTTCAGTGGTATCCCATTGCCTATTCATTTCTAAACTTCTTTTCAGATCACCAAGACCATTGGCAATCCGACCCTTGTTCTCTATTCTTTTCTTGTGCCCTTTCTCCATCCTCCAAACTGTATTCTAGATTATTTTAAAACTAAACCACAGGCAGTCCCCAAAATGGCCCACGCTCTCTTATGCACCTATGCCTTTGCATGTGTCGTTTCTTCCTCTGCTCACCTTCCCAAACACCTAGAATGTGACAGGTAGGGTGTTCCTCTTGCCCACACAGCAAACTCTTATTCATCTTTCAAGTTATAAAATATCACCTCAGTGAAGATCTCCTTGATCTTCTCAGGCAAACTTACATATTCTCCCTAGAATGGAATAATTCTTTGCATTGTTGGTTTTCCAGGAAACCTTGAGTTTCTTCAGAATAGGGACTCTCTTCCCACCTCTGCAGACCAATGCCTGGCAGAGCACCTGGCCCCATAGCCGGCATTTAATAGATGTTTGTTGGATAAGAGTGAATAATTTAATGGAAAAAAAAATTGTATCTGTAAAGTTTTGCATGTGTGTATGTGTGTACTCTGTAGGTGGACAGCATGTAGACCTGTGATGAGTACTTATTTTTTAGACTTCAGTTCTATAACCCCAGGCTTTAAGTATTTATTTCATTCAGGATATTTCAGTAATTATTATAAGCATATCAATATATATTGATCCCATGGCCAAAAAACTAGGTATAGTTTTCTGAAATAAACTTTAAAATGATTGTCCCTCAAATTGGGCATTAATGTATTACAACTTATTAAAGCACCTAAATAAAACTATTTTCCGGTATTAAACAACATTATATGCATTAAATAGCAGATGAATACAAACAAAAAAATATGCAAACCCTTAGATACCTCTCTTCTAACTGCTAAATTTTGTCCTGGTCCTCTTCTTTATATTCCCATGCATGAATACCAACTCTCCTTAATACTAGTGATTCTGATGTGTGAATAGCTTTGTGATTTCAATCCAGTTTGGCCTCAAAACTCTATTGGTCTCTTTCTTCTGGCCGAGAGTTTCTATTTTGATCAGATGCATTTTATGCTTTACAAACGCATAGAAAGGATGTCCTTTATCAGATTTCCCATAACTTCATGATGAAATAGTTGGCCAATACGAGCCTTACCAATAATTATGATTTCCCCTGTCCCTGTCAGAGATTTTTAAGCTGGAACTTGTGATGTTACTAATTTAAAAATCATCCATATAATTATATACATCATAATTACATGTCACATATATATTAAGCATTGTATAATACAAAGTAATAAATTGTATATATAGTTTAAGAAGTATACAGCTGACCCTTGAACAACATGGGTTTGAATGGAACAGGTCCATTTATACGTGGATTTTTTCAGTAAATATGCACTCTAGTACTACAGGATCCACTGGTAGTTGAATCGTGTATGCAGAACAACAGATAATGGATATGGAGGACTAATTGTAAAGTTAAATGGGAATTTTCAGCTGTGCTGAGGGCTGGTGCCCCCAACCCCTGCTTTGTTCAAGGGTTAACTGTATATGAAGACACTGATTCTCTTAGCGTAGTTGATTCTCTTAGCATAGTTTAAACATCCAATTTGCTTACAAACCCAGTTCTAAATCACTCTTTTCTCAGTAAGAATTTCACATTGTGGTCAACTTAATGTAAATAAATTTTACTGAAATATCACATATATACAGAAAAATACACCAATCGTAAGTCTACAGCTCATTAACTTTACAAAGGGAACACCACCAAGCTCAAGATACAGGACATGTAGACACCCAAAGGCCCCCCTTGTGCCTTACCCATCATTAGCCTCTGCCAAAGGTCACTACTTTTCTGACTTCATTCCCCATGATGGCACTGCTTTTAAACACCAAACACAGAATTTGAAGATGGTTCCAGAGATAGAAAGGAAAGGGGTATAAGATTAAGTGACTTTTAAGTCCTTTCCAATCTTGAGATTCTATGATAAATGGTGTTTCCTACAACTCACCTCCACATAATTTTGGTGTAGCCCTTTGAGTTTTCCTTCCCAGCTATCATTTGGTTTCTTTTTAAATCTCTACTCTTCCTCTATCATTTCCCTCCATTTTCTATTCCACATATATTACTCAAAAAACTCAATATTATCAAGAACTGTGAAAGAAACTCAAAGCCCATGGCACGTTGACAACACACTTGTAAAATGTGAATCATCAGAGTAATGCAGCAATGTCACAGAAAATTTGGACAGTAAAACCAAAAAATGTGCCCCCAAACCAACCACGCTAATAAAGGAGCACATCAGTTTTACAAAGCATTTACACACATGAAATTTGCAGTTATTTATAAAGGCATCGTGTCCTTTCATATCATAAGCTTTTTCCATGTAATAGCACAGTTAATATGATGATTAGCATCTGCATGGAATTACAGTAAGTGGATATAACACATTTTGTTTGAACAGCAATTTAGATGGCTTCCAATGTTTCATTAGTGTATATAAAGCTGTATTGAACATCTCTTTGTATATATCTGCATTCTGCATGTGGACTATTTCCTTAGGACAGATTCCATATGTGTGAGGGTAGACATAGATGTTCATGTTCAAGGGAGCCCCCAAACACTTCCTGCTTTGCACTTTACTGGGTAAAGTAGAGGAGCAAGGAATCCCCAAAAGTAGAGATTTGGATTTCATGAACTTTTCTGGCTTAAGAATCAGAAGGCAAATAAGCCATTTGTGCCTGGACCAGATCAATTAGTTAGGCACTCAGACATTTAACTTAGAAAATGGCTCAGGGCTAAACTCAGTATATTTGGGCTTTAGCCGCCACTATACACCGAGGTGGTAATTTCTCTGTCCCCACGGGTCTGTAAAATAGCCATCCAACTGACTTACTGTGATTATTGCTGCAACTTGAGATTTTGGCAAAAATCTATTATGTGGAGTACAAGGCCTGAAAGGAAACGGTTTAACTTGTCGAAAATAAGTCTGGTCAGGAGGGAGAGAGAGAACGTAAAAAAGGCAGAGATGTAGATGGGGAAAAGGAAGGAGACAAAAGATTTCTTTTGGAATTACAGAACTTGAACACTGGACCTCATTGTCCCAGAGATAATTTTAGTCTATTACCTCAGCTCTGAAACTCTGTTTTTTAAAATTTCTCAGATACTAAGCTAGAGAAAAACTAAATTTTATTAGCTGATTAATTTAATATTATAAAATTAGGAATCACTTTTATTCTTGGCACTCAACTTTTATCTGATTAGCTTAATTAAAGAAGTGGTTTATTTAGAGGAAAGAACTGGTATAATTAAAATTTAGAGAAAATGCAATGTTTACTGAAAATTTGAGGAATTATCTCTATGTGCAGACTATTTTATTGGTGAAATGTATCACTTATCCTATGAACTATCCCTTATTTCTCATAGTCCATTCCTGGACCATATAACTATTTTTGGAATAGGCCAATGGAGATGATAAGAGAAAGTACAGATGGTGATGAAACAGTTTAATGAAGTCTTGAAATATGAACAGAAGCTCACCAACTAAGTGAAACATTTAATTAATCAATATTCATCAAATACCTCTAATAATCCAGATTATTATTAAGACTTTGGGTGGAAGAATATAAAACACAAATCCTCAAGGACAGAGGCACAGATCTGTAATTACAATAGACAGTCATCCCTCGATATCTGAGGGGGGATTTGTTCCAGGACACCCATGGTTACCTAAGTCCATGGATACTTGAGTCCCTTTTATAAAGTGGTGTATGGGGTATGTATTATAATAAGAGGGGAAAAAGAGGAAAGAGAAAAGGAAGGAAAAGGAGCACTGTTTGGAGCACCCAGACAAGATGGAGAGTCAGGGGACACTTCCTGGAGGAGGTCCCACTTGAGGTCGGTCTTAATGATAAGTAGGCATTCTTCAGGTGAATTTGGAAATGGGTAACAGGGTGGGGAGCCATATGGGTAGAAGAGGAAATAAGAAATAGCCTTTTGAAGAACCCGGGATTCCAATGGGAGGAAGTGGATGTGTTTGATGAGACAGCAGAACCAGCAGGCACTAGAAATCACAGTGCCTTGAATCTTAGTCTTTGCACTGTTGACTAGGAGTTGTGGAAGGTCCTTAAACAGGGGACAACAAAGTCAGAGCTGAATGTTCGGTTGTTCATTGTGAGTGCAGTGGGAGGATGTACTGGAAAGTATAGGACTAGAGGAAGTTAAGAACAGCGAGGAGGCCGCCACAACGGTTCTGAAAAGGGGTCTCACACTGATTTTATAAAGGGCCAGGTAGTGAATGCTTTAGACTTCTCAGCCACACGCTTTCTATTCAACTATCAGCTCTGCATTGTAGCACCAAATCAGCCATAGACAATATAGCAATGAATGAACCTAGCTGTGTTCTAATAGCGTTTTATTTCCAGACAGTGAAACCTGGATTTCATATCATTTTCACGTGTCATGAAATAATATTTTTGATTTTTTCCAACCGTTCAAAAATGTGAAAAGCATTCTACTTGTTCAGAGGCAACAGGATGGCAACTAATGTATTACAGTAGATGTGAGAAGGGAGCTGAATAGGTGGATTTGAAAAGCCTGTAATACAGGACTCAGTGGTTGACTGGGTTTTGCTGGTCAGTTAGGAGTGGTGTCAAGAATCACTCTCAGTGTTGTGGCTTGAGACCCTGGGTGGAAGGTGGCCTCCGACCAGATAGAGGACACGGAATGGGAGAGGGGTGTGGACACTGGGAAATGCAGAGGTTGACAAACGCCTTCCTTTCTCTATAATTCAGGCTTCAGGAATTCTGGTATATGGAATCCTCCTTAGGAAAATATTTTGAATTTCATGTGTTTTGAGTAATTTTGTTGTTCTTAGCAAGTGCTTCCTTACATTTTGGGGCAGAAGAAATTTTTTCACTATAGAAAATGGCCAAGAGAAATTAATGTTCATTACTAATATCAATCTTTTAAAATATATCACCTCCTTTGACATTTTCAGAAGACTGTCTCAAATAAGCCCCAAATGCAAATGTGACCCATATGCTAGTGCCATATATCTGGCTGTATACACACTGCATTAAAAAACTCGCTCAGGCTAGAATTTTTTTTTATCATTCCTGCATCGAATAACTCTCATGAAATAATTAGGAGGTACACAAACTAATGATAAATGTTAGCTTTTTGAAATGGGTTTCGAGGAAATTATCATGAACTGATTATGCAGCTTCAAAGAACCTTTCCCAAGCTTGTTTTCTCCTCATCTGATCCAATCTGCAACTGTCTGTGGCCAGAACAGCCTCTGCATGAGGATTTATGATGAGGGTTTAGAACTGCCAGCAGAATCACTTCTCCCTAAATCATGAATATTCATAGAGGAGAACAGGGACTGGGGATGGCTTCCTGCCTCCTGAGCGACTCCTCTGGTCAAGGTCCCATTCTAACAAATAAAGGAGAAAGCAAGAAACATTAAAATTGGGAACTAAACTGCAGTTTTTCTTCACGTATAGCAGAGCAGAGTGGTTTGGTAAGTAAAGATCATGGGTGGACATCTAAGAGACCCAGTTTTCCCTTTACCTAACTCTATACCTTGTTCAAGTTACTTCACTTCTCTAAGCAGATAAAAATCACACCAACATGGACAGTGTATCACAGATAAAATACAACATAATAATAATAGTATTTACTATTACTCTTGTTAATTTTATTACTGTTTTACTAAAATCTCAGAGTGTAATTTCGGCTAAACTCATTATAGGCAATGTTTTATATTAAACCTTAGAAAGTCACTAGAAGGTGGAATGACTCAGTTATTTTTGTGAATGTACTGTGCTGAGACTTGGCTTTTCCGCATGGTGCTTTATAACAACCCTACAATGAATTAGTAATCATCTACATTTTATAGATGAAGAAAATAGAGTTCTAAGGGACTAGTACAGTAACGCCACTAGGATAGTCTGGGTTGGCTAGGCTCTGCTGTGATAATAAAAAAAAAAAAAAAATGACCCTCTGACTTGAATAGAATAAATGCTTTATTATTAATATTATTATTATTGAGGTATAATTGACATGCAACATTATATTAGTTTCAGGTGTGCAACATAATGATTCAATATTTGTATACATTGTGAATGAGCACCAAAATGTCTAGTTAACATCTGTCACCATACATAGTTACAGAATTTTTCTCGTAAACTTTTAAGATCTACTTTCTTAGCAACTTTCAAATATACAATACAGCATTATTAACTATAGTCACCATGCTGTACATTACATCCCCGTGACTTATTTATTTTACAGCTAGAAGTTCGTACCTTTTGACTCCTTTCACCCATTTTCTCTACTCCTCGCCCCTGCCTGTGGCAACCACCAGGCTATTCTTAGTATCTATGAGCTTTTCATTTTCTTCGTAGGTTTCACATACAAGTGATATCATACAATATTTGCCTTGTTCTATCTGACTTACCACATTTAGAGTAATGCCATGTTGTCACAAATGGCAGGAGTTCATGCCTTTTTATAGCCAAATAATATTCCGTTGTGTATACATACCACATTTCCTTTATCTACTCATCCGTCTGTGGACACTTAGCTTATTTCCACATCTTGACTATTATAAATAATGCTGCAATGAACATTGGGATGCATATGTCTTTTCGAGTTAGTGATTTCATTTTCTTCAGGTAAATACCCAGAAATGGAATTACTGGATCATATGGTAGTTTTATTTTTAATTTTTTGAGGAACGTCCATGCTGGTTTTCATTGTCACCACACCAATTTACATTCTTGCCAATGGTGCACAAGGGTTCCCTTTTCTCCATATCCTTGCCAACACTTGTTCTTTCTTGTCTTTTTGATAATAGCCATTCTAACAGGTGTGAGTTGATATCTCATTGTGGTTTTGATTTTCATTTCCCTCATGGTTAGTGATCCTGAGTGTCTTTTCACGTGCCTATTGGCCATCCAAATGTCTTCCTTGGGAAAATGCGTACTCAAATCCTCTGACCATTTTTAATTTGATCCTTCATCTTTTTTTCCCTATTGAGTGGTGTGAGTTCTTTTTATATTTTGAATAGTAACCCTTTATCGGATATATGATTTGCAAATATTTTCTCCCATTCAGCAGGTTGCCTTTTCATTTGTTGATGGTTTCCTTTGCTTGCAGAAGCTTTTTAGTTTGATGTAGTCCCACTTGTTTATTTCTGCATGTGTTGCTAAAGGCTTTCTTACGATCACATAATTACCAAGAAGTACAATAACATGTTGCATTCGTATACTATTTCTAGTTTTTTAAAGTGATGATGAATTCAGTGACAGCACTTAATATGCAGAGCAACCCTCTGTGGTAAGTTGAGCTGACAAGATTATCCCCATTTGTTAGATGAGTAAGCTAAGGCAAAGAATCCTTTGCCTGGTATCACACAAAGTTAACACCAAAGGAGGGCCAAACTCAGGGTTCCTGATTCTTGGGATTGTGATGTGAAACCTATACACCAACATTTGCCTAAAATGTGTTAGTGGCACCAAAATATATTAGGACCAACTATATTTAGGAAGTAGAAAATTGAAAAAATAAAATAACATAAAAGGATTTTTGTTGTTGCAGGATCTCCCAAAAATCTAAAGATACCTGTGCGTTATGAGTGTTTTAGGTGGAGCTGTACATTTCTTTTCCAAATTTTTATGACCATAAAACCCTCTTCTCTTCTAATGTCTCATAGTACCCAGCACACCTTTAGGGACATGCTGCCCATCATACCGCCATCACTTTACAGAATATCAGCTGCGCCACCCCCTTCATCTTTCTTCAAAATGAAATCTAGACAAAGAGCTCCTGCCTCCCGCAAGTGCAGAGCTTCAAGTGACGGATAGCCTTCAGCATTCTTTGATGAAGCAAAAGAATCAGCTTAGTTGGAGATTCCTTCTCACTTCTCCCTTCTCTCTCCTACACACTCACACACAGCGACACACAAATAAACAAGTCATGTTCATTTTCTAATCAGAATTCTACCCTAGAGGAGTATCATTATCCTGCTCTTCCCATGTCTGTGAAAGGCAGGCCTCTTTGTACAAAGATAAAGGAAGTTTCTCTTCTCACCACAGATTCCCTGTCTTTCAAAACACATTTGGTGGTCCCTTCAGTCCATTACCGGAGTCTGAAAAGAAAATCGCATGGTAATGAAGAGCAGTCACCATGCACGCAGCACCGTAATCGTAATGGCTGGGATTATGGGCCCCATTTTCCTCACGTTTGTTTGCAGATGCGTTACTTTGATCTGCATTCCACACTGCGGTGCCCAGTGCCCGTGTTTGAGGCTGACATAATTTGCTACCTCATGTTTTACATTTCCAGGGGCTGTCTCTTTCTTTTCTGGCACCAAGGAGGGTCTGACTCAGTGGGAATAGTTGGGGCTCACTATTCCCATGCCACTGTGTCTGCCCACTCTGCTCCCCTGCCTGGCACAGACGGGCTCCCTCAGGCCAACATTATTAGCCGCCAAATAATACTCGCCTCCAAAACACCGTTGTCTTTTACGTTGTGTACTTTGTCAACCTTTTTAAACGTCTGCATCTAATACGAAATTATTTTAGGTCAACACAGTCCATGCTTCATTAATTGATAAAGCAGCTGAGGCTAAAAGAAGTGAAATAATTTGCCCACGTTCACTCAGCTGGTAAGAGCAGGTGGGAATTTGAACCCAGGTTTCTCTGACATCAAAGTCACCCCCAAGAGGGACAGTGTGGTGCTGTGGCTAAGATCGTGGGCATTGGAGTCAGGGTGCAAGACCCAGCAAAGCCATTGATTAACTGTGTCTCCTTGAGAAGTTTCCATACCTCTTTGCACCTAGTTTTTACACTGGTGAGAATGAAGATCTCTTCCAGTGCTGCTCGAGGGGTTAAGTGAGATATCACAGATATTAAATCTACTAAGGACCAAACAGAATTTGTTCCCTTCCTTTTTTTTTTTTTTTAAATCTTTATTGGAGTATAATTGCTTTCCAATGGTGTGTTAGTTTCTGCTGTATAACAAAGTGAATCAGCTATACATATATCCCCATATCCCCTCCCTCTTACATCTCCCTTCCCCCCTCCCTATCCCACCCCTGTAGGTGATCACAAAGCACCGAGCTGATCTCCCTGTGCTATGCAGCTGCTTCCCACTAGCTATCTATTTTAAATTTGGTAGTGTATATATGTCCAGGCCACTCTCTCACTTCATCCCAGCTTACCCTTCCCCCTCCCCGTGTCCTCAAGTGCATTCTCTACATCTGTGTCTTTGTTCCTGTCCTGCCCCTAGGTTCTTCAGAAACACTTTTTTTTTTAGATTCCATATATATGTGTTAGCATACAGTATTTGTTTTTCTCTTTCTGACTTACTTCACTCTGTATGAAAGACTCTAAGTCCATCCACCTAACTACAAATAGCTCAATTGTGTTTCTTTTTATGGCTGAGTAATATTCCATTGTATATATGTACCACATCTTCTTTATGCATTCATCTGTCGATGGACACTTAGTTTGCTTCCATGTCCTGGCTATTGTAAATAGAGCTGCAATGGACATTGTGGTACATGACTCTTTTTGAATTATGGTTTTCTCAGGGTATAGGCCCAGTATTAGGATTGCTGGGTTGTACGGTAGTTCTATTTCTAGTTTTTTAAGGAACCTCCATACTGTTCTCCATAGTGGCTGTACCAATTTATATTCCCACCAACAGTGCAAGAGGGTTCCCTTCTCTCCACACCCTCTCCAGCATTTGTTTGTAGATCCTTTGATGATGGCCATTCTGACTGGTGTGAGATGACACCTCAATGTACTTTTGATTTGCATTTCTCTGATGATCAGTGATGTTGAGCATCCTTTCATGTGTTTGTTGGCAATCTGTATATCTACTTTGGAGAAATATCTATTTAGGTCTCCTGCCCATTTTTGGATTGGGTTGTTTGTTTTTTTGATATTGAGCTGCATGAGCTGCTTGTATATTTTGGAGATTTATCCTTTGTCAGTTACTTTGTTTGCAAATATTTTCTCCCACTCTGAGGGCTGTCTTTTTGTCTTGTTTATGATTTCCTTTGCTGTACAAAAGCATTTAAGTTTTGTTAGGTCCCATTTGTTTATTTCTGTTTTTATTTCCATTTCTCTAGGAGGTGGGTCAAAAAGGACCTTGCTATGATTTATGTCATAGAGTGTTCTGCATATGTTTTCCTCTAAGAGTTTTATAGTGTCTGCCCTTACATTTAGGTCTTTAATCCATTTTGAGTTTTTGTGTATGGTGTTAGGGAGTGTTCTAATTTCATTTTTTACATGTAGCTGTCCAGTTTTCCCAGCACCACTTACTGAAGAGGCTGTCTTTTCTCCATTGTATATTCTTGCCTCCTTTATCAAAGATAAGGTGACCATATGTGCATGGGTTTATCTCTGGGCTTTCTATCCTGTTCCATTGATCTATATTTCTGTTTTTGTGCCATTACCATACTGTCTTGATTACTGTAGCTTTGTAGTATAGTCTGAACTCTGGGAGCCTGATTCCTCCAGCTCTGTTTTTCTTTCTCAAGATTGCTTTGGTTATTTGAGGTCTTCTGTGTCTCCATACAAATTGTGAAATTTTTTGTTCTACTTCTGTGAAAAATGCCATTGGTGGTTGATAGGGATTGCATTGAATCTGTAAATTGCTTTGGGTAGTATAGTCATTTCCACAATGTTGATTCTTCCAATCCAAGAACATGGTACATCTCTCTATCTGTTTCTATCATCTTTTATTTCTTTCATCAGTGTCTTATAGTTTTCTGTTTACAGGTCTTTTGTCTCCTTAGGTAGCTTTATTCCTAGGTATTTTATTCTTTTTGTTGCAGTGGTAACTGGGAGTGTTTCCTTAATTTCTCTTTCAGATTTTTCATCATTATTGTATAGGAATGCAAGAGATTTCTGCGCATTGATTTTGTATCCTGCTACTTTACCAAATTCATTGATTAGCTCTGGCAGTTTTCTGGTAGCCTCTTTAGGATTCTCTATGTATAATATCATGTCATCTGCAAACAGTGACAGTTTTACTTCTTCTTTTCTGATCGGGTTTCCATTTATTTCTTTTTCTTCTCTGATTGCTGTGGCTAAAACTTCCAAAACTATGTTGAATAATAGCAGTGAGAGTGGGCAACCTTGTCTTGTCCTTGATCTTAGTGGAAATGGTTTCAGTTTCACCATGGAGAACGATGTTGGCTGTGGGTTTGTAATATATGGCCTTTATTATGTTGAGGTAAGTTCCCTCTATGCCTACTTTCTGGAGGGTTTCTATCATAAATAGCTGTTGAATTTTGTCAAAAGCTTCTTCTGCATCTATTGAGATGATCATATGGTTTCTACCCTTCAATTTGTTAATGTGGTGTATCACATTAATTGATATGCATATATTGAAGAATCCTTGCATTCCTGGAATAAACCCCACTTGATCATGGTGTATGATCCTTTTAATGTGCTGTTGGATCTGTTTGCTAGTATTTTCTTGAGGATTTTTGCACCTATGTTCATTAGTGATATTGGCCTGTATTCTTTTTTTGTGATATCTTTGTCTGGTTTTGGTATCAGGGTGATGGTGGCCTCATAGAATGAGTTGGGGAGTGTTCCTCCCTCTGCTATATTTTGGAAGAGTTTGAGAAGGATAGGTGTTAGCTCTTCTCTAAATGTTTCATAGAATTCACCTGTGACTCCATCTGGTCCTGGGCTTTTGTTTGTTGGAAGATTTTTAATCACAGTTTCAATTTCAGTGCTTGTGACTGGTCTGTTTATATTTTCTATTTCCTCCTGGTTCAGTCTCAGAAGGTTGTGCTTTTCTAAGAATTTGTCCATTTCTTCCACGTTGTCCGTTTTATTGTTGTATAGTTGCTTGTAGTAATCTCTCATGATCCTTTGTATTTCTGCAGTGTCAGTTGTTACTTCTCCTTTTTCATTTCTAATCCTGTTCATTTGCGTCTTTTCCCCTTTTTTTTGGATGAGTCTGGCTAATAGTGTATCAATTTTGTTTATCTTCTCAATGAACCAGCTTTTAGTTTTATTTATCTTTGCTATCCTTTTCTTCATTTCCTTTTCATTTATTTCTGATCTGATCTTTATGATTTCTTTCCTTCTGCTAACTTTGGGGGGGTTTTGTTCTTCTTTCTCTAATTGCTTTAGGCATAAGCTTAGGTTGTTTATTTGAGATTTTTCTGGTTTCTTGAGGTAGGATTCTATTGCTATAAGCTTCCCTCTTAGAACTGCTTGTGCCACATCCCATAGGTTTTGGTTCATCGCCTTTTCATTCTCATTTGTTTCTAGGTATTTTTTCATTTCCTCTTGATTTCTTCAGTGATATCTTGGTTTTTTAGCAGCATATTGTTTAACTGTTTGTAGTTTTTTGCAGTTTGTATTTTTTACAGTTTTTTTTCTTGTAATTGATATCTAGTCTCATAGCATTGTGGTTGGAAAAGATACTTGATATGATTTCAATTTTCTTAGATTTGCCAAGGCTTGATTTGTGACCCACGATATGATCTTTCCTGCAGAATGTTTCATGAGCACTTGAGAAGAGAGTGTATTCTGTTGTTTTGAATGGAATGTTCTATAAATATCAATTAAGTCCATTTCATTTACTGTGTCATTTAAAGCTGGTGTTTCCTTATTTATTTTCATTTTGGATGATCTGTCCATTGGTGAAAGTGGGGTGTTAAAGTCCCCTACTATGATTGTGTTAGTGTTGATTTTCCCTTTTATGGCTGTTAGCATTTGCCTTATGTATTGAGGTGCTGCTATGTTGGGTGCATAAATATTTACAATTGTTATATCTTCTTGGATTGAGCCCTTGATCATTATGTAGTGTCCTTCTTTGTCTCTTGTAATAGTCTTTATTTTAAAGTCTATTTTTTCTGATATGAGAATTGCTACTCCAGGTTTCTTTTGATTCCCATTTCCGTGAAATATCTTTTTCCATCCCCTCACATTAAGTCTGTATGTGTTCCTAGGTCTGAAGTGGCTCTCTTATAGACTGCATATATATGGGTCTTGTTTTTGTATCCATTCAGCCAGTCTATGTCTTTTGGTTGGAGCATTTAATCCATTTACATTTAAGGTAATTATCGTTATACGTGTTCCTCTTACCATTTTTTTAAATTGTTTTGGGTTTGTTATTGTAGGTCTTTTCCTTCTCTTGTTTTTCCTTCCTAGAGAATCTACTTTAGCATTTGTTGTAAAGCTGGTTTGGTGGTGCTGAATTCTCTTAGCTTTTGCTTGTCTGTAAAGGTTTTCATTTTTCCTCAAATCTGAATGAAATCCTTGCTTTGTAGAGTAATCTTGGTTGTAGGTTTTTCCCTTTCATCACTTTAAATAAGTCCTGCCACACCCTTCTGCTGAGAAATCTGCTGTTAACCTTATGGGGATTCCCTTGTATGTTATTTGTTGCTTTTCTCTTCCTGCTTTTAATATTTTTTCTTTGTATTTAATTTTTGATAGTTTGATTAATATGTGTTGGTGTGTTTCTCCTTGGATTTATCCTGTTTGGAGCTCTCTGTGCTTCCTGGGCTCGATTGAGTATTTCCCTTCCCATATTAGGGAAGTTTTCAACTATAATTTCTTCAAATATTTTCTCAGTCCCTTTCTTTTTCTCTTCTTCTTCTGGACCCCTACAGCTTGAATGCTGGTACATTTAATGTTGTCTCAGAGGTCTCTGAGACTGTCCTCAATTCTTTTCATTCTTTTTTCTTTATTCTGCTTTGAGGTAGTTATTTCTACTGTTTTATCTTCCAGGTCACTTATCCATTCTTCTGCCTTAGTTATTCTGCTATTGATTACTTCTAGAGGTTTTTTTATTTCATTTATTCTGTTGTTCATCATTGTTTGTTTGCTCTTTAGTTCTTCTAGGTCCTTGTTAAATGTTTTTTGTATTTTCTCCATTCTATTTCCAAGAGTTTGGATCATCTTTACTATTATTACTCTGAATTCTTTTACACATAGACTGCCTATTTTCTCTTCATTAGTTTGGTCTGGTGAGTTTTAACTTTGCTCCTTCACCTGCTGTGTGTTTCTCAGTCCTCTCATTTTGCTTATCTTACTGTGCTTGGGGTCTCCTTTTTGCAGGCTGCCGGTTCATAGTTCATGTTTTTTTTTGGTGTCTGCCTCCAGTGGGTAAGGTTGGTTCAGTGGGTTGTGTAGGCTTCCTGGTGGAGGAGACTGGTGCCTGTGTTCTGGTGGATGAGGCTGCATCTTGTCTTTCTGGTGGGCAGGACCATGTCCAGTGGTGTGTTATGGGGTGTCTGTGAACTTATGATTTTAGGCAGCCTCTCTGCTATGTGTGGGGTTGTGTTCCTGTCTTGCTAGTTGTTTGGCATGGGGTGTCCAGCCACTGGGGCTTGCTGGTCATTGAGTGGAGCTGGGTCTTTGCATTGAGATGGAGATTTCTTGGAGAGCCCTTGCCAATTGATATTACATGGGGCCTGGACATCTCTGGTGGTCCAATGTCCTGAACTCAGCTCTCTCACCTCAGAGGCTCAGACCTGACACCTGGCCAGAGCACCAAGACCCTGTCAGCCACATGGCTCAGAAGAAAAGGGAAAAGAAAAAAAGAAATAAAATAAAATATATTTATTAAAATTAAAAAAAAATTTTAAATAAAAAGTAATAAATAAGAGAGCAACCAAACCAATAAACAAATCCACCAATGAAAACAAGTGCTAAAAACTATGCTAAGATAAACATAAAAATCAGAAACTAGTCATTCGCATACAGCAAACCCCAAGTCTACAGTTGCCCCCAAAGTCCACTGCCTCTATTTTGGGTTTCAGGTATTCCACAGCGTACATCAAGTTGATTGTGGAGATTTAATCCGCTGCTCCTGAGGCTGCATGGAGAAATTTCCCTTTCTTTTCTTTGTTCGCACAGTTCCTGGGGTTCAGCTTTGGATTTGGCCCCGCCTCTGCCTGTAGGTCACTCTCTGGCATCTGTTCTTTGCCCAGACAGGAGGGGGTTAAAGGAGTGGCTGATTAGGGGGCTCTGGCTCACTCAGGCCGGGGGAAGGCAGCAGTACGGAATGCGGGGTGAGCCTGTGACACAGGCAGAGGCTGGTGTGGCCTTGCAACAGCCTGAGGTACGCCATGTCTTCTCCCAGGAAATTTGTCCCTGGATCACGGGACCCTGGCAGTGTCAGGCTGCACAGTCTCCCGGGAGGGGAGGTGTGGATAGTGACCTGTGCTTCCACACAGGTTTCTTGATGGCTGCAGTAGCAGCCTTAGCATTTCATGCACATCTCCAGTGTCCGCACTGATAACCGTGGCTCACACCCATCTCTGAAGCTTGTTTAGGCGGTGTTCTGAATCTCCTCTCCTCACACACCCTGAAACAATGGTCTCTTGCCTCTTCGGCAGTTCCAGACTTTTTCCCGGCCTCCCTCCCGGCTAGATGTGGTGCACTAGCCCCCTTCAGGCTGTGTTCACGCTGCCAACCCCAGTCCTCTCCCTGAGGTCTGACCTCTGAAGCCCAAGCTTCAGCTCCCAGACCTCACCTGCCCTGGCGGGTGAGCAGACAAGCCTCTCGGTCTGGTGAGTGCTGGTCGGCACTGATCCTCTGTGCGGGAATCTCTCCGCTTTGCCCTCCGCAGCCCTGTTGTTGTGCTCTCTTCTGTGGCTTCGAAGCTTCCCCCCACCCATCCCCCTGTCTCCGCCAGTGAAGGGGCTTCCTAGTATGTGGAAACTTTTCCTCCTTCACAGCTCCCTCCCAGAGGTGCAGGTCCCATCCCTATTCTTTTGTCTCTGATTTTTTTCTTTTGCCCTACCCAGGTACCTGGGGAGTTCTTGCCTTTGGGTAAGTCTGAGGTCTTCCGCCAGCATTCAGTAGGTGTTTTGTAGGAGTTGATGTATTTGTGGGGAGGAAGGTGATCTCCTCATCTTACTCCTCTGCCATCTTGAAGGTCCTCCTCCCTTCCTTTTTTATCATAATGTAAATCTAAACTTGAAAGGATATTGGGCTGATGGGCAATTTTTTCCTGCTTCTTATGTTTCCATATTTACAGAATTTTAATATTGGCCATATGTGACTCAGTCCCTAGAAAAGTGTGTGTGTGTGTGTGTGTGTGTGTGTGTGTGTGTGTTTGTGTATCTCCACTCATTTATTCATTCATATAAAATAAAAATATAGCAATCAAAGAGGTCCCAACTAATAACAGGAGGAAAGGTAGGAGAGTGATTCTGAGTTTTGGATTACTGAGCTTCTTTCCTCCTTCCTTTCCATTCAAAGTGACAGTCTCAAACCGTCACCTTTTTAGAGACACTTTGGGGAGAACTGGAGATCTTCTTGGTGCTACGCTCCAGAATGGAACTGTCAGAGGAGCTGAGTCCTTGGTCCCCTTGCTCCCTGTGTGACCCCAAGCTGTGCACCTCAACTCCCTGAGCTTTAGTTCCTGCATTGATAAAATGAAGATATTAGTAACTGTTTCAGAGGACTTGTTGAGAGGATTAAATGAGTTGCTGCAAGGATGAGCGCCAGACCAGCAGAAGTCATTATAACACGATCATTATTTCACTTACATTAAGACTAGAGGTCCGAGCTCAGCGTGGCTTTTCAAGGCTGGCCTCACATTCTCTGAATACTGTCTTCCCCCTGTGTTCTCAGCTGGAGTGGTTGAAAAGCACATTTTCCATTTTCCTCTAGAAACAAAAAAAATTGCTGTATGCCACACTCCCCTAAGGTCACCTGAGAGACTTTTATAACTTCTGTGCATTGAGCCCACACTCTGTGCATATGCCGTGGCTGTGCTGTGCCAGGAGTATTCACGTCTAGTCCTAACAGCAACCCTGCAAGCTGGCTATTAGCACGATGTTTTTTTCAGGTGTGGAAACCAAGGCATCGCGAATTTAGGTAACATACCCAAGGTGAGATGCAGTCAGACTCAGGACGAAACCTCAGGTGTTTTCTCCTATTATGCCATTCTGCCTCTTTAGGAAAAGAAATGCGGAGGGAACTGCCACATGCCACCTGTCATTTCTCTAAATTTAGACATAAAAAAATAACCATCCGGGCTTCCCTGGTGGCGCAGTGGTTGAGAGTCCGCCTGCCGATGCAGGGGACACGGGTTCGTGCCCCGGTCCGGGAAGATCCCACATGCCGCGGAGCGGCTGGGCCCGTGAGCCGTGGCCACTGAGCCTGCGCGTCCGGAGCCTGTGCTCCGCAACGGAAGAGGCCACAACAGTGAGAGGCCCGCGTACCACAAAAAAAAAAAAAACATAAATAGGAGGAGAGAATGCAAGCTCTACTCCTCTGTGATTCTCTTCCATCCCTGTTCCATGTGTCTTGAAGGGAGCCAGCCAAACAGGTAACAGAAGAATAACCATCAGAGATTCAGAGCTTAACGTTATTCTACAGTGAATGAGTGGATGAAGGGATGGATTTCTTTCACACGTTTGTTTGTTAGAGATTTATTGTGTGCAAAAATAAAATGTATGCTTCATAAATATTATGCTCTGGGATCTCAGCATAAGCTGTATCCTAAAAGTTCAGGTCCATGTGCCAGGGCTCTCAATCCTTAGGCAAGTCACTCTGCCTCTCAGAGCTCAGGTTACTCGCAGACGGGGCACTTTTCAGCCTCAGTGTTCTGAGAGTCAGCATTTATTTATTTGCAAGTTAATATCTTGTCTCTCTTGTCTGTTTCCCCCAAAGGGTACTCAGTGACAGAAAAACACAAGCACACAAGTGGAGAGGGTAGTTAAAGGAGGAATCAGCAACCATGCAGAGAAAGGGGAGATAATTGTACTAAAAACATGGATAAAATAATTACTATAATTGAGCAGTAAATAACATTGTAATTTATCTAGGCTTTTAATTAATTAGTCTGCAGTTGATGCTTTTTTGTCTGTCTGTTCCAGTTCTAATCTTGAATATCCATGATGAAGAGGATCTAGGGAAACCAGTCTTGGGCTAGAGCAGCAGGGAAGCAGGGCGGAAGATGCTTCTTATTATCACGAAATCTCTAAATCTATTCCCAATGTTAATTGAGTTTGCACGTCCGAAAGAGTCAAAGGGAAAATCTGCGCTTTTCCCTACAGCTCTCAAATCCCTATAGCTCTCAAATCCCTATAGCTCTCAAACCACTGCCTTATTTGCGGAGGGACACTTCTCATAGAGGCCTGAGCGGAGTTTCTCTTGTCCACGGGTTGCCCTGTCTTACGTACATCTCCCTTGCACCTTGGCTCAGCATTACTCGTGTTCCTCTACTCTCACCCCCTCTGGGCTCTGAGGTCAGAGACGGTGATGCCTGGTTCAATTTTGCAGATATTAAAAAAGAAATCCCTGCATGAAAAAATGGATAATAGCCAGAATTATATGATATAGTCAACCCCAATGGCACGTTTTATTAAGTCCTTCATATCTTAGGCATTTCACAGACATTTATAGATCTTCACTACATGCCCAGCTTTGTGCTAGGCACAGGGGGCTCCCTGTCTAGCCAGACTGATGAGAAGCCATCACTTGGAGTAGCCTTCTAGGTACTGTTGTAGAGCAGGGTTTCTCAACACCAGCACTGTTGACATTGGGGGATGGGTAATTCTATTATGGGAAGCGGTTCCTGTGCAGTGTAGTATGTTCAACAGCATCCCTGAGCTCTAATCACTAAATGCCAATAGTTGTGACAGTCAACAATGTCTCCAAACATTGTCAGATGTCCTCAGGTGGCACAATCTCCCCTGGCTGAGGACAACTGCAGTAGGGGAGCCCAGAGGGCCCGCAGGCTCATGGAGTAAGGAGTAACATGGTATCACCAACTCCAGGTCAGAGCACAGCGTAGTGTTACGATCAAGACCACAGACAGAGCCAAACAACCAACATCTGTATCCTTACCTTCCACTTTCTAGCTGTGTGACTTGGGGTCAGTGACTTAACCTCTCTGTGCCTCGGTCTCCTTATATGTAAAATGGGCATAATGATAGTACCTGCCTCCTGGAATTGTAAGGGTTATGATAGTACATTATGTTGGGTTATTTTGGTGCCCATCTTCCCTCTAGGCAGTGAATTTCTTGAGGATAAGAGCCTGTGATTGCACCTCTTTTTCTAGACACAGAACAGTTTTGCCTCCAAGTTTGCTTCAGCACTAGTAAGGGAGTGTGAAGCATTGGATTCTTCTGAGTTTAAACCCTGGTCCTCTCACCGAATTGCTGAACCAAGTCAACCTCAGCACCTCTCAGCACCTCAGATTCTGCACCTGCCAGTAAGGAGATAATAGCTATAAGGAATGACCAATAACCATTCAGGGTTGTTGAGAAGAATAATGGAATTAATCAATCGATATAAAAGTCTTTGTCCCCAAGTGTGGTCCCTCATATATTACCAAATATATGTCTGAATCTAAGAAAAGATGTCCTGCCAGGGGAGGACAGAGGTGACTTCCATGCTCTATGTTGCCCAAGGAAGAGAGCTCATGCCCAGAGACAGTGTCTGTTCCATGGCAACCCTGTTGTCAAATGGAATATTGAATCCGACCCTCCCTGCACCAAGTAAGTAACACATATACACTGGGCTGACGAGCAGGGTCTGATAGCAGTCCACAGTGATGTCCGCTGGGCCTCTTACCCAGCTGTGAGGGCCCTTAGTTGGCCCAGGGGACTTTGGTCCACTTCCGGCCCCCCCAAGGCATTTGGGCCATTCCACCTCAAAGCTTTCTTGCATCACCTGGACTTTGAATTTCGTCAGCCCGAATCATCAGCTGATCCACATTCTCAAAGCAAGAGTTCATCTCCCTGGAAGTTCCAAAGCTGCCATCCTTAAAACTCCTGGTGGCCGCTCACCCAGCCTCAAGGCCCCCTCCAGAGATCCAGCCCCTGTCCACCTCTGGGGCCACTCTCCCCGCCCCCACTCGCTCCCCACCTTGTACCGCACCCTCCAGGCACAAGGGATCCTCCCAGAGTCTTTGCCCTCTTGAGTATTGATGATTTTGCACTTGCCGGAATGCCCCCTCCTTTGTCCACTCAGAAACTTCCCAGCCATCCTTAGTGCAGCTCGACTGTCACCTCCCCATGCATGTTCACCAGGTAGGGTTAAAGGGCCTGTCCCAGGGGTTCTCTCTTGCATGCTACTCTCACCTCTGTTCTATCATGATCTCAGATGCTGAGTCATCTGCTGGATCTCAAGGGTCATGAGCTGCCTGAGAGCCTGGTCTGGACTTTCATGTTGAAAACTGAATCTGGGGACACCTCCTTGCCTCCAAGTCCGGCACCGTGGTGCTGTCCCTGCTCTGCCCCTCATCAACGCCCTACGCCAGTGTCCTCAAATAAAATGTATCCACTCCGGCCATCATGTGAACTGAGCAGTTTTTGTTTGTTTTTGTTTTGTTTTTTTTGCGGTATGCGGGCCTCTCACTGTTGTGGCCTCACCCGTTGCATGTGGGATCTTCCCAGACCGGGGCACGAACCCGTGTCCCGTGCATTGGCAGGCAGACTCTCAACCACTGCGTCACCAGGGAAGCCCGAACTGAGCAGTTTTATTTCAGCTTTGCAGAGGCTTGGGGAGAGGCCTCAACCCATCCTACAGCACACTGCCTTCACCTCCCCCCTGGCCTCCCTCTCTCCTCCTCTGTGCCTTCTGTCCTCTGCTCAGCAGATCAATCCTGCGCTTGCTTCATGCAGAGCATCTTCATCAACTTCGCCAGCACCTTGGGAACAGATGATATCCAATCTCCCCAGGACCCTCCTGCCGTAGCAGTCTAATCAAAGCAAAACCCAACAGAGTGGATCTCTCTCTTGGAAAATCATTTGCCTGCTGCGAAGAGAATACATTTTTCTCTGTCTCATTATACCTGTATTCTCAGTGACTGATATGGGACCTGACTTAAAATAGATGTTTACTGGATGCCTGAATGAATTGACCTCTGAGGTGATAAATGTGAAAGTGATTATGAACTGAAAAGAATCTGCAACATTAGTTATCATGTCAATTCTATTATTTTATGACAATAGTTAGTAAATAGTTGGAGGCAAGTGGCCCTGCCATGGGCATCCCTTTATAAGAAGATGGGAGCCCAGGCAGGACATCTCGGGTTCCTCTGGTGGTCCCCCACTCTACTAAAGTAGACAATTGGTCAAGCACTTTGATGATAACAGGAGGTTTAAGGAAGGAAAAACTGACCCATTCAGGTCACCATGGAGTGACAGTCACAGAGGATAGGGAGCCTTTGGTTCAAGGAACAAGAAGGCATTGTTTTGTTTCTGACTTGGTGACTTGTGAGGGACTGAGATCGGGGAGCACACACCAACCTGCATGGAAGGCTGTGGATGCTGTAGAAGGACAAAGGGATCAGGACCTGATTTCAGATGTGTCTTTGGGGAGTAAACTAACCTCTCTGTGCCTCAGTTTCATCATTAGTAAAATGAGGATGAGATGACATCTCATTTGTCCAGGAAACAGAATCCTGGAGCACCCACTTCTCTACCCCTCTCAGAGTCTTCCGTAGAGATCTAAGCACAGAGGACAAATTCAGGCGAATAAATCGTTATTAGTGTTGACATGTGCCTCCAACTCTGTGTCCTGCTCTAGCTCTGGAGGGCGGGGCTGGATTGTGTGTGAGGCATCACGATGACTCTGAGCTCTCCGCCTCAAGGCTTGGGCTAAAAAAAGTGGAAGGAAGGAAGTCACATGGGAGAGTAGAGAGGAGAGCTCTAAAGGCATGTCTTAGGAAGAGCATGGATCCCAAGATATTCAGTGCAAAGAGGAAGAGCCCTCCCTCAGAGAGATCTGAGCTAGTCCCTTTGCATGGCACAGCAAAGGTGTTCACGGCCAGCAATATGGTGATTTGGCCCATTTATGTCTCTGAGCTAACTGATCCTTCCATCAGGGGTAATAACATGGATTTCTCTCTCTCTCTCATGCTCTCACCCCCTCCTTCCTTCCATCCCTCTGCCCCAGAGTCCAGATTCACCAAGAAAGGGAACATGAATGAGTCACCAAGTCACTGTCCAATGACAGTGCAGGCTTCCAGATTAACTTTCATTGGGTCAACCAGTCATCAGTGACCAATTGGCTGTGGCTGGAATGCAGAAAAATCATGATATAGTACAATTTCGTGCAAGAAGACTTTTAGATTATAGTATGTATGCACAGGTTATCTTAAGTACAACTACCTAAAACAGAAATACAAGAAGTGTACACTTAGACCCTCCACTAGTCGTATAGTAAACTGGTACAAATTAAAAGATGGTACCCTGTAACTATTTACCAAAACCTTGTTGAACAAATTGTGCAAATCTCTGATAGCTATGAGGTGCCTGCTGCCCTCAGGAGTTGTGAAACGCAGTGTCTCTGAGTTTTAGGAATTTATATAACACCTTATGGTACCTACAGTGATGATGCAATAGCAGTCAGCCTCACTCTGTCCCCCCTCATCCCAGCTCATCTGAGATATTCTGAGGTATGCTGCCATGGAGACTTAGCATAGTGGTTATAAGCATAGTCAGAGCCATGCAGATCTCATTTGAGTCCTGACTCTGCCACTTACTACATTTACCATTGACCTTGGTAAATTACTTAAATGTTCCAAATCTGTTTTCTTCTCTGTAATACAGCAATTATAATAGTTCCTACCTTATAGGTATTATTGTGAGGTCGAAGTGGAATAATGCCTGCAAAGGACTTATTGCAGTGACCTGCACACACTGAGTGCTTCATAAATGGAGCTATTTGCAGTACTTGTGGTACAGGTGGAAGTGTCAGCAGCATTTAGCCTAGTGCCCTAGACCTATACATCTACCACTGAGCTTCTGAAGTAGTCATTGCTTGCCTTGCCTGGAAGACTTTAGCCCCAAATGCTTTCATGACAATAAAAGTTGGCATCAAGCCCTGGGATGCCAGGTTGTCCAACTAATCCCCATCTGGGTCCAGCCACTCAATGTTTCCATCTTCCCTTCCACATTGTCAACCTGGGCCTGCTTCTAATTGTTTTCCTGTGTTCCTTCATTTTCTTATCCTGCTTGACCTTGTGCAGACAGAATCCTCCACTGAGAATCTGGCTTGGCTGTAGGATAGGCTGTCCTTAACCGAGCACGTGCCAGATCCTCTACTTGAATAATCTTGTTTAATGCTCAGAGCATCCCTTTACTGGTTTACCTGTTTTACAGAAGAGCACTCAGAGCTCTAGAGGTGGTGAAGAATAACCTCCTAAGCCGTTCTGCTGGCATGTATACATAGCAGGTTCTCAACCTCACTGACCACTGCCCATTCTGCACTCCCAGCCTTCGGTAAACAACTTTGACAACGATGATGATGGAGTGGATGCAGATGACCATAATTCTTTGTTAGCTTCCTAATTATGTCAATTTTGCCACCTCACTGCTCACAAAGAAGGAATTTTCAAAAGCAAGGACTTCTACAAAAAGACGCAATTTTGGTGATGAGGCTAACATTTATACCTTTGTCATCCCAAACTCAGGAAGTACCTTAAGAAGGCATCCAAGTGACACCATGGCCTTCAGCCCTGTGACTGTCTGGCCAGGAACTCTGCTCTGAAGCTCCTCCAGATTCTTGCTGTGTGATTTTGCCCCTTTCATCTCACCCTCTTGATGCTTATCTTGGAGACATGAAAACTTTTGTTTCTCTGGTACCTTCTTATTTTTGCTCTCAGGTATGAAAGTTTCACTGACTACCTCTGTCCTCATTAAACTCATTATCGTCCTGAAAGAATTTGAGGCTGCCGTCTTCAAGACAATTTTTACTGCAGAGCCTCAGAGTTAGACATTTAGGTTGAGGCTTATGCTACTGCTATTCCCATTGGCACCACCTCTACTACAAACAGTACCATTCCCACTTTCAGTGAGATTCGTGGTGTTTCCCTTCATTTAAAACAAAAATTCATAGGCTTCCAAAAGTCACATGGTCTACTGCTAAAGGCATGCCCATCAACAGGTGATTGGATTAAAAAAGATGTGTGTATATATACAATGGAATATTACTGAGCCATAAAAAAGAATGAAATACTGCCATTTGCAGCAACATGGATGGACCTAGAGAATATTATGCTTAGTGAAATAAGTCATACAGGGAAAGACAAATACTATATGATATCACTTTATGTGGACTCTAAAAAATACAAATGAATGTATATACCAAAGAGAAACAGACTCACAGATATAGAAAACAAATTTGTGGTAACAAAAGGGGAGAGAGAAATGGGGAGGGACAAATTCAGGGTATGGAATTAAGAGGTACAAATTACCATATATAAAACAGATAAGCAACAAGGATATACTGTACAGCAAAGGGAAGTATACCCATTATTTTATACTTAACCTATGATGGAGTATAATCCACAAATGTACTGAATCACTATCCTGTACACCTGAAACTAACAATATTATAAATGAACTATACTTCAGTAAAAAATAAAACAAAACCAAACAGAGACGTGCTTTTAAATTCCAGTCTAAGAACATCACTTGAAAAGATTCCGTCTGTTCCATTCACTGACTCAACCTAAGGCATACACTTGAAAATTTTTATTATACTCCACAAATACTCGTGGATCATTACAAGTGACAAGACCTGTGCTAGGCCCTGGGAATATAAGACATAAATAAAAGACATAAATTGGACAAGATCCCAACCTCAAGTTGCACACATTCTAGCAAGCCACCAAATTGCAGAGATGAAAAGAGGCTTATAAACAATACAGAAAAACTCTCTGACTTTCGGTGTTAGCAAGTTCACTGCAGAGAAGCAAAGTAACTTGTCTCAGGCCACTTATATGATGGATGGTAGAGCCAGGACTAGAACCCAAGCTTAATATCTGTCTAAATTCTTCTGTGCAATCTCTCTCTAAAAATTTCTTTCAATATCCTGATCAGCTCAGCTCTGTATGATTTCACTTTTAGTACCTGTGCTGCCACAGTGAGCATTGACTTGGCTTTTCATAAGCCACCTCCTCCAGGCAGCATCCCTCCCCATCCAGGACAGATGGGTGATCTTCATCAGTGCCCCTGGGACCCCGGGCTTCCCCTGTCATAGAACTCATCACGTGGTTTAGGAGCTATCTGTCTCCCCACCTGACTGTAATGTTCCTAAGGGCAGGGGCCAAGAGCTACTTTAGCTCTCCATTGCTTGTTATTGAACTTGGCACAAAGCAAGTACTAAGTCATTTTTGCTGAATGAATAAAGAAGCACATGGATGAAGTAAAGTCATACCAATCCTTAAACCCACTTTGTGTGTGTGCACGTGTGTGTATGTAAATATAATAAAGATATATGTATATACAGAGAGAGAGAGAACATATCCATAGATATCCATAGATAGATACTATCTAGATGTAGGTATAGAGAAATGTCTACAGATTTATAGATAAATATCTTCCTGCTAGTAATGACTTTACTGACATGGTGATGGAGGGTCCAGATAAAAGAGCTCATCGTATAATGTCTTCAGTTGCAATAAGTATGTGTTCCAGCAGGATCAGGGTTGGTATTATTCCATCCATAGGATAAAAAAATAAGAGCTAAATAAAAAATGTTATAGCCACACCAGGAGGTTTATTTTTAACTCGCTCTGTTTATTTATATCCTGCATCTACTGTAAATGAACTGAAGCCTCGAGATGCAAGACTTTGTATTTTATTGCTTCATTTTGCTTTCAAACTGAGGAAGAAAAAAAAAAGGGGGAAAAAGAGAGAGAGGCCAGATCTGAGATTACGGCATTCTGTTTCCAGCAACTTTACCGTTATAATAATGATGTAAGAAAAGACTAAGTTCGGAGATCAGAAGACTGGGTTCTATGCTTCACTCTGCTACCAATTTGCTTGATAACAAGCGGGGGTATGAATTTCCTCTCTGAGGCCCTCAGTTTCTCAGTCTGTCAAACGGACAGATGGGGGCATAGACTAGATCAGATACTTTCTAAATCCCTTATGAGCCCTAAATTTCTCTTCAATGCCTTCCTTTTTTTAATCTTTTTTTTAATTGAAGTATGTTGATGTCCAATATTATATGTTACAGGTGTACAATATAGTGAGTCACAATTTTTAAAAGTTATACTCCATTTATAGTTATTATGGAATACTGGCTATATCACCTGTGTTGTACAATATGTCCTTGCAGCTTATTTTATACACAGTAGTTTGTACCTCTTAATCCCCTATTCCTATAGTGCCCATCCCCCCTTCCCTCTCCCCACTGGTAACCACTAGTTTGTTCTCTATATCTGTGAGTCTGTTTCTTGTTTTGTTATATTCACTAATTTGTTATATTTTTTAGATTCCACATATAAGTGATACCATGAAGTATTTGCTTTCTCTGACTTATTTGACTTAGCATAATACCCTTCAGTCCATCCATGTTGTTGCAAATGGCAAAATTTCCTTCTTTTTTATGGCTGAGTAGTATTCCATTGTGAGTGTGTGTGTGTGTGTGTGTGTGCGCACGCGTGCGTGTGTATGTATGTATCACATCATCTTTATCCATTCATTTGTCAGTGGACATTTAGGTGGCTTCCATATCTTGGCAGTTGTAAGTAATACTGCTATGAACATTGGGGTGCATGTATATTTTTGAATTAGTGTTTTTGTTTTTGTTTTTCAGATATATACCCAGGAGTGGAAGTGCTGGGTCATATGGTAGTTCTAATTTTAGTTTTTTGAAAAATCTCCATACGGTTCTCCACAGTGGCTGCACCAATTTACATTCCCACCGGCAGTGTACAAGGGCTCTCTTTTCTCCACATCCTT
This sequence comes from Monodon monoceros, assembly GCF_005190385.1. Classification (NCBI taxonomy): domain Eukaryota; kingdom Metazoa; phylum Chordata; class Mammalia; order Artiodactyla; family Monodontidae; genus Monodon; species Monodon monoceros. Next base: position 51,060,391 of record NW_021703784.1, read on the forward strand.
GCCAACATTTGTTATTTGTGCTCTCTTTGATGGTGGCCATTCTGACAGGTGTGAGGTGATAGCTCATTGTGGTTTTGATTTGCATTTCCCTGATGATTAGTGATGTTGAGCACCTTTTCTATGTGCCTGTTGGCCATCTGCACGTCCTCTTTGGAGAAATGTCTATTCAGGTCTTCTGCCCATTTTTTTTTTTTTTTTTTGGCTGTGTTGGGTCTTTGTTTCTGTGTGTGGGCTTTCTCTATTTGCGGCGAGTGGGGGCCACTCTTCATCGCGGTGCGCGGGCCTCTCACTGTCGCGGCCTCTCTTGTTGCAGAGCACAAGCTCCAGACACGCAGGCTTAGTAGTTGTGGCACACAGGCCTAGTTGCTCCGCGGCATGTGGGATCTTCCCAGACCAGGGCTTGAACCCGTGTCCCCTGCATTGGCAGGCAGATTCTCAACCACTGCGCCACCAGGGAAGCCCTGCCCATTTTTAATCCATTTGTTTTTTGGGATTTTTTTTAATATTTTTAATGAGCTGTTTATATATTTTGAATATTAATCCCTTATCAGTCATTATCATTTGCAAATATTTTCTCCTATTCAGTAGGTTGTCTTTTTGTCGATGGTTTCCTTTGCTGTGCAAAAGCTTTCAAATTTAATTAGGTCCCATTTATTTATTTTTGCTTCTATTTCCTTTGCTTTAGGAGACAGATCCAAAAAAATATTGCTATGATTTACATTAAAGAGTGTTCTGCCTATATTTTCCTCCTGGAGTTTTATGGTTTCTGGTCTTACATTTAGGTCTTTAATCCATTTTGAGTTTATTTTTGTATGTGGTACTTGAGAGTGTTATAATTTCATTCTTTCACATGTAGCTGTCCAGTTTTCCCACCACCACTAGTTGAAGAGACTGTCTTTTCTCCATTGTATATTCTTGCCTCCTTTGTTGTAGATTAATTGACCATAAGCGCATGGATTTAGTTCTGGGTTCTCTAGTCTGTTCCAATGCCGTCTTGAAGCTGGAATCACTGGGAGGCAGCAGCCCCTGAGGCCACCCAAGGGGCCAGTAATAATGCCTCTCTTGTTTCTGCTGTGGCCATTGTGAGTAGCCTTAGAAGGAAAATCCTCCTGGTTCCTTTGATCTGGTAAAATGAGCAACTTACTTTATTAAAAACAAAAATAGCTACCATTTATTTAGCCCTTCACTTATTGTCAGGCACAACACTAAGTACCTTTTATGCATTATTTTATTTAATCTTCAGAACTACCCCATGAGCTAAACTCCATTTTATTGCCATTGAAGGAGAATTATTCAAATGGGGAAATTAAGACTCGAAGAAGTTAAGTAACTTACCCAAAATCACAAAGACAGTGTCCAAGCCAGGACTGGAACTCAGTGCTCACTGATGCCACAGCCCTTGCTCTCAACATTGCATTAAATTCTAGGTGTTTGAAGCTGAGTTATCTTTCCAGGGCTACATCTCCTAGCATGGGAACACTTTGTATGCCTGTCTTATCCTGGGCAATAGAGGCTCACTCTTTTTTGCCTCCCGTAGTTGGGAACCAGGACATGGAAGATTTGCATGTCAGTTTGAGAAGTTGGGATTTATCTTGATGGAAACAGGGAGCCTCCAGAGGTTCTTAAGATAGCCATATGTCAAGATTTTCTTCTGCCTTTACCATGAACAGTGGTCTTCCCAAGAAAGCCGTGGAGCTCTTCAACTCTCTACACCCCCATTTTGAGAAATATTGAACTGACTCCCCTTCTCCAGACAGCCCTTGTATTTCACCACCGGTGTCCCTTTGTTTATATTGTCCCCTTACGTGCTTATCCAAAGCCTACACAAGAGGCCTTCAAGGTCCTCCTCTTTTGTCTTCCCCATGAGCCTACCTCTGCTTCACTGAGAAAAACTTAGTTCTCTCCTGGGTCCCCACAAAGAAAGAGGGAGAAAATGTTTGGGGTAGGTAGGAAGAAAACTAATTTTCCTCAGTACCTGTTTCATGTTGGGCACTATGCCAGGTGCTTGCATTTACTGTACTTTCTTTAATTTTTTAACCACCCTGCAAATAGAAATTATCCCCACATGTGATGTGAGACCCAGAGATGATACAATATGTCCAGGACCATTGAGCCAAATTTACCCGTGGATTCAAGATTCAAACATGGTTCCATTTGACTCCACACACATATGCCAATGTGTAAACAACACACATATCACATTACATCTACAGATACAATTCATTTCCACCATAACCTCGCAAGGGGAGTACTTTATTATCTATGAATCAGACATGAAAACTTGGATCTGAGAGTTATCTTATCCAGACCTACTCAAGGTAGTAGATTCTATGACTAGTAGGACCAAGCAAGTCAGAAACTAGAAAAGGTTATATACTTCTCCTGTTATATACCAGGATGGTGTTGGGCATTAAACTCCATGAAGTCCCAGACATTTCCTAGTTTTCTGACCAGACTGTACATTTCTTGAGGGCAGGTATGTGCCTCGTTTATCTTGTATCCAGGATATAAAAATCTTAGTAGCCCAATATTTAATATATAATATTCACTTAGTAAATATGAACTGGATTATGAAGTGAAAAAAGGGATGCTTCATTCATCACTTTATGTTTGCATGGACTTTTAGTTTCTATAGAGTTTTTCTCAGTTAAAACTCATCAGATCACCTTTCAGGAGCTTCAATTTCCTGATCTGAATGGCAGAGGCAATACCTTCCTGGGTTTCTGCTGGATTAATTGTGCAAAGTGAGTAAGTGCTGGTATATAGTAGATACTCAGCAAACAACAGGTAATATGAGAATATGATGGAAAGGATGATTAAATCCTCACAAATTCTCAGTGGCTCAGGCAAGCCCAGAGAGCATAGTCCCCATTTAGAGTGAGGGAAAGGGTCAGAAAGGCTGCCACCCTTGTAAAGTCTCTCTCTCTCTCTCTCTCTCTCTCTCTCTCTCTCTCTCCCTCCC